>NC_056732.1:1879645496-1879752996 GCF_019279795.1 Protopterus annectens
CCCCTTTCGTGATCTTGTCTCTTGAACTTGATTGACTTCTTTGAATCAGTCCCCAGAGCCATGGACAAGGGTAAGGTGGTCCACACAGCCTATCTAGACCTTGCCAAGGCCTTTGACACCATCCTCCACTCTGGAATCATAGATAAACTTACTAAGCTGGGCATTAATCCCTACATCACCCAATGGGTTTCTAACTGGCTTACTGATAGAACCCACACTGTAAAAGTAGCCGACTCCAAATCCAGCTCCAGACAAGTGACAAGTGGAGTACCTCAGGGTTCAGTCCTGGGACCGCTCTTGTTTGGCATCTACTTCTCTGAAGTACAGGCCAACACTAAGGGACTCTGGATAACAAAGTTTGCTGATGACTGCAAACTGGGAGCCATTATTGAATTCCCAAATGATGTGGATACTCTACAAAAGGGCCTTATAGAAACAGATGCTTGGAGCCAGAGCCATGGGCTCAAGCTCAATGCCAAGAAATGTATAGTTATCCCCTTTGGGAAAAAACATGTATCTGTGAATTACCATATAGGTGACAGTACACTAAACACCGAAAGTTTGATAAGAGACTTAGGGACACAGATGGACAGTGGTCTCACCTTCGATAACCACATCACCACAACAGTCAGGAAATCCTTCTATGTGGCACACCTCATCACTAAGGGCTTTTCATCCAAAAAAAGGAGGTCATTGTCCCACTCTACTCATCCCTCATTAGACCCATTATAGAATACAACACCCCGTTTGGTATGTATCTCTCAAGACATCTGCAACAACTGGAAAGGTGGCAGAAATGCCTCACTAAATGAATCAAAGGCCTAAAGCAGATGCCCTATGCTGACCGTCTTAAAAAACTCCAGCTATACTCTGTCGCATATCATCTACTCAGAGGCGATCTTTGCTTAACATACAAGGCCAAGTCAAACCCAGAGCTGTTGGACATGCTACACTTAAAGAAATCCCAATCCCTCAGAGCCACACACTCCAGGGATCTAAACCTTGTCATCACAATAAACAAAACATGCTGGAGGGATAGGTTCCTGACCCAGAGGCTCCCCAGACTCTGGAATAGATTGACCATACATGTCAAGCAGAGTGCCTCTTTGATCCTCTTCAAAAGGAACCTTGACAATTGGATGGGAGAAAGGAAATTCACCCCGGGGATCACGTCAGTCGTCCTGCTAGACAGGGGCCCGGGGAAGTAAATAGTGTGGGAAGAAATAGCCAGGGAATTGTTATGGCTAGGCTTGTATAGGCCCTAGAGCTGACAGCCTAGTACCAACCTATGAACTTATGAACCATCTCCCTTCAAATGCTTGATGGCCTCAGCCACCCCTCCTCCTTTCCTATCAGCAGATATATTCTTTGTTGTTTTTCCTCACTCAGTACATCTACTTTCTATCTATAGTCTGCTGTAACATTTGCTCCATCCTTCTGTAAAGCTTGATGTAAATAACATTGAAATTGTGCCCGTGTGTGCGCATTTCTACAGCTTTCCTCTCTGCTTTCATCTTCCACTGAGCAAATGCAGGTCTTTTTTCTCTGTTCCTTGATTCTCCACATCACCATCTTGGTGTCAATCTCTCCCCTCAACCACCACCCTTCCTCATCTTGCTTCCTCAACTTTTATCTTGGCTGCCTCATACTCTTTCATCTGTCACTTATGGGTGTTTGTTCTGCTCTATTTATATCCTGGGCTTCTTCATCTCCTTGTATTGCATTTTGCAACTTTCTAAGCCTCTCCTTTAGAGCTATCACTTCCTGAACAAATACTCAATTTCCCTCTTCTTGTCTTGATATTGCCCCTCCAGGCAGCTTTCACCCATCTTACTCACAGATTCCCAGTGTATCGCTGAAGTTTTTCTTGAAGTCAACAGTATCCTTAACCATTCCTGTGTCTATTTAATATCACTCCTCATCCAGGGCAGCAGATTCCATCACGACCTACCTGCTATTTGATTTACTAACTCCCAGCTTGTTTTAACAATTGTGTTATCAGATGTATGTTTTCTCCACAGTATTCAGCTTTGATTTCCTCACATGCTTCACTGCCAATCAATAATCTATCTACTTTACAACCTTCTTTAGTTTCACACTTAAAAAATAAGCCCTGTATTCTCACCCAAAACTTCCTTCCAGTTTCACCACCATCCATCCTTAAATAAATCCATACAATAAAAAAGTACATCATTCACAAACCATTCACTTTCTCATATACACTCTCTAGACCTTTTCCAACATCTTGGACTCCAGACATTTACTTTCAGAACTCACATACTACCACTAACCTCCACAGTAGTTCTCCACCTGACCATCTGAATCCTCCTCTTCTCTCTAACATGCTATAATATTATTTTATTTTTTTATTTACATTTGTTTACCGGGAAAGTCAGACTGGGCCAGAAGCCCATTTTCAGTGGAAGCCTGAGGAGAAAAGCTCCACAGAAATAACAAAACACAATAGATAGTACAGTAGTATCCATACAGTAAGATGAACAATACACTTCTCGTTAGTCTATACAATCTATACAAAGTAGTATTCAATACAGTTTTATACTAGATACAGGTTAAAAAAATCAGAACACACAAGCATTTCAGTGAAGATCACTGTGAGAAAAAAAATAGTAATGTGTACATATTAAGTAACAGTTATAAACAAATGAGATTTCCTTTATATATTTTTGAGTAGTAGTAAACACTGAGCAGAGAGAGAAAATAAGCTAAGGAGTGGACAGTGTGCTGAGAGAGTTATAGATATCTTGTCAGTCAGGTTTGGCACAGGAGCAATGCCATTTCTTGGATAGGTGTTCAAATAGTAGTTGTTTAAAATGGTAGATTCAGGTGTGTTTTGGAGAGTGGGGTAGAGAGTTCCATAATTTGGCTATTTGATTTGAGAATAGGGCATCACCATGAGTGTTGTTAGCTTTGTATACTGTGAGAAAGTTTCTGTTTGCAGATCTTAGACTTCATGGGCTTGAGTAGGGAACAACAAGTTCCTTGAGGAATGGGCAACTGTCAGGATGGAAGATGATATTGTGTGTGAATTTAAGTTGGTAGAGGTGGAGAAGGTTACGTAGCTCGAGCCAATTTAATTTATGTAGAGCAATACAATGATGGGTTTGGTGGGGAAAGTTGGCTGCAAAGTGGGATAATTTGTTGTAGCAAGTTTCCAATTTGGTTAAGTCTGATGTTTTTAAGTTGGTAAAGAGGGGGAAAGGGTAAATAGGTGTAGAGAGGAGGAAGGTTCTGGATATGGCTAGTCTGGTACTGTCAGTGAGGAATGGCTTGCTTCTTAATTGTACTGGCTATGTGTTGGTCGAATCCGAGTTTGTTGTCAATTGTCACACCAAGGAGTTTTGTATGCGCAACTGGTTGGATGACTGTGTTGTTTGCTGAGAGACTGGTGAAAGGAGGTGAAGTCAGTGAATATTTGCTACTGGTAAATAGCATTAACTGTGTCTTTTTGGGGTTGAGGATTAGTTGTGATTTACTTAGATAAGTTTCTATATCATTAAAAGCTTGTTGGGCTACTATTTGGAGGTCTGGTAAGGTATCTGCTCAGCAGATTAAAGTTGAATCATCTGCATAATGAACTACTTTAGTGTGTGTTGTGGATGAGGTTAGATCATTGGAGAAGGTGATGAAAAGAAGGGGACCTAGTATGGACCCTTGGGGGACTCTGACTGAGGCAGACAGAAATGGTGAGAATTCAGATTTCCATTGTACTGCTTGTTGTTTGTCAGAAAGATAGCTTAGGGACCAGGACAGGGAAGTTTTTGATAGGTGTAGTGAGGCAAGAGTACTAGGGAGTTTCTGATAGCAGACAGTGTTGAACGCTTTTGACATGTCTAGGAAGATTGATGCTACTTGCTGGTTTGAATTTCTCAGTTGGTTGATGGTGTTAGAGAAATGGATTAGGGTTGTGGTGGTGCTGTGTTTTGGTTTGAAGCCATGTTGGGAGGGAGAGAAAAGGTTGTGAGATAGCAGGTATTGTAGTAACTGAGTGTGGATACATTTTTCCAGAATTTTGACACGGGGAAAGGATGGCTATGGGTCTGTAATTATTTAATTCTGTTGATGTTCCCCCTTTATGTAGAGGGGTGATATAGGAAATTTTCCATAATTTTTGGACATAGTGTTCTGCCACAGACCTAGTTACCAGAATGGACATAGGCAGAGCTATGGCATCAGCTGATAGTTTGAGGTACTCACTGGGGAGTTGGTCAGCAGCTGATGAAGAAGGTTTCACTTTTTTCAGCATCGTTCTTATGGTCTGAGTTGAGACAGGTTTGAGGTCAAAAGAGTTGTTGGTAGTTTCCACATTAGGTGGAAGAGATGGTGGAGTGGAATTGTTCCCTTAACTAAGGAGATGATGGTGTTTATAAAGTAGGTGTTGATTTGTGAGGCAATACTCACGCTTTGGCTATTGATTGTTGGTTCTGGGGTTGTAGCTTTACCTGGGTGGAGGAGCAAGTTAATTGCTCACCAGAACTTTGCGGGTTTGTTTTCATATTTGTTTTGCATAGATGTATAATATGTTTTTTTGTCTACTTTGAGGTTTTTTTTGTTTGATTACGGAGCTGCTGGTATGCTAGCAGAGTTTTTTGTCTTTTGTTTTCTGGTATTGAAACCAGGTTTTATCCTTTAGTTTTTGATGTCTAATGGTTCATAGGTTCATAGGTTCATAGGTTCATACTAGGCTATCTGCCCTGGGGCAATTATAAGCCTAGCCCGATTCTGTATGGCTTACGCCACACCTTGATTTGAGTATACTGTGCCCTTTTTAAGGTTTAGTTTACTGTGCTTCTGTCTAATAGTGACACGGGAGTAATCCCTGGGACAAACCTACGATCCCCCATCCACCTATCGAGATTCTTCTTGAACAGATTCAGTGAGGTGCTCTACCTCACATGAACTGGAATTCTATTGCAGAGCGAAGGGAGCCTCTGGGTTATGAACCTGACTCTCCAGCAAGTTCTATTTATTTCTGTGCTGAGGTTCAAGTCCCTCGAGCATGTGGCTCTAAGGGATTTAGATTTACTGAGGTGGAGCATGTCCATTAATTCTGGATTTGACATAGCTTTGTATGTCAGGCATAGATCGCCTCGAAGTAGGCGGTATGCAACTGAGTAGAACTGGAGTTTTTTTAACCGAGCAGCATATGGCATCTGTTTGAGACCCATGATCCTCTTGGTAAGATACTTTTGGGGTCTTTCTAATTGCTGCAGGTGTCGGGTAAGGTACATCCCAAAAGGGGCATTGTATTCTATGATGGGCCTGATGAGGGACGAATAAAGGGGCACGATTACCTCTCTTGATCTAGATGTGAAACCCTTCGTGATGAGGTGGGCTATGTAGAAGGTCTTTCTAACCACTTTGGCAATGTGGTTGTCAAAGGAGAGATTGCTATCAACTTGGGTCCCCAGGTCCCTAATAACTTTCTCTGTACTCAATGGGTTTCCGCCTATGTGGTAATTTGTGGGCATATTGTTTTTACCAAAGGGTATGACTATACACGATATCCAGGACAATCTCTTATTTTTAACATGACATGTACGAGTTGGTGCTAGGCTATTTAGAATACCTAGAAATGTGTCAGTGAAGTATGTTACAGCCTGGTCAAGTTGGAGATGATGGAGTAGTGTCCAGTTAAATTTATTGAGCATGTCTAGGAATGCTTTGTTGGAGAAGTTTTTGGTATTTCATACGACTTTGTAAAATATGGTTCTGGGTGGGTTGAGCTGTGACGGATTAAATAGGTTGGTCTATGATCACTTAAATTATTTGGAATGCATCCAGAGAGGTAGTTGTGGGTGGTACTGTTAATAAGTGACCAGTCTAAGATATATTCCCTTTTGCTATGTTTATCTATTCAAGTGAGAAACTGGATTGTTTTGGAGAAACCATGTAGATTTATGAAGGTGGAGGGGTTATCATCAGTGCAAGCACTCCAGTCTAAGTTGAAGTCACCTGTGACAATGGTTTCATGGATGTTAGTTGAGGCTGTCCAGGCTATGAGTTCTTCAATGGCAGTGGGAGTATTGTTGGGAGGTATGTAAGTAGCTATTATGGTAATATTTTTTGGGGGCTTGATTCTGAGCTGTGTTACTAGGGCTACAAAGTTATCATAAGGGTATTTGATGGGTAGGTAGTCTATGCTTAGGTTATCTTTGTAAAAGACTGCAACCCTGTCTCCCTTCTTCCCGATCCTGTCTAACCTGTGTATGCTATAACCTTGTGGGAGTATGTCTGGGTATCCTATATGGGGTTTTAGCCAAGTTTCTGTTGCTATAAGAATGTCTGGTGAGTATTGTGTAATCACTGCATGAAAGTCTGTGATTTTGTTGACTAGGCTTCTAAAGTTCATGTTAAGAATGAGAAGGTCTGTAGTTTTAATGTGAGGATGGAGTGGAATGGCAGCCATGATGATATGTTGTGCAGTGTGTGGCCCAGGATTGGGGTGTATATCACCACTACGGGGAAACTGTGATAATATACATGCATGTTTGTGTGATAATTTGCAGAGTATGTGAAGGTATTTGCTGAAGTGGTTAGTGTTATTGCTGACAACTATATGTTTGAAGTGGAAGTATGCAATAGATGTGTGATTGTAGAGTTCGGAGGAGATGGCGAGGTAGGAGAGTGAGGAGGTGATGGTATTAGCATAATATAGTGTAGGGCTATGGACATGTATTTGTAGGTGAGTGTAGGATGTTAAATAGTATGCTGACAGAAGTAGGGTATAGAGTGCGGGCAACAGAGAGAGCATAGTGTATATTCTTTTAAATGTTAGGGTATCAGGATGGTGTGATGAACGTGTAGGGGACAGAGGGGTATTGGTGTAGTGTGGTGGGAGTAGAGTGATTAAGGACAACTGCAATTAAGTTGAGTGAGGAGAGGGAGGGGTGTTACAAATAGTGTATTTGTTAATTGAGGTGTGATTGGTGGGTGGAGCGTGATTCTAGTGTATTTGTTAATTGAGGTGTGATTGGTGGGTGGAGCGTGATTCTTGATTAGGGGAAGTTAGGGCAGTAGTCCATAAGAAATCTTATTCCTTTCCTCATCTCTCAAATATCCCTTCATTAGCCTATCTCAAAGCCCCACAATCACCTATACAACCAAAAATAAAAATATAACAAAGTAAAATAAAACAACAAAGGCCAGATCACCAAATTTATTATTACAAAATAACACTGTAGTGCCTCGGCTCAAAAAAGCCTTCAAGGAGTAAAGACACTACTAAAGCCCACATCTTAAATAGTGCTAAAATCATCCACCATTAATCACATGATCAATCAATTAAAGCAATTAAAAACTTATCAATAAATAAAGATTCCTGAAAGAACAACTTTTTCTTAATATCTAAACACCCTTCATATACACCTATTTTTTTCTAAAATCATACCTCTGAGACCTGCTGGATCGCTATCATGATAGGATTTAAAATGCATAGCAAGAGGGCTTTCAAGTTTATCATTTTTCATGTCTCTAACATGTTCTTGTAACCTAGACTTGAAACTCCTCTTGCTCTCTCCTACACAAAACATTTTACATGGATACATCAATGCATAAATAATGGGCAGGATTCACGAAACCTCCGTGTAAGAGTTAACAAGTCTTACCGTCAGCATGCCATGCATATTCATGAGGGCATGCTGACTCACACGTCCGTGTAGGAAAGTAGGGGCATGTCGCGAGTCCTGCAAAGGGACATGCCCCCAGAAGAGTCACAGTCCTGAAAGGAAACTCCGAAATGTCAATAAACACAACACCACACACGCCCCCACAGACTATAAACCCAACTGTAAAGTAAAATGTAAAAATTAACAGTTTCATTTTTTTTAATTTCAAAAATGTTGGGTGCCCTTCACTCAAAGGCCAACATGATAGTTCCACAGTTTAATGTGAGGTAAAAAAACGGACAAAAATGTCCCACACAAAATAACCTTCAGTTACTGAAACTAGTTTCGGCACTCGCCTTCTTCAGTGAGTATGAAAATACAAACATGTGGACCACAACCAGACGTCAATATATATGGCTGCTAACCAATAGGAAATAAGTCAATGTACTTTGGGCTCATAATACAGAAGTAAATTAACACAGTGGAATTAAAGAATATACAACCAAAACACATGGATGTATATATATACATTTAAACAGAATAATAATTCCAATAAAATGTACAGTACGATGACAAAGGCCAAAATGTATAAAAATGTATATGACAATATAGATTGTATTTACCTCTTACAATAATCTGGAATCAATATTCCTAATAAAATTATATATCCATGGTCACAAAAATGAATATTAAGAGTGTATTAATGACAAAATCAATGTAAATGTGTTATGCTATATATCCAAAACATGACACAATGACTGTCATAAATTAATAAATCATAAATGGTCATTCAGACCAGGTGGGAATAATGCACCAAGATGTGTCATCCAGTATTTTTCTTTGTGACTTAATATTCCTTGCCAACCCGTTTGGTTGTGTCTGTTTCCAGTGATTCTGTCTATAATGGTAAACATAAATTTGGCACTTGGATGTTTAATAGTATGTAAATAAAGAGCATTGGACAGTTTGTGATTCCGAATATCACTCCGATGTTCCCCAGTTCTGATTCTGAATGAACGTGATGTTCATTGACACATTGATGATGACACATTATTTAGATTCTCACCCATGTGCTGGTTACTGACCCGGGGTCATGGAGACTTGCTTGTGCACCAAAATATCGCATCAGATTATACATACAAGCTGATTCAGCAATATTTTTGAACTTTTTCTAACTTTATCTGATAGTCCATTTTTTTTTATACTATATTGGTGTTTTTTTCCATAATTCCCAGATGGTTAATTGGTTTTTGGATTCAGGAATGGCATTTTCCTTATACTGATAATATCATTTTTGCCTTTCTGTAGTCTGAACGAACTTGTGCTTTTTTGATACTGAGCATATATACCCATAGTTCTGGATATACTATATTTAGACATAGATACTTAGTCAAGCAGACAGTCTTGATTGAACCATATGCTATATAATATTGGTGTATGTAGCAAGGGTAACATCTATTTTTATTATATATGTTTTAGAACAAAATACCCTTTATACAGGGTATCTTGTAACAGCAGGTTCTACCATATACAAGTTATCTGATGACCCTCTATATAGTGAACAGGGTGGCCATTGGTTTGAAGCTGGTCCTGATACCATTTTGATTTTTTAATATTTGTTGACTTTTGGGTTCACTATTTAATTGGTATTTCTGGTCCTGCCCTTATCACATTTCTCTTTTTGAATTATACATTTGATACTTTTGTAGGAAGTCTCTTGGACGACCTGATCCACATTATCATGGATTTAGATAAAATCTTGGATGGGTTGTGTGCTGATAGGGAATATTTGGGCATTTTTGGTCTTGACCACACCCCAAGCAGCAACTTTAACCAATCGGCCCTGAATTTAATAGATGATTGTGAAGTTTCCTTTCGAAATTTGGAAAAGGGGTTGAAGGGCCTTAGAGCTAATATCTGGCATTTAAGGCTATTTAAAGCCTACCTTTATAAAAATATGGCACCAAAAGGATTACGCATAAAACTTCATCCCCTTGTAGGCAGATCTGAACAAAGGCTTACAGATGAATGGGATGTAGCACTCAGAGAGGGCTCAATGGTTTTTGTAAAAATTTTAGCTTCTTACTACGAAAGAACAATAGACCTTTGCCTATCTGAAGTGAAAGATCTTGCTAATGAATGTAAGAAATATCAGTCCAGCCCTAAGTATTTGGAATCTCTGGACAGGTTGTCCAAGGAACTGACTATGTATGACAAAACTATTAAAGATAGAAAAATCAAGAAATTCAATAGAGATATTAATGATTATGATAAGGGACATCCTTTCCAAACACAGAGAACTGTGAGATTTCAAGATAATGTCCCTAATGTGAGTAAGGGTAGGACCAGAAAAAGACCCAGGTCTATATTAAAAAATAGAGACCAATTTCACACCAGTACCTCAGGGGAGGAGTCATCTTACACTGACAGTGAATGCGGAACAACAGCCAACTCACCACTCAAAAAGAAAACTAATACCCAACACCCTTTAGGCATGGGAGGCAACCCAGAGGGGGGAGGAAACATAGAAACAAATATATCCATGGATTCCATGACAGGATTAATACAAGCACTGTTGAAGTAACAACCACTGATTTTAAAAAATGTCCTGAATTTATCTGATCATGTTCTTACAGAGGATCAGCAGCAAGTTTTGAATAAAGGATTAAACTTTGTTCCCATTTTTTTCTCTGATGAATATCAAATCTCATTAGACGTTATTGACTTTTGTCGTAGACTTAATCTTAAATTGTTTTTTTCTGAACAGGATAGTTCTAGTACCCAAAGATCTACTGACTTTACATTCCATAAATCTACCTTTCAGCCCCCTATGAATAAAAATGTAGCCATTTTTCAACAGGCGGTGTTGAAAGATTTACACTTCCCCCTTTTTGAAGCTCAAATTAGTGCAGATAATATCACCACTGCGGAAAGGGTGGCACTATCAGAACTTCGAGCTAATCACAATATAGCCATTCTTCAAGCGGACAAGGGTGGAGCAGTGGTCATTTTGAACATGGACTACTATATTAATGAGGGTTTACGACAACTGTCGGATGGTCATTGCTATATGTACATGGGTATTGATCCCACTAGTAAATTTAAACAAGAGATTGACTCATTCTTACAATCTGCATTGGATGAGGGTATCATCACTCAAAAAACTGTACAACATGTACAGGTCAAAGATCCAGATAAACAAATCTTATATTTGCTTCCTAAAATACACAAATCTATTACACATCCCCCAGGAAGGCCAATTGTTTCTGGCCATGTCTCCCTTACTGAACCACTCTCTGCATTTTTAACTCAATTCCTCAAACCTTTACTTCCATTAGTCAGGGCTAGAATCCAGGATACAACACAATTCTTGAAAATCATTGAGGATACTCAGCTTGAGCCGGAATGGTTGATGTGTACATTGGATGTAAAATCTCTTTATACCAGTATACCACATTGGGCCGGGCTTCAAGCTTTGGAATACTGGCTTACCAAGGCTGAATTATATCCTCCAGGCTTTAACACTCTGCTTATTTGCTTGACTGAACATGTCCTTAACAAAAATGTGTTCTATTTCCAAGGGGATTGTTATTGGCAACTACAGGGTACGGCCATGGGGGCTTCTTTTGCCCCTATCTATGCAGATCTTTTTATGGCCTACCTAGAAGAATGCCTTATTTACAATCCCCTACACAACATATACCTGGTAGAAATGGACATATGGAGGAGATATTTAGATGATTGCTGGATGGTGTGGCGTGCTGATGCAGATTATCTCCAAGAATTTTTGGAATATCTAAACAACAATATTTGGGGCATCAAATTCTCTATTACATCTCATAGGGACCAAATTGATTTTTTGGATGTCACTGTATATCGTAACAGTGATCACACACTTAACACCAAAATTCATCGGAAATATCCCCAGTTTAACACCTTGTTACATGCAAGGAGCATGCATCCACATCACACCATCCGCAACATTCCTAAATCTCAATTTCTGAGAATACGGAGAATTAATTCTTCTCATGAAGATTACACATATGCCAAGGCTGATTTACAATCCAGATTTTTGGATAGAGGTTATTCCATTTTTGACATTGAATCTGCCAGAATTTGGTCAGACAGGCAGGAAAGGAACACATTGCTGGAATATAGGGAGAAAAGCAAACATCCTAATTGTCAAAACATCAGACTCATCACCACTTTGGGCAAAAATCATAAAACAGTTAGGCAAGCAGTGAACAACAATTGGAATATCCTGTTAGCCAATGAATTTTTGAGGGGTATCCTGGATAATCAGTGCTCGTTTTCATTTAGGTGAGGAAAAACACTGGGGACTTTGTTTTCCCACTATAAGCAGAGGGAAAGTGGTGTTGCGAAATATAAACAACTTACCATTACGGGGGATGAATTATTAGGGACATTTCGATGCGGACATTGTATTTCATGTGCTCAAGTTAACCAGTTAAAACAGTTTACAAGTTCTAATACTAGCAAAGTATATGATGTTAGAGTCTTTGGTAATTGTTCCACTAGTTGGGTCATTTACTTGGCAACATGCCAATGTAAATCATTCTATGTTGGCAAAACATCACGTTCATTGAGAATTAGAATTGGGGAACATCGGAGTGATATTCAGAATCACAAACTGTCCAATGCTCTTTATTTACATACTATTAAACATCCAAGTGCCAAATTTATGTTTACCATTATAGACAGAATCACTGGAAACAGACACAACCAAACGGGTTGGCAAGGAATATTAAGTCACAAAGAAAAATACTGGATTACACATCTTGGTGCATTATTTCCACCTGGTCTGAATGACCATTTATGATTTATTAATTTATGACAGTCATTGTGTCATGTTTTGGATATATAGCATAACACATTTACATTGATTTTGTCATTAATACACTCTTAATATTCATTTTTGTGACCATGGATATATAATTTTATTAGGAATATTGATTCCAGATTATTGTAAGAGGTAAATACAATCTATATTGTCATATACATTTTTATACATTTTGGCCTTTGTCATCATACTGTACATTTTATTGGAATTATTATTCTGTTTAAATGTATATATATACATCCATGTGTTTTGGTTGTATATTCTTTAATTCCACTGTGTTAATTTACTTCTGTATTATGAGCCCAAAGTACATTGACTTATTTCCTATTGGTTAGCAGCCATATATATTGACTTCTGGTTGTGGTCCACATGTTTGTATTTTCATACTCACTGAAGAAGGCGAGTGCCGAAACTAGTTTGAGTAACTGAAGGTTATTTTGTGTGGGACATTTTTGTCCGTTTTTTTACCTCACATTAAACTGTGGAACTATCATGCTGGCCTTTTGGTGTTTGTTATGAAGTTTGGTTGGCCGTGCATGCCGTACGAGCGAAGACTTGTGTTTCGTGCCCTTCACTCAGCCACAGTTAGCAGTCAGTGGAAAAGCATATAAGATCTAAATATGCAAATTAAGCCAAGTAGCAATAGCGTAGTGGTAGAGACGTCGGCCAAAGAGGAGGTAGTCACGGTTCGAGCCCCAACAACATTATTTTCTATTTTTAGTGAAATAAGCACAAAACAATCGCTTGACATATATGTACATATATATATAACTATAATTTAAGTAAAATGTAAAATGCAATGAAATGGGCCATGTAGTTTTGAAGAAATGTGATACAATAAAAAAAGTACCCATAGCTGAGCTACGCTCTAACAAGCTGAGTATGACTGCCCGCAGGTGAGCATTGGTTTAACAGGTGTAATATAAGTGGCCGGAGCTGAGCAGTGCTTTAACATGCTGAAACTGTGTGCCCATAGCTGAGCTAAGCGCAATATACGTACTCATAGCCAAATGATGTATAACCAAGCGTGACCCGTTTGTGTGGAGCTGCGCACCGCGCCAACCAGCTTACCGGCGGGCAACGTAGGGCAAGATGTATCAAAGCCGCCTTTACACAGACACACCTCCTAGCCTGTGTAGACAGTCATAAAATAAAAAAAGCAATGCCCAGGCTTGAACCGAGGATACCGTGCACCATAGTTAAAGTAGTGACCCACTAAGCCATGACAGCTGTACTGAGAAATGCAGTATTAGCATATATATAGGAATGAATGGAAATAGAAGCATGACAAAGCAGGTTTTGTTAAGCTGATACATTTCCAAAATGGCCAATCACAGATAAGTGTGGGAAAAACTGCATATATAAGCCCCATAGGCGGGAATACACAGCATAACTGATTGTGGAACCTATTTGCAGTCAGGATGTCAGGTGTAGGAGAGGGCAGTCACTTCCGAGCACAGAGGTGGGGTGTTGAGGAGTCCAAATATATGGTTTGGCTCCTTGTCCACGATCATGAGGCTCAACTCATGCAGGGCCAGGTTCTGTGGGGAGCGTACAAGGCAGAGGCATGGAACCGGTTGGCACATGATCTCACCAGTGCCACAGGCATACCAAGGACTGGTGAACAGGTCCGTCACCACCATGCGGACCTGAAGAGACGAAAGCAGGACCAACTGAACCGTTGGATCCAGGAGGCCCGGCAAATGCCCAATGCCCCACTACTGAGTAAGTATCCATGTAATTACATATGTAATAAATTATCCTAGCTGATATTATGGAGGTGTATGTTCCAATATTACTTAATTTATATCACAGCTGCAGGTGTGCGTTCCGCGAATCGGCGAGCCTATGGTGATAGGCTGGTGTGGTTGCACCACCAGGCAGGTTAGTAATTATTTTTCTGTAATTGTTATACAATATAAGTGAGACAGCTTGTAAAAGAGTTCAGTGTAGTTACATATTAATAAAGTTCAAATAACACTAGAAGAAAGATTCTGCTAGTACTGTGTGATTAGATAAGTGATGCAGCCTGTAATCCAGAAATAAAAATTAAACAAGTCTGAAATAGAGATTTTCCACCTGTATTGTAATAGCAAATAACCTGCTGCAGGCTGAAAATTAGTGGTAAACAAGCTAAAGACAATACACATGTGTGAAATACATCCCCTTTTAAAATCTGCCACATGACACAAGTGAGTCTGTTGGAAAGGATTGTTGTAACCAAGTAAGACATGTTAATAAAGCCTAGAATTAAGTACCATCTTGAACTGTAAAAATAAAACAAGTGAGAGTGTGAGAAAGAGATATGAATCCACCAAGAAAGTTGTAATAACTCTTGAATAAAGTATACTGCAGTCAGTACATAATGAAATGAATGAGACAGCCACAACCAAAGAGTGAAATGTGTGTAATAAAGTACTGAAGCTGGAATGTGTCTGTCCCACAATTTGGATATGTTGCTGTACCCTTGCAATATGGAGATAGTATGGTTGTATGAAATACTGAACATCCACAGTTGTCTAGATCCATATAAATCAAATGTAGTAGGATGCTGTACCTGAACACAGCCAGATATGAACGTGTATGAATAAAAATGCAATGTATATTAATGTAGCAGTAACATTCCCATCATCAACATTCCTAAGGTTACATATAGGAAACTGTACTAAGACCTGTAGGGTATATATATCTGCAGCTACTAGAAATGTACAGCATATGTATAGGTAGTGTAAGTTGTTAATGAAATATTTCTTCACCCTACCCTATATTCACAAATAATCCATTCCACACCAAATGGGTATGTGTATTCACAATGAATTCCTATGGACATTTGTCCGGTTGGTTCATACATATTTGCATGTACATTGATGCATGTGCCCTGTTCACATATCCAAACCTGATGGCCTGTTTCCATCAGTCAACCCTGCATGCTGTTGGACTGTGTACTGTTGTTTACAATATGCATGTGTTATGCTTGCTGTTCAATGTTTGGAATTCATGGGTGTTTGGTTAATGGGAATACTGATGCATGTTGTTACAACTAATTATGAATGGTATTGTTTGTTACTAACCCAAAATGTCATAAAATATTGCTAAACATAGGACAACAGGGAAGGCGGGTTCCAGCAGACCCACTTCTCCCACCTCAGCTGGCGAGTGCACCTGGCACTAGTGCCCAGGCTGGAACCTCCTCCAGTGGCCCTGTGCCACCTTTGGGTGGAAGCGCTGCAGGGGATGGGGCTCATCCCCCCTCTACAAGCGTGGCCACAGGAGAATGTCCACTCACCCTCCAAAGTGTCCGGTCTGTGGTGCGTAGCGAGATCAGGCATTCTGTGCTTGAACCCCTACGCCAGCTTGAGGCACGGGTGGTGCAACTCACGGGTGTACCTGCTGCCCGTCCTACACAGCCCCCAGCACAGCCCCGTCCTGGGCCGTGAAGGCGCAGTGGCAACTGCCCATGGGTCTGGATCTCAGTTCCACTGTTGCCATCTGTGGGCTCATGGGCTCGCGATATCCAAACATCCGTCCCTGTCAATTGTGTTTCCCCCCCACATGTGTCATACTCCACCCCTGTATGCATCTTGTTTGTCTTGTCTGTTAACCTTCCCTACCTACCTCCCCAAATATACCTACTTCCTGTACCTCACATTCCACTCTCACCTGAAAAAAAAAAAGGGCACTCTGTTCCCGCAAAAAAAATTACACCCCATACATAGCTGCCCATTTTGCAGACATGTGAAATGGTAATTACAATTGGCTGTACACCATATTTTGTTGTCCTCACCCCTCTCTCAGGGGTGGAAGGTTTCAAATTTCACACCAAATTACACACGTATGCACAGCTGTTGCTAATAAAGAATTGGGCAGCTATGGGTCTTTCCTACATCGTTCCTGCAAATCCCGAGCTTGTTTTCCTACTGTCCTACCCTCTTTGTGTCCCCTTTTTCAACACTTTCCTATCTCCCCATTTTTGTTTCTTTCAAAGAAATTAGCGTGGGTGTGCGCAAGAGTAAGCACTTTTAAGCAGTTTTAAGTGGGTGTACGCTTGTGTGTGCTTAGCTAAGCGTGTGTGCGTGAACCTAAACGCCAGTGCGCATGTGTGAGCACCATGCAAACCAGCGCTAACCCGCTTACAACTGCTTAAAAGTGCCTTAGTCACTCTGAATGACAAGGCCTGTAGTCTGCTCAGAAGCAAAATAAAATCCCTCTGTCAGTCTCAAACCCAGGACCTTGTAAACACTAGTCTGCAGAACTTACCACTAAGCCATGACTGATATACAAGAACTGTGTGCTGAAAGCAATATATCATGAAATAGTAGGACTGAATGTACAGGGAATATAGGAAGGATATTACACAAAGGTTTTCTTGTATCTTTACTGGCAATTCTTGTGGAATTGCATTACATTAGTGTGAGAAGAGAAACAGCCATGCTAGTAGGTAATAATGTGACAGTAGCACCTTGCAAACCACACACACTATCAGCGCAGGATAAACACCACCATATTTGAATAGGTAAGAGGCCAGACCTCCCAAATGTGACTGATTTACAGGGATGTTCCTGATTTGCAAACAAATGGTAACTGTGCCCCACTGACTCCCTGTGAAATGTACTAACAGTAGCATACCTCTCAACCACGTTTAGAGCACAAAATGTGGACAAAGCTTAAAATGATGGGGGTACAAATAAGGACGGATTTTAAATATTGCTCTCACAAACTTAGAAAGTTAAAGTAGGCAAATGGAATCCACGAACACAGGCAAGGCAGAAATAAGCCAAATGACCCTTTATTGTTGTAAGCGCTTTCGGGAGGATTGTAAGCGCTTTCCCCACCTTCCTCAGACAAAAAATGTTACAACCATAAAACAGTAAAATGCTGTTAAATACTTAATTGGTTGTGACCTCATAATTATTCTCCAAAAACTTAAAAGGCTAACACCATTCTTTTTAAAAACATTACCTAAATACAAATTAAGCTCGAACAACAAGAGGTTTTTTGGCAGATTCGTACTGCTGCATATTTGGCCCCTGGTTTGAATGAGATAGTGTCTATCAAGTGTTTTTTGAAACTAATGGCACTAAATAGATGAAATTATTCATTTTTATCATATAGTTGAGATCTAGGTGGTTAGATGTTCAACATCTTTTATATTCAAACACTTTGAGAGATATACATATATATATCTAAATAGCTGTCCACTTGTTACATTATAATTTATCGTATCATATTTCATTAAATTTTATTGTAAACAATTTCCATTTTACAAGTTACATTTTACAAGTTATTAAGTTCAGTATTATTTGTATTTTTTTGTTTATTACATTTACTTTTTTGCTTGCTTGCTGTATGTTAACTTTTTGGCTATCAGGGGTGTATATACATGAATAATTTTTAAATATATATATATATATATATATATATATATATATATATATATATTTATATACACTTTCATCTAATTGATTTTAGAAATATAAGTTTAATTTGTATTTAGGTAATGTTTTTAAAAAAGAATGGTGTTAGCCTTTTAAGTTTTTGGAGAATAATTATGAGGTCACAACCAATTAAGTATTTAACAGCATTTTACTGTTTTATGGTTGTAACATTTTTTGTCTGAGGAAGGTGGGGAAAATTTTCCTTACCGAAAGCGCTTACAACAATAAAGGGTAATTTGGCTTATTTCTGTTGTTGGTGTTTTGCGATTCTAAAACTTAGAAAGTTGATAGAGTAATAGGTTTTGCATTAGCATGAATTTTCTGAGGGATGTGGAGTTTTAAACTGAAATGTTATTCATTATTTAATGACTTCAGTCCTTAGCTATTTGCCAGAAAGTTATAGATTTTAGGAGGAACACACCAAAAATATGAGGCAAACATCTGGACATTTTGCAAAAATCTGTACAGTTGAGAGGTATGAACAGTAGGCAGAAAGGTGTGTAATCCCACGTAGTGGTAACTGTCAATTACTTAAAGTACGCATTACTTACATGACAGAAATGGTGTAGTAATACATATGCTCAAAATACCCCACAGTCACAACTGCAGAATATCTGAAATATATCACGGGTGTATCCCACTGATATGTACCATTCCCTGAGGCTGCTAAAATATACACCTGAGAGTAGCTGAGGCCTGTAAGTGTCAGAAACTCACAGGCATATCATTCTGGCTGCTCTCACACACTCTGTGACTAGCTGTAGAATTGCTTCCACAAACACACCCTCATGTAGGAGTACAACCCAGAAATATCAAACTAATAAAGTAAGGACAGTATAGCAGTTTACAAGCGCTGCATGTGCCTGATATCCATAACTGCTAGTATAAAGTGCAAGGCCCCACTACTGCTCAGCAGCAAAATAAAATACCCTTGTAGGTGTCAAGCCCCACACCTTGGCCTTACCAGACTGCATGCAGTACCACCAAACCACACCAAACATATAAGGAACTGCTACTAAAAGAAATATATCAAGCATTACAAGGAGTGAATGTAAATGGAAAATAGGAAAGCCATAGCAACACATTCCAGTAAAGACACCTAGTAGGCCTTCAAGGAGTGAAGTTAAAGGCTAAATAGTGAAGCCATAGCAACAAATTGCAGGAGCTACTGCTGTATACCAGTTAATCCACAAGTCCCACAGGAAAGCACATACTCCCATTTAAATGGTATTAGTATTATTAGGTGTCAGTTAACATACACACTGAGAAGAATGAACTGGAAGAAGCAACAGTCAGGTTTCAGTACAACATGCATTTCAGTGCCTACAACACAGCCTTAAATATGAGAGACATACCAACCTTTACACTCACAGAACAGTGTCCACAGCATACCACCATGGTCCCCACCTTGAAAATCTGAAAGGGCTACGCCTACCTAACCTAACGTTTTATAGCAGTGTCCTGAAATCACAGTGAGAACTGTAATTACCACACAGCAGGCTGCATGCAATTAGTAAATGCTGGCTAACAATTGGTGCAGATGCCATCACATGCACATGTGCAGATACCTACAACAGCAGCCTGTACTCCCAGTACACACATGCAATAGATTCATTGCAACAACTGGAGGGAGAGACAGAGAGAGAGAAAGAGAGAGAGAGACCAAAAAAATAAATAAATAAAAAACCATCAAGCCAACCATCAGCAAGACAACCATCAGCAGGCCAGCCATCAGCAGACCAACCATCAGCAGGCCAGCCATCAGCAAGCCAGCCATCAGCAAGCCAGGCAGCAGCAAGCCATCCCAAACAGCAGTTGGAAACAAAGGTAATGTAAACTACATAATCTAATAATCTACATACTGTGAACCCTCCATATGTGTTAGCAGTCTGTATCTATATATATATATATATATATATATATATATATATATATATATATATATATATATATATATATATATATATATGATGTTAATAGGGCAGGGGACATACTGCAACTGTTAGTGAAGGCTGGACATACATATGTATTTGAAGGTTGCTATGTGCACATATCAATGTAGGTTGTACAGTAATGGATGTTTAGCAGTATGTTAGTGTGTGTATTCGTATGTGTAAATACAAATATATATACATATATATATATATATATATATATATGTATATTTATATATATATATATATATATATAGATATATATAATATGCATATCTGTGTACATAGATAGAGAGGTATGTATAAATAGACATATATACATAGATAGAATATGTATATACATATATATGTAATAGATACATACATATATAGATATATATAGATACATTATATACAGACAGATATGAATGGCTAGAGATATGTATGTATATGAATCATATATATATATATATATATATATATATATATATATATATATATATATATATATATATATATATATATATATATATATATATATATAT
Source organism: Protopterus annectens (assembly GCF_019279795.1). NCBI lineage: Eukaryota > Metazoa > Chordata > Ceratodontiformes > Protopteridae > Protopterus > Protopterus annectens. The sequence goes on from NC_056732.1 coordinate 1,879,665,876, forward strand.
ATACTGAGAGAGGCACATGCATGCAGATGTCATGCAACAGGTGCCTGGTGACAAAGGCATGTACTGAACACCAGTGTGGATACTGGAGTACCATACCCCATTCCAAAACACTTTCACCACTAACCACCACATAGGTGGTTGCCTGTCTACTACTGGATGTGTCAGAAGAGAACATGGGAAACAAGTGTACAATAGCCTCCCCTTTGATATTCACAGTAGCACACTAGTCTTGTAATGCCTGTACATGGTACGTGTCAACACAAATGGTGTGTCAGCTAGGGAAATGTAGGTCACTGTACCCCTCTACACCTCACAATGGTGTGAGGCCAGAGAAAGATGTGTCAGGTATAGTGATACAAACATACTACATTGCCATATGTTGTGCTGTGGGTCACTTTATATGACTGTGGTGTAGGTAGGGGTATGGCCACAAAGACTAGGGTGCATTACCATTTAAATTTTAACTGTGCATTGCATGCATTGCATGGGATGACAATGTTCCCCATCCATTACCTTGATACATACCCCCAGTGTGAGGTTGTGCATTGGACCTCAAACAGTGTTCTGACTGCTGGTGTATACTACTTTGTTGTATGGAGTGTGGCAGGCAGTGTCACACAGTTGTTGGCTGAGCAGATATGTGGTCATTTACATGTGTATCCCCTGATAGACAGACAGATGCTATATATGGCAGTTCAGTGATATCACTACAGTAGAGTATTATGTGTGCCATATTACTTGCTCACATATTTTTCTTTTCCTTCCAGGGCGATGGTGCATCAGTGCAACCCCACCTATTCTGCTGCAGAGGATAAGGAGATACACCAGAGCCTAGTGCGGGATTTTGCAACACTCTTTTCCCGTACCAGCCAGAACCAGCAGGAAAGGGCTGCACTGTGGCAAGACTTTGTCCGTCGGGTAAATGACATAGGCATGCATAACCGGACATATGAGCAGGTACGCCATCACTGCAGTGATTTAATTAGAATTGTCCATCAGCGTGTGTCTGATATCCACAGGCAACAGCTTGCCACAGGTGGTGGGGCACTTATACACCCCCCTCACCAGACTGGAGGAGTTCCTCCTAAGTGTTGTGGCTCCAGCCCAACAACAACAACATCCACAGACGTGTGTAATGATGGAGGCTGGAGCCACCCAGCATGTGGACGTGGAGTGTGCAGGTAACATGTCATATCTATAGTTGACTGTTCTCTGCACTGGTAGTTTATGCATGTGTGAGATGTGTACTGTGTTTGTAGCTGTTATCCTGGAAATTATTGTACAAGATTGATTGTCTCAATATCAGCAGTAGACCTGTGAATGCGAACTGTTGTACTACTGTACTGTATCATATTCACAGTATCAATGGCACAGTTCTGCCCACTCACAATAAATGTCTTATTTGTGCAGGTCCCTCTGGAGTAACAGCAAGGCAGCCAATCCATGCTGGTGAGTGTGTAATAACAATACTTTTAATACTAATGATAATAATAGTAATAATACCCTCAAACAGTCTTGCTATGTGTTTGATTGCAGGTGTGTTTGTGTCTGTGTGTTTGTATCTCATGTACTGAGGTGTATGCATGTGCCCATGTGCGCATGTGCCCATGCGTGCATGTGCACATGTGTGCATGTGTCCATGTGCCCATGTGTGTATGTGTGCATGTGTGCGCATGTGCGCATGTGCCCATGTGTGCATGTGCCTTTGTGCATCTGTGGTAACTTTTGTACACATTGTAAACTGTGTTTCCTGTCTTCCTCTCACAGGTTCTGGTGTTGCTCTGGTGGAGTGCAGCAGGGAACCTGAAGCCACTGCTGGGGATACTGATAATGATGATACATGTGTAATGGCACAGGGAGGTGTGACAGGGTCTGTTGTTGGTCAGCCAATCGACAGTACACAGCAGTCAACCCCATCAATGCGTGCAGTCATCCTGCCGATACATCCATTGTCACCATTGTCCTTAGGTGAGGGACAGCATAGAGTGGGCATTGACCAGGGTTATGTGGTATCAGTGGCACATGCATCCCCTCACAGCAGCCATGGCCAGAGTCCTGACATGGTACCACACAAGCAGATGTCCAGTGGTTCTCATGAGAGCATCCGTGGTCGTACTGCCCCTGTCAGATGTGCCCACAGAGGTCTTTCAACCTCAGCTATGTTCCGGGCTGTAATGCAGGCACAGGTACATATGGAATGGTACACTAGACAGGGTCTGAGGGAGCTTAGAGCACATCGCACTGATATGAATGACACTATGCATGACGTTGTGTCTGCCATCCGCAATTTCACTGAGGTCATTGATAGACGTTGGGGGGACACATTAGATCTGTTCCACAACTACATATCCATGAGCCAGGGCAATGCAGGACGGTTGAGGCATCGACGTGGACGTATGCCAGCAACATCAGCAGCTAGCAGTTGTAGAAGACGACAACAAACCCGCAGCCGCTCCCATAGTGCCAGCACCAGCCCCAGCAATGCTGGGTCTGTGCTGTCATCAGACCGCCCTAGGAGACCACGTGCATGTGGCTCTGGACAGTCCCAGCAGGGACATGTGTCCAGTCATCAACCAACTGCTTTCGATGACAGTACCCAGTCTGGCTTAGTACCTGATACTGTCCGTAGCACCCCTGCCAGGCACAGGTACCGTGTCTGTGGTCAGAGACAGTGATCTGTATGACCTGGCAGGTACAGACTGTGGCTGTCCACAAACACCTGTATATGGCAGCCATGAGGTGAAACTGTGTGCATGCATACACACATGCATAATGCTAACACCTAGGGCTAACACATACATGCACACCACATCAACATTGCCCCATCTTGTACTGTTGTCCCTCACTAACACACACACACACACATACATGTCGATTGGTTGTATCAGTGGCAGACTCAGGCATACCAAGTACACCCACTGTGTATATGATGAAACTGTGCCACCTCCTGCAATCTGTAACATTGATGCAGGAACAGGTTAACATGGTGCTGATGCACAGGGTGACTACATAGAAGTGTAGTAATATTATCATGTTGTCAACAGTACAGTGATGCAGTAACAGTATGATTGTCACTGTACTGTTTTGTACACCCCTAGTAATTACCATAGTGTAATGTCTGCACATCTTTGCATACTGGTGGTAAGGCTGTAAACACAAGGCCACCTACATAGGTAGCACAAGGGATAAGAAAATGGAAGTAATGATACCCAATGATGGACATGTAAACCGCAAGATGCATGCAGTCCAAACTCTACTCAGCATGGAGAATGTTGATATCTGTGCAGTAATAGACAACAGGTTTAAGACTTCCAAGAGCACTCTAGCACTACCAGGTTACACCTCATACCATGCTTGACAGCACCAAAACACAGAACTAACTATGACAGGAGGCTGAGTCTCATTAAATGTCAAGGATACCCACACCCCCAGGTTGTTGCCACAGCGTGATGCATCACAGACTATCCACGTGCAACTAACAGTGGGTTAAACTGACTTCCAGTTCATAGCCTGCTACAGACCACCCTCCTAAATCCAGGTAACCCACTTGGCCTACTTAAGAACACATGAATATATGAAGGTGTCTCCAAACAACATTATATTGGGCAGCTTCATTTACCCACACAGACTGGAAGCATTACTGTAGCTCCAACACCCTAGGTGAAAGGTTCCTAGAATCCATACACTCAAATGCTATGGAACAACTTGTTACCACTCCCACAAGAGGGGAAAACATGCTGCACCTGATCATCACCAACAGGTGGACACTACTCCAGACCAGAAGTGTATCCCTCACTGGTAAGATGACACCATAGAGTAATCTCACTGTATATTCACATAACAACCACAGCCCCTGCACAGAAAACCACAGTGACAAAGTTGTGTAATGCCAATTCCATGTATTCACATCAGGCAGGCTTCAGACATGGGAACTATTTAAGGTCACAGGTGCATATGTCTATGTGGCACACACATACGTCATGTGTGCATTGAAATTACAGCTATAATATATGTCATACAATATTAAGAGCAACACCCAACGCACAGGGACAAACTGTGTGACAAAAACCCACATGGCATTTGTAAGATTCAACCCCCTACCTAACTATGTTATGACACTTGAGAGAAACACATTAGCAAAGCATGCTATTTGCATTATTGGGAGGCTTTCCTTCTCCTGCTATACTTATAGAGTGCTGACATCATCAGTCTTTAGAAAGAGAAATGTACATCATTTAGTGTGTTCTTCTAGTTGCCAAATGGGACATTCCTTTCAATCAGGATTGCACACACACTAACCCCCCTCACCAAGCATTTGCAGGATTCAAACCCCTATCTAACTATGTTATGACACTTGAGAGAAATGCATTAGCGGAGGGCGCTATTCACATTACTGGGAGGTTTTCCTTCTCCTGCTATACTTATAGGGTGCTGACATCATCAGTCTTTAGAAAGAGGAATGTACATCATTTAGTGTGTTCTTCTAGTTGCCAAAAGGGGCATTCTTTCAGACAGAATTGCACACACACACTATCTCCCACAAACACACACTGAGCATTTGTAGGATTCAAACCCCTACCTAACTATGTTATGACACTTGAGAGAAAGAGACACATTAGCGGAGCATGCTATTCGCATTAGTGGGAGGGTTCCCTTCTCCTGCTATACTTATAGGGTGCTGACATCATCAGTCTTTAGAAAGAGGAATGTACATAATTTAGTGTGTTCTTCTAGTTGCCAAAAGGAACATTCCTTTCAAACAGAATTGCACAAACACTAACCCCACCCCAAACACACTGAGCATTTGCAGGATTCAAACCCCTACCTAACTATGTTATACCATTTGAAAGAGACACATTAGCAGAGATCGCTATTCGAATTACTGGGTATCTTTTCTTCTCCTGCAGTATTTATAGGGTGCTGACATCATTATTTATAAAGAGGTATGTACATCTATTACTATCCATCAGTAAGGGGGATAGCATATATATGCATTAACTTTACAGAGGCACAGTAGCCTACTGTACTGGGGAGGCAGACACCAAATACACTCTGGCTAAGCTTATGTATTCCCTAGGGCAAACAGCCTAGTATTGACCTCTACAGCCATATGTTTAATTTTCAGATGTACAATATTTGTTGCTGATAAACTGTTTGCAGGTCTTTATTGCCATAGCTTTCCCTGTTTCTATGAACAACTTGTGTATCTGTGGAAGATGTTTGAATATGAGAGGAATCCAGTATTTTACTTATGTCTCTGTTGTCATTTAACTGTGTGCACTGGGCAGATTGCTGTATTGTGGGAGATTCCTGGCTTAACACATACAAATGCCAGATATGTGTGGCCAACTGCTAAACTGAGACATGGCCTAAGTGTGTGAGCATGCCCAGTTCAGGCTTTACATGGCTTGTTGCCTTACATATCTCATTTATCAAAGTGTGCGAGCATGCCCAGTGTGAGCTTTCCATATGTTGAGATCTGAGGTCCACCACATTTGTGGTTGTGCGTGAACTTCATCAATATTTCACATTTACAGTTGTGTGTTGGAAGTCATGTTGTGTTCTTACTGCCCAACTGCTTTGTGTCTGAACCCAACAGGGATTATGCTGTGCCTGCAGGGTTTCCATGGGATAGTTTGCATACAGTTGTCAACATCCTTTCATACTGACCAAACACTGTACTATCGTATAGTGTACTGGTTCAGTACTTTCACTATGGTGGACAGTATCCTAGGTTTCAGTCCTATCACTGCTTTAAATATTCATAGTGAGCACGCCAGACTGGTTAAGGGCCAGTTGTGCAAATATGACCATGTTGCATTTTGTTCAGATCTGAACGACTTAAACCAGGATTGTCAAACATTGGTAGTGTATTTCGCAACTTGGGTGGACATTGACAAACACTAGCTATGTGCCCTAGGCCATTTCTAATGCTAGTCAGAGAGTGTGTTTGTCCTTCAACACACATTTTAACTGGAGTTTGCCATGACATATTTCAAGGTTAGTATAGTGTGCCTCTGTCTACCCGTGACATAAAAGTGATACCCAGGATAAACCTACCATCTCCCATCAACTCATCAAGATTCCTCTTGAAGAGAGTCAATGAGGGACTCTCTGGCTAACCTGTACTGGGAGTTTACTCAAGATTTATGTCAGTGCTGGGGTTCAGGTCTCTCATGTGCATAGGTCACTAGCATTCAGATTTTACAAGGTGCAGCATGTTCATTGATTCCAGCTTGGACATGGCTTTATACATCAGGCACAGATTGCCTCTGGGCAGGCAGTATGGCACTGTGTGGAGCTGCAGTTTGTTTAATCAGGCAACACATGGCACCAGTTAGAGCTTTTTGATCCTCCTGGTGAGGTACTTTTGGGGTCTTTCCAGTTGCTGCAGGTGTCTGCTAAGGTACATCCCACAAGGGCCATTGTACTCAATTGTGAGGCTGATGATGGATGACTGAAGAGGCACGATGACCTCCCCTGATCTAGATGTGCATACCTTCATGATTAGGTGGGTATATGGTATGTTTCTGTAACCACTATGGCCACATGGTTGTCAAATGCAAGATATCTATCAACTTGTGTCCCCAGGTCTCTTATTACTCCTAAAGTACTTCATGGGTTAACACCTATGTGGTAATTGGTAGGCACTTACTGTTTTTCTAAAGGGGATGACTATACACTATTCTGCATTTAGCTTGATGACATGGCTGTGGCACCAGTTGTCTGTTTCTATTTGGCCCTTTTGTAGGATACTTGTGTCAGCTGGAGGGTCAGATATGGTGGCCAGTTTGTAGTCATCTGTAAACCTGTTCAGACACAGTCCTTCCATGTTGGCCTATACCTATGGAAAATATATACCAAACAAGGGAGGTCCCATGACCGAGCCTTGTGGGATGCCAGTTGTAGCTGGTTTGTAGTCTGACATGGCTGCAGCATTTCTAACCATGTCAGTTCTGTCCTTGAGCTGGTTTGCAACCCATCTACTTGAATACGGGTTTATATTTAAGATGGTGAGCTTATCTATAATGAACAACTGGGGTATTGTATGGAAAGCTTTTGCAAGGTCCAGATAGGCTGTGTGGACCACATTCCCCTCATCAATGGCCTTGGTGCCTGTTTCAAATGAGTCAAACATGTTTAAGGAGCAGGATCTGCCCTTAAGAAAGCCACACTGGGTAGGGTCCAGTGTCTGTAGGTTACCAATATCTTTATTTCTGGGGTCCATGATGATCCTTTCCATAGCTTTGCAGACCAAGCTAGTCAGGATTCTGGGGTGATAGTTTGCAGTATCCATTCAGGCACCACCTTTGTGGAGAGGGACCACTGTTGCTGTACACTGCTCTTTGGGTACATATCCTGTGGTAAGGCTGAGATTGAGCAGTAGTGTTATTTGGTGTTCCATTCTTCTTAGAGTTCTTGTTGGACACAACCCAGGACACCATCTCATACCATTGATGCTGTGTGTTTTGCTTTGAGGATGCTGGCTGTTACCTCAGCATCTGCAATGTCAGGGGGCCAGCACTCTGCTGGGATAGATATTTGGCATTTTGGTGGGGGTGGGGAGATTGCACTGAACCTGTCAGGTTGGATGTTGGCAATAAGTGTGGGTTTGGTGTATTGTTTGTAATATTTGAGTAATTCAGAGCATATCTGTGAATTCCCACCAAGGTTCCTACCATCAGTTAAGAAAGCCTTGTGATTATCCTTTGTGTCCTGCACAATTTGTATCATCGTAGGTTCATAGGTTCATACTAGGCTATCTACCCTAGGGCATTTATAAGCCTAGCCAGAGTGTGTGCGGCTTTCGCCACCCCTTGGAATGTGAATATTATGCCCATTTAGGGTTTACTTTACTGTGCCTCTGTCTAGAAGTGACACAGAGATGACCCCCGGTGTAAATCTACGATCTCTCATCCACTCGTCAAGATTTCTCTTGAAGTGAGTCAGTGAGGGGCTCTGCCTAACATGGACTGGGATTCTGTTCCAGAGTGTAGGGAGCCTTGGGTTATGAATCTGTCCCTCCAGCACATCCTATTTATTTATGTGTTGAGTTTCAAACCTCTCACTGTCGTGTCTCTGATGGATTTGGATTTTCTGAAGTGGAGCATGTCCATTAATTCTGGATTGGACATGGCCTTGTAAGTCAGGCATACATCGCCTCTGAGTAGGCAGTATGCAACTGAATAAAGCTGGGGTTTCTTCAGCCGGGCAGCATATGACAAATGTTTGAGACCCTTTATCCTCTTGGTGAGGTACTTTTGGGGTCTTTCTAACTGCTGCAGGTTTTGGGTAAGGTACATCCCACATGGGGCATTGTACTCAATTATGGGCCTGATAACAGAAGACTATAGGGGTACAATGACCTCTCTTGATCTAGATGTGAATCCTTTCATGACAAGGTGGCCAATATAGGTCTTCCTAGCCACCTTGGCAATATGAGTGTCACATGAGAGGTTACTATCGACTTGTGTCCTTATGTCCCTGATTACTTCTTCCGTACGTAATGGATTACCACCTATGTGGTAATTTGTGTGTACCTTGTTTGGTATTTGGAGAGACATTCATACTCTACAGTGTCTTCAGGAAGGCTGAGTGGGGTTCCTGGGTTTGGGAGGGTGGTCTGTAGCATGCTACAAACTGTACAGCAGTTTTGCCTATGGTTAGTTGCACATGGATGGTCTCCGATGCTTTGTGCATTGTCAGTGATCTGGATGTGTGGGTATCTTTGATGAATATGGATACTCCCCCTCCTTTTGTGGTTTGGTCCAGGTTTTGGGGCCAAAAAGCATGATATGAGGTATAACCTGGTAGTGCTGGGTTGCTCTCAGGAGCCTTGAAGCAGGTTTCCGTCACTGCACAGACGTCGATGTTCTCCATACTGAGGAGGGCCTCGAGAGCATGCATCTTGAGGTTTAGACTTCTGGCATTGAGCAGCATTACCCTTAGTTTTTTTCCACTTGTGTTTTCTAGGGAGGTGGTTTGTCTTTTGAGCCTTGCCTAAAAAAGGCACTATGGAGGTGGCAAGAGCCTTGGCCAATATCCAGAAGCCCAGGGGTGACAGGTACAAGCCAACCCTGGCAAAGCAGTGTGGCTTGTCAAGCATGTCATCCCAAGTAGACAGACATTGGATCCCCTTGGAATGACACCAGTACTTCAGCCAATTGTTAAAGCTGATCATTCTGTGTTTGTACTGTGGCATCATTCTTGGTGAGGGTAAGATGCTACTCAAGGTCAGGGTTATACCAGCCTGGGCCACATGCTCAGAGAGCTCCTCTATGTCTCTTTTCATGTAGTCCAGGGAGGTACGTCTCAGGTCATTCACACCAGCATGGACAATGACTGAGTCATATTTGTACTTGCTTTGGAGTGACCTGAGAGCTTGTGTTATGTGTCGGATTGTAGTGCCCAACAGGCAGCTTACTGTAACATTTTCCTTGTTCAGTGTGGTGAGCGGGACATCAGTGTGTCTGACTATGGCATCACCTATTACAAGTGTATCAGGCATAGTTTCATAGTTTCATAGTTTTCTACTAGGCTATCTGCCCTAGGGCATTTATAAGCCTAGACAGAGTGTGTGTGGCTTTTGCCACCCCATTGGAATGATACAACTGTGCACAAATAAGGTTTAGTTTACTGTGCCTCTGTCTAGTAGTAACACAGAGATGACCCCTGGGGTAAACCTACGATCTCCCATCCACTCTTCAAGATTTCTCTTGAAGAGAGTCAGTGAGGGGCTCTGCCTAACATGGACTGGGATCCTGTTCCAGAGTGTGGGAAGCCTCTGGGTTATGAATCTGTCCCTCCAGCATGTCCTATTCATATCTGTGTTGAGGTTCAAATCTCTTGCTCTCGTGGCTCTGGTGGATTTGGATTTTTTTAGGTGGAGCATGTCCATTAATTCAGGATTGGACATGGCCTTGTACGTCAGGCATAGATCTTCTCTGAGTAGGTGGTATGCTACTGAATAGAGCTGGAGTTTTTTCAGTCTGGCAGCATATGACATATGTTGGAGACCCTTGATCCTCTTGGTGAGGTACTTTTGAGGTCTTTCCAGCTGCTGCAGGTGCCGGGTGAGGTACATACCAAATGGGGCATTGTACTCAATCATGGGCCTGATAAGGGAGGAGTACAGGGGCACAATGACATCTCTTGATCTAGATGTGAATCCTTTCATGATAAGGTGGGCAAGGTAGAAGGTCGTCCTAACTACTTTGGCAACATGTGTGTCAAATGAGAGGTCACTGTCAACTTGGGTCTCTAGGTCCCTGATTACTTCAGTACTCAATGGATTACCACCTATGTGGTAATTTGTGGGTACCTTGTTTTTCCCAAACTGTATGACTATACATTTTTTGGCATTTAGTTTAAGGCCATGGCTCTGGCACCAGTCATCCATTTCATTGAGGCCTTTTTGGAGGATGTCTGTGTCCACTGGATTATCAATTATGGCACCCAGTTTGCAGTCATGTGCGAACTTTATCAGCCACAACCCTCCTATGTTTGCTTGTACCTCTGAGAAATAAATGCTGACCAAGAGGGGTCCCAAGACCGAGCCCTGTGGGACAACACTTGTGACTGGCTTAGAATCTGACATTGCTCCAGCAATTCTGACCTTATGGGTTCTGTCCTTTAGCCAGTTTGCAACCCATCTTGTGACATATGGGTTTACATTTAAGCTGATGAGCTTGTCTATGATGCCCGAGTGGGGTATTGTGTCGAAGGCCTTTGCAAGGTCAAGGTAGGCTGTGTGAACTGCCTTGTCCTCATCGATGGCTTTAGTGACTGTTTCAAAAAAGTTGACCAGGTTCAAAAGGCAGGATCTGCCCTTTACAAAGCCAAATTGGGTAGGATCAAGTGTCTGTAGGTCCGAAATGTCTGTTTATGAGTTCCATAATGATCCTCTCCATAGCCTTGCAGACCAGGCTCGTCAAGCTTATGGGGCAGTAATTTCCAGAGTCCATAGAAGCATCTTCTTTGTGGAGTGGAACCACTGTTGCTGTACGCCATTCTTTGGGTACGTATCCTGTAGTAAGGCTAAGATTAAACAGCATCCTTATGTGTGGGTTTAGTTCCTCGTGAAGTTCATGTAGCACGCAACCCGGGACACCGTCTGGTCCCATTGATGCTGTGTTTTTAGCTTTGGAGAGGGCGGCTCTCACCTGGATATCTGAGATGTCGGGGAGGCTACATTCAGCTGGGAAAGATATTTCAACCTTTTGAGGGGGAGGTAGGGGAGAAATTTGCACTGAACCTGTCTGCCAGTATGTTAGCAATATCTGTGGGTTCAGTGTATTTTTTGTCATTTTGAACTAGCTCTGAGCATATCTGGGGGTTTCCGCCCAGGTTTCTAACATAACTAAAGAATGCCTTGTGATTATCTTTAGTGTCCTTTGCTATTTTTCTCTCAAAGTTGGCCTTGGATGATTTTATGAGTGATCGTAGTTTCTTGCTAGTGCTGATCAGAGATGCCTTCCCTTTTTGGGATTTTGCTCTGTCCTGCAGTAGCTTCCTCCTCCTGTTATAAAGTTTGTTTATGGCTGGGATCCACCAGATGGGATGCCTGCCCTTGGTGGAAAGGGTCTTGGTTTTGTTTGGGATTGCATGATCCATGCATTCTTGGATGTGTCCATAGAAAGCATTTATAAAGGATTCAGCAGTGTGGGATGTGGTTTCCACTGGCCCTGGGGGCTTGAAGGATACCATTTCAGTCTTAAGAAGTGTAAAGTCAGCTTTTGAGAAGTTGTTCACTGTGGTCTTTTGTGCTGGGGGTGGGGGTGGGATATGGATTTCCAGGGAGATTAGTTTATGGTCTGATCTCACTAGTGAGGGGTATACTTCCGGTGTGGAGCATTGTGTCCCCATGTTTGTGATGATCAGGTCCAGTATATTATCTCCCCTTGTGGGAGTGGTGACTAGTTGTTCCATTGCATTTGACTTTATGAATTCTAGGAACCTTTGGGCTAGGGTGTTGGGGCTTGAGTAATGCTCCCAGTCTATGTTTGGGTAGTTGAAGTCACCCAATATGATGGTATTTGGTGAGACATTCATATTCTCCAGTGTCTTCAGGAAGGCTGAGTGGGGTTCCTGAGTTTGAGAGGGTGGTCTGTAGCATGCTACAAATTGTAGGGCAGTTTTGCCTATGGTTAGTTGCACATGGATGGTCTCCGATGCTTCGTGCGTTGTCATTAACCTGGAGGTGTGGGTGTCTTTGATGAATATGGACACTCCCCCTCCCTTTGTGGTTCTGTCCAAGTTTTGGGGCCAAAATGCATGATATGAGGTATAACCTGGTAGTGCTGGGGTGCTCTCAGGAGCCTTGAACCAGGTTTCTGTCATTGCACAGACATCGATGCTCTCCATACTGAGGAGGGCTTCGAGAGCCTGCATCTTGAGGTTTAGACTTCTGGCATTGAGCAGCATTACCCTTAGTTTTTTTCCACTTCTGTTTTCTAAGGAGGTGGGTTTGTCTTTTGAGCCTTGCCTAAAAAAGGCACTATGGGGGTGGCAAGAGCCTTTGCCAATATCCGGAAGCCCAGGGTTGACAGATGCAAGCCGTCCCTTGTGAAGCAGCATGGCATGTTGTTTGTTCTTATGGGCTGTGACTGTTTGGCACACTGACTTTGTGAACTATGTTGCATGTGCTATGTTTTGAGGTAGTGGTTGCTTGGGTGTCTGCTTTGGAGGCCTCTGTTGATTTGGTAGATTTTAATTAGAGCCTCCGGGAATGTTTTTGTGTGTTTATGTCTTTGGTTTGCAGTTGTGATAGGTCTATGTGTGACTGGGTTTGTGGTGTGTGTGGTTACCTTCTCCTCCTGACTGGTTTTGCCAGTACTGAGTTGCGACAGCTCGGCCTCCAGTTTGGATAAATAGTTGCATCTCTCACATATATTTGTATTTGTTGGGTGAGAAGGGGGCTGTCTGTGTACATGGGGCAGGTGTAACATTGCCTCAAGATTCCCAGATTCAACATGTTGTAGCTGGCCTTAGAGGATTTTATGTGTGGCCATAGTTTTTTGCCATAATACTGATCAGAGAGTACTTCCCTTTTTGGGTTTTGCTCTATCATGTAGTAGCTTCCTCCTTCTCTTGCATGGTTTGGTATTGGCTGGGGTCCACCAGGCCAGATGCCTGCATGTATAGAATTGGGTCTTGGTTTTATTTGGGATTGCATAATCCATGCATTCCTGAAAGTGTTCATAGAATGCATTTATAAAGGGTTCTGAGGTCTGGCCCATATTTTACACAGACACAAGGCCTTTATGGATTCCACATCAGTTTGGAGGGGTGCAACATTTGCTTTACACATGTTTTTCACTGTGGTTTTCTGCCAGGGACTGGGGTCAGGATGTCAATATCCAGTGGGATTACTTTTTGGTCTGATCGTACCAGTGAGGGATACACTTCTCATCTAGGCATAGAGTACCCATGTTGCTGATTATCACATACATTATGCTTACCCCTCTTGTGGGAGTGGACAGTTGTTCCAGAGCATTTTGGTTTATGAATTCTAGGAACCTTTGGTCTAGGGTGTTGGAGCTAGAATAATGCTCTCAGTCTATGTTTGAGTATTTTCAGTCACCCAATATAATGTTGTTTGGGGAGACCTTGATATTTTCATGTGTTCCAAAGTAGGCCAAGTGCAGTTCCTGGAGTTAGGAGGATGGTCTGTAGCAGGCTACAAACTGGGAGGCAGTTTTAGCCACTGTTACTTGCCCGTGGATAGTCCATGCTGCTTCTTGCTGTGGTACCAACCTGGGGGTGTGGTTATCCTTGACAATTATTGATAGCCACCCTCCTATTGTGGTTTGTTCCATGTTTTGGTGCTGTAAAGCATGGTATAAGGTGTAACCTGGTAGTGTTAGGGTGCTCTTGTGAGCCTTGACAAAGGTTTCTGTTACAGAACAGATATCAACATTCTCCATGCTGAAGAGAGTTTGGACAGCATGCATCTTGCAGTTTAGACTTTTGGCATTGGGTAGCATTACATCTAGGTTCTTATCCCTTGTGATACCTATGGAGGTGGGTTTGTGTTTTGAGCTTTACCTATTCAAGGCACAGTGGGGGTGACAACAGCCTTTGCCAGTATCCAAAAGGCCAGGAGTGATAGGTGCAAGCCATCCCTAGCAGGTAGAGCATCGTGTCTTGCTCAGCATGTCATCCCAGGCTGACAGGCATTGGATCCCCTTTGGCTAACAGCAATACTGAAGCCAATTATTGTAGTTGATCATCATTGTGGCATCATGCTTGGTGAGGGTAGGATGTTAGTCAGAGTTATCAAGTTTGCATATACTACATGGTGTTACATTGCTTAACACATGACAATCATGCCTCAGGTGGTGCTGCAGGGCTGTCTATGTTGGATGCACATACTACACTCCCTGTACATGTTTGAAAGCAGGTTGTGTCAACTTAGGCATCCCTTTTACTATATGTGTGAGTCGAAGAGGGGTATCATTTCCAGGGTTCCTACTGAGCCAGTGTATGTGCTATGCGTTACCTCTTTGTCAAGGCCAAGGCATACTGAGCATGCCTCCTTCTGCCTACTGGGGCAGTCTCAGGTTGTTCCTCCTCTGAGTCATGCTCTGCCTGTGATGGCCTTGGCAATGGTGGAGGGCTGTTTGGCCCGGCCCTATGCTGGTCCTGCTGCAGCTGTTTTCGCAGAATCATATTATGTAGCATAGCACATAACATGACAATTTGGGTACATGTAGTTGGTGAGTACTGCAAGGCTCCACCAGATGTGTCCAGGCACCGGAACTGTGACTTGAGCAGCCCAAACACATGCTCAATTACATTTTGTGTTTGTGCATGTGCCTCATTATGGCGTTCTTGTTCAGGTGTGTGTGCATTTCTGATGGGTGTCATCAGCCACGGCTCCAGTGCATAGCCAGCATCCCCCACTAAATGACCATGTGGGATGTCCCCACTGGCAAATGTCTGGTACAGCTGCGTCAAATGCCAGATATGAGAATCATGGTAGCTTCCAGGGCAGCCAGCACACACATTCATTATTATGCCCTGGGCATCACACACGACCTGGCAGTTGATGGAGGGGAAACCCTTGACACCATCCCCCACTCTGGAATTATAGATAAACTCACTAAACTAGGTATAAGAATAATGCATGAAAAATTTTGAGTTTATACCATATACAAAATACTGATCAAAGTTCTGAGAAATAAAATAAATTTATGAAGAAGTACTTTAGGGGGAGGCTATTTCCTATAAGGGTGAATGATATATGTATATTAGTTATGAGTAAATATCAAAAAAAAAAAAAATGGAAAGGAAGTAAAAGAAGGAGAATGGCAATTGCAAGTAAATTAGCTGTTGGACCTCAAATTTCTATCAGGAAGGTGCATTTTAAAAGCTGAAAAAAGGGGGGGGAGAGAGAGAAGTTGATGAGTTTGTGAGCAGCAGAGTTGTTTGAGTGTGTGTGTGTTATAGTAGGGCTCAGCCATTTTTTTATATGGAGAGAGGAACAGTGTGTGTGGAAGTAGAGAGAGTGATTTGGCAGCAGGTGTGAGATATTTATTTTGCATGCACAGCATACCAAGTTTTTGTGGTTTTTTTTTTTTTAGCTGTAGGTGAGGAATTAAATTTGAGTTGGTTATCAATTTGGACCCCAAGCTTGGTCTCTTCTAGACCCTAGTTCCAGAGGTGAGATTTTTTTGAGTGATAGAGAATGTGTGTGTGTTAAAGGAGACAGCTTTAGAGGGAGAATAGCATTAATTTTTTTTTTTTGAGGCATTGAGAGAGATGATTTCTTTTTCATCCACAGCTCAGTGTGTGAAAGCTGCTTTTTTTTCAATTTTAGGAGGGAGGGGAGAGGAGGAATAGTGGATATAATATCATCTCTCCTGAGTCTTGAGGATGAGGTAGAGTTGTGGAATAGAGTTAAATAAATAAATATATTAAAGAAAAGAGAGTATGGACATATTACTGCTTGATATCTGTTAGATAAGTAGTTGGAGAACCAGTTCCCCAACTGTCACAAAATGGGTTGCCAACTGGCTCACTGACAGAACCCACACTGTGAAAGTAGCAGACTCCAAATCTGACTTCAGACCAATGACAAGTGGAGTACCACAGGGTTCAGTCCTGGGTCCTCTCCTGTTTGGTATCTATTTCTGTAAAGTACAGGCTAACACAGAAGGTCTTTGGCTAATGAAGTTCACAGAAGACTGCAAACTAGGAGCCATAATCGAAACTCCTAACAATGTGGACATCCTACAAAAGGGCCTCACTGATACAGATGCCTGGTGTCAAAGCCATGGCCTCAAGCTCAATGCCAAAAAGTGCATTGTCATCCCTTTTGGTGAAAACTCTGTACTCATGAACTACCACATAGGAGGTAGTCTATTTAACACTGAAACTGTGATAAGAGACCTTGGGACACAGGTGGACAGTAGTCTTTCATTTGATTGGTTAAATCCCACCACTACTGATAATGAAATACTTCTTCCTGGGTATAACATACACAGGTGGGACCGGGCTTCCAGAAAAGGGGGTGGGGTAGCGGTACTCTACAAATCTGAAATAATTGTAACAACAGATGTTATACAACCACATCAGATAAATAATTCAGAAATCCTAGCCACCATGTAAGGGGATCTTCACTGTGTCACTATTAGACAGAGGCACAGTATTCTAAATCTATTCTGTACCACTACATGGGGTGGTGAAAGCCATATCACTATGTCTAGGCTTACAAATGCCCCTGGGCAGATAGCCTAGTACTTAACTATGAAACTATGAAACAACAGTAAATGCATCTACATAATTTGTATGTACATTCCCCCAGATAACAATACAGCCACACTAAAATACACCCTTCACTGGATATCTAGTCACTACCCTCAGGAAACCTTACTTCGCAGTGACTTTAATATAGATTGGAGCACATGTTCCTCAGAATCTCCTACCACCCATATTAACTTGCATTCGTCTTTTCAGGCTTGCTAGTTGTTGCTGAAGCACCTACCAAGGGGAGAAAACGCTGAGAGAAGAAAAGGAGCCACTTTTGTGATTTTAAGTATTTTCTTATGATTTTTTGTTAAGTTTTACTGCTTTGCCACCTACTTTTTGGCATTTTCTGGCTTGCTAAAGTTTATATCTGTAACAGTAACAGTACATGGAACACATCTAGAGCCTGTTCACTTTTTCCCTTAGAACTGATCTATTCTCATAATAAACACCCTATTCCCACTCTAAAGCCTGACACTTGCACATTAAAGCAATTATATAAGTCAACACTAAAAAATTAAAATCACTACACCCTCACAAACTCCCCTTGAGTACTTTGTTCCCCATTGGCCTTTTTTTTCAATTATAAAGGAATTCCCAATACTATTCTAGCATGTCCAAAGGTCAGTTGTCAGGCTCGTCTCCGGTCCAGCTGGTGAATCTGGGAATCTTGAGGCAATGTTACAACTGCCTCATGTACACAGACAACCCTCTCCTCCTCCCAGCACATTCCAACGCATGTGAGAGATGCAACCATATAGCCAAACTGGAGGCTAAGCTCTCTCAACTCAGTACTGGCATAACCAGTCAGGAATAGAAGGAAACCACACTCACTACAATTCCATTCTCACATAGTCCTACCACGACAGCAAACCAAACACATAAACACACAAAAACATACTCAGAGGCTCTAAATAAAAATCTGCCTAAGCACCTGAGACCTCCAAAGCAGACACCCAAGCAACCGCTACCCCAAAACAAAACACATGCAACACATAGCTCACAAAGCCAGTGTGCCGAACAGTCACAGCCCTTAAGGCTAAACAACACACATGATACACTTGTAATAGGTGACTCTATCGTCAGGCACACTGATGTCCCACTCACCAAGCTGAACAAGGAGAAGGTCATGGTGAGCTGCCTGTCGGGCGCTAGGATCCGCCACATAACACAAGCACTCAGGTCACTCCAAGGCAAGTACAAATATGACTCAGTCATTGTCCATGCTGGTGTGAATGACCTGAGACATACCTCCCTGGACTAGATGAAAAGAGACATAGAGGAGCTCTCTGAGCATGCAGCCCAGGCCGGTATGACCCTGACCTTGAGTAGCATCTTACCCTCACCAAGAATGATGCCACAATATGAAGACAGGATGATCAATTTCAACAATTGGCTTAAGTATTGGTGTCATTCAAAGGAGATCCAATGCCTGTCTGCCTGGGATGACATTCTCGACAAGCCACGATGCTTTTCTGGGGATGGCTTGCACTTGTCACCCCTGGGCTTTTGGATATTGGCAAAGGCTCTTGCCACCCCATAGTGCCTTTTTTAGGCAAGGCTCAAAAGACAAACCCACCTCCATAGGTATCACAAGGGATAAGAAACTAAGAGTAATGCTACTCAATGCCAGAAGTCTAAACATCACGATGCACGCACTCAAAACTCTCCTTAGCATGGAGAACATTGATATCTGTACAGTAACAGAAACCTGGTTCAGGGCTCCTGAGAGCACTCCAGCACTACCAGGTTATACCTCATACCATGTTTTTCAGCCCCAAAATTTGGACTGAACCACAAAAGGAGGGGGAGTATCAATATTCGTCAAAGATACCCACACCTCCAGGTTGGTAGCACAGCACAAAGCATCAGAGACTATCCATGTGCAACTAACTGTGGGTAAAACTGCCTTCCAGTTTATAGCCAGCTACAGACCACCCTCCAAAACCCAGGAACCCCACTCGGCTTTCCTGAGAACACTGGAAAATATGAAGGTCTCTCCAAACACCATTATATTGGGCAACTTCAACTACCCTAACATAGACTGGGAGCATTACTCTAGCTCCAACACCCTAGCCCAAAGGTTCCTAGAATTTATAAACTCAAATGCTATGGAATAACTTGTTGCCACTCCCATAAGAGGGGAAGACATACTGGACCTGATCATCACCAACATGGGGACTCTATGCTCCAGACCAGAAGTGTATCCCTCACTGGTAAGATCAGACCATAAACTAATCTCACTAGATATTCACATCCCGATCCCAGCCCCTGCCCAGAAAACCACAGTGAAAAACTTCTCTAAAGCAAATTTCACACTCCTCAAAACTGAGGTGGAATCCTTCAAAGCCCCCGAGCCTGTGGAAAATACAGCCCAGACTGCAGAATCCTTTATAAATGCATTCTGTGAACACCTTCAGGAATGCATGGATCATGCAATCCCAAATAAAACCAAGACCCAATCCTCCAAGGTTAGGGGTCCTTTCTGGTGGACCCCAGCCATAAACAAAGTATACAATAGAAGGAGGAAGCTACTACATGATAGAGCAAAATCCCAAAAAGGGAAGGCATCTCTGATCAGTATTAGCAAAAAATTATGGGCACTCATAAAATCGTCTAAGGCCAGCTTCGAGAGAAAAATTGCACAGGACACTAAGGATAATCACAAGGCTTTCTTTAGTTATGTTAGGAACCTGGGTGGGAATTCCCAGATATGCTCAGAATTAGTCCAAAATGACAAAAAATACACCGAACCCACAGACATTGCCAACATCCTAGCTGACAGGTTCAGCGCAAACTCCCCCCCCCTTCCCTACCAAAAGGGCAAATATCTATCCCAGCAGAGTGCTGCCCCCCTGACATCTCAGATGCTCAGGTAAGAGCAGCCCTCTCCAAAGCAAAAAGCACAGCATCAATGAGACCGGATGGTGTCCCGGGCTGCGTCCTACATGAACTCCAAGAAGAACTAAACCCAAACATAAAACTACTGTTCAATCTCAGCCTTACTACAGGATATGTACCCAAAGAGTGGCGTACAGCAACAGTGGTCCCTCTCCACAAAGGTGGTGCCTCAACGGATCCTGGAAACTATCGCCCCATAAGCCTGACTAGCTTGGTCTGCAAAGCTATGGAAAGTATCATCGTGGACCTCATAAATAAAGATATTGGGGACCTACAGACACTGGATCCTACCCAGTTCGGCTTTGTTAAGGGCAGATCCTGCCTCTTAAACCTGGTTGATTTCTTTGAAACATTCACCAAGGCCATTGACGAGGGGAAGGTGGTCGATGCAGCCTACCTGGACCTTGCAAAAGCCTTCAATACAATACCCCACTCGGGCATTATAGATAAGCTCACCAGCTTAAATATAAACCCCTGTGTCACTAGATGGGTTGTAATCTGGCTCAAGGACAGAACCCACATGGTTAGAATTGCTGGAGCCATGTCAGACTCCAAACCAGTTACAAGTGGCATCCCACAAGGCTCAGTCCTGGGACCTCTCTTGTTCGGTATATATTTCTCGGAGGTACAGGCTAACACGGAAGGACTGTGGCTGACCAAGTTCGCAGATGACTGCAAACTGGGTGCCATAATCGACTCTCCAGCCGACACAAGCATCCTACAGAAACAGACAACTAGTGCCAGAGCCATGGCCTCAAGCTAAACACCAAAAAGTGTATAGTCATCCCCTTTGGCAAAAACAAAGTGCCCACAAATTACCACATAGGTGGTAATCCATTAAGTACAGAAGAAGTAATTAGGGACCTGGGGACCCGAGTTGATAGCATTCTCTCATTTGACAACCACATGGCCAAAGTGGTCAGAAAAACATTTTATATAGTCCACCTAATCATGAAGGGATTCGCATCTAGATCAGGAGAGGTCATCGTGCCTCTTTACTCATCCCTCATCAGGCCCATAATTGAGTACAATGCCCCTTTTGGGATGTACCTTACCAGACACCTGCAGCAACTGGAATGACCCCAAAAGTACCTCACCAAGAGGATCAAAGGGCTCAAACAGATGCCACATGCTGCCCGGTTAAAGAAACTCCAGCTCCACTCAGTGGCATACCGCCTGCTCAGAGGCGATCTGTGCCTGACATATAAAGCCATGTCCAACCCGGAATTAATGGGCATGCTGCACCTCAGAAAATCTGAATCCCATCGAGCTACATACTCGAGAGACTTGAACCTCAGCACTGAAATAAATAGGACATGCTGGAGGGACAGATTCATAACCCAGAGGCTCCCTTCACTCTGGAATAAAATCCCAGTCCAGGTTAGGCAGAGTCCCTCATTGACTCTCTTCAAGAGGAATCTTGATGAGTGGATGGGAGATCATAGGTTTACCCCGGGTATCACTTCTGTGTCACTGTTAGACAGAGGCACAGTATACTAACCTCGAAAAAGGGCATAGCAAAATTCATTTAAAATGGGTGGTGAAGCAGACACAATCTGGTTAGGCTTATAAATGCCCTAGGGCAGATAGCCTAGTAGGAACCTATGAACCTATGAGCCTATGTTTACTGCATTTCCTGCATTGCACTTAATTTAAAATTGTTTTTTTTTTCTCTAAAAACTGCATTTTACCTGATTTTGGCCTAGCACTCAAGTGTGGGGTCATTTATTGCACTTTTGTGATTATTTTGCTGCTTATGTATCTCTGCTACCTTTAAACTACAACAAAAAGAAAAAAAAATATTTCTTTTTTCCCACTTTCTGAAAGTTACGAAAGTTCAGTTACAGATTTGCTGTTCTGAACTGTTTGGAAGTTTCTAGAAGGCCAGTGCTTACTTGGGGCTAAAGGGAAGTCTCTGTGTTCACCAGTGGGAGTGGGTAACAGTGAACAGCCTGCGTGTTATACCTCATATCATGTTACTACCTAGAAGCTGTAGTTTTATCGGCCATTTTGGGTCGGTTCCAAACTCCTTGATCTCCTTGATCTCGCTCTCTTAAAACCCTACAACTGTCTTTTTGTGCGGTTTTGCGCACTGAGCAGCATCGGGCAGCGGCGCCTAAACAGGTTTAAACTATTCCAGGCTCCACAAAGTCTGCTCCTCACTTTTTCCATTAGAACTGTTCAAACTCTCAAAGTAATCACTCTATTCTCTTTCTAAAGCCCTGCACTTGCTAAGCTGTTATAAGGAAACACTAACTAAAACACTACACCCTCCTTGACTTCTCATAAGTATTAGGCTCCCAATTGGTCTTTCCTGATCAAGTGAAAAATCAGTTCCCTTCCCTAATCTGATCAGTAAAAAAACAGTTCCCTATACTAATCTGGTATGTCCAAGGGTCAGTTTCAAGGTTACTCTCCAGTCCAGCTGGTGAATGTGGGAATTTTGAGGTAATGTTACAATTGTCTTAAGTACACAGACAACCCTCTCCTCCTTCCAACAAGCTCTAATACATGTGAGAGATGCAGTTACACAGCCAAACTGCAGGCAGAGCTTTCTCAACCCAAGACTGGCACAGTCAGTCAGGAGGAAAAGGTAACCACCCACACCACAAATTCAGCCTCACATAGACCTATTGCATCTGTATACCCAACACATAAACACACAAAAACATACTCAGAGGCTCTAAATAAAAATCTGCCTAAACAGCAAAGACCTCCTAAGCAAATATCCAAGCAACAACCACCCCTCAACAATACCCACGAATCACATATCTCACAAAATCAGTGTGCCTCACAGTCACAGCCCTTAAGGCCAAACAACACACCAAATACACTTGTTATAAGGGACTCTATTGTCCGGCACACTGATGTCCCGCTCACCAGACTGAACAAGGAGAAGGTCACTGTAAGCTGCCTGTCAGGTGCCAGGATCCGCCACATAAAGCAAGCACTGAGGTCACTCCAAAGCAAGTAAAAGTATGACTCTGTCATTGTCCATGCTGGTGTGAATGACCTGAGACGTACCTCACTGGACTACATGAAAAGAGACATAGAGGAGCTATCTGACCATGTAGCCCAGGCTGGTATGACCCTGACCTTGAGTAGCATCTTGCCCTCACCAAGAATGATGCCACAGTATAAAGACAAAATGATCAGTTTCAACAATTGGCTAAAGTATTGGTGTCATTCAAAGGGGATCCAGTGTCTGTCAGCCTGGGATGACATGCTTGACAAGCCACGTTGCTTCGCTAGGGACGGCTTGCACCTGTCACCCTTAGGCTTTCGTATACTGGCCAAGGCTCTTGCCACCCCATCGTGCCTTTTTTAGGCAAGGCTCAAAGGACAAACCCACCTCCATAGACAACCCAAGGATAAAAAAAAAAACTACAGGTAATGCTACTCAATGCCAGAAGTCTAAACCTCAAGATGCATGCACTCGAGGCTCTCCTCAGTATGGAGAAAATCGATGTCTGTGCAGTAACAGAAACCTGGTTCAAGGCTCCTGAGAGCACCCCAGTACTACCAGGTTATAACTCATACCATGCGTTTCAGCCCCAAAACTCGGACTAAAGCACAAAAGGAGGGGGCATATCTATATTCATCAAAGATACCTACACCTCCAGGTTAATGGCACGGCACGAAGCATCGGAAACCATCCATGTGCAACTAACAGCGGGCAAAACTGCCTTTCAGTTTGTAGCCCACTACAGAACACCCTCCCTATTACAGGAACCCCACTTGGCATTCCTGAGAACACTGGAGAATATGAAGGTCTCTCCAAACAATATGTTATTGGGTGACGTCAACTACCCAAACATTGACTGGGAAAACTACTCAAGCCCATACACCTTCGGCTAATGGTTCCTTGAATTTATAAACTCTAACACAATGTAACAACTGGTCACCACTCCCACAAGAGGGAACAACATATTGGACCTGGTCATCACCAACATGTGGACTCTATGTTCCACACCAGAGGTAAACCCCTCATTGGTAAGACCAGACAATAAACAAATTTCCCTGGACATCCATATCCCTTCCCCACCCCCAGCCAAGGAAATCACTGTAAAGAATTTCTCAAAAGGCAACTTTGCACTTCTCAAGACTGAGGTGGAATCCTTCAAAGCCCCTGGGCCAGAGGATAATACAGCCCAATCCACAGAATCCTTTACAAATGCATATTATGAGCACCTGCAGGAATGCATGGATCGTGCTATCCCAAATAAAACCAAGACTCACTCCTCCAAAACAGGAGACCGGACTGGTGGACCCCGACCATAAATAAGCTATACAACAGAAAGAAGAAGCTACTACATGACAGAGCAAAATCCCAAAAAGGGAAGGCATCTCAGATCAGTATTAGCAAAAAACTTTGATCCCTCATAAAATTATCAAAGGCCAGTTTCGAAAGAAAAATTACCCTAGACACTAAAGATAATCACAAGGCCTTCTTTAGTTATGTCAGGAATATGGATGGAAACTCCCAGATATGCTCTGAATTGTTGCATAACGGTACAAAATATACCGAACCTACAGACATAGCCAACATCCTGGCAGACAGGTTCAGTGCAAACTTCTACCCCCCTTACCCCCCAAAGGAGCAAATGCCTATCCCAACTGAATGTAACCTCCCTGACATCACAGATGCACAGGTGAAAGCTGCCCTCTCCAAAGCAAAAAACAAGGCATCTATGGGACCGGACGGTGTCCCAGGCTGTGTCTTACATGAGCTCAAAGAAGAATGGAACCCTCACATTAAGTCACTGTTCAAACTTAGCCTTACTACAGGATATGTACCCAAAGAATGGCGTACAGCTACAGCAGTCCCACTCCACAAAGGTGACGCGACAACGGACCCCAGGAACTATCGCTCCATAAGCCTGACTAGTATGATCTGTAAAGCTATGGAGCATATTATCATGGAACTCATAAACAAAGACATAGGAAGCCTCCAGACACTGGACCCTACCCAATTCGGCTTTGGTAAGGGCAGATCTTGCCTCTTAAACCGAGTTGATTTCTTTGAAACAGTTACCAAAGCCATAGATGAGGGCAAGGTAGTCCACATAGCCTACCTGGACCTCACAAAATCCTTTGACACAATACCCCACTCGGGCATCATAAATAAGCTTACCAGCTTAAATATCAACCCCTATATCACAAGATGGGTTGCAAACTGGCACAGAGATAGAACCCACATGGTCAGAATCATAGGTGCCATGTCCGAATCCAAACCAGTTACAAGTGGCATCCCACAGGGCTCAGTTCTGAGAGCTCTCTTGTTCAGTATATACTTCTCTGAGGTTCAGGCTAACACTGGGGGGATTATGGCTAACAAAGTTCGCAGATGACTGCAAACTGGGGGCCATAATCGAATCTCCAGCTGACACATGCATCCTCCAAAATGGTCTCACAGAGACTGATGCTTGGTGCCAGAACCACGGCCTCAAGCTAAATGCTAAAAAGTGCATAGTCATCCCCTTTGGGAAAAACAAGGTGCCCACAAATTACCACATAGGTGGTAATCCATTAAGTACAGAAGAAGTAATTAGAGATTTGGGGACCATCGTAGATAGTGATCTCTCCTTTGATAATCACGTTGCCAAAGTGGTTAGAGAGACCTTCTATATTTATTTTATTTATTTATTTATTTATTTTATTTTACATTTGTTGACCGGGTTAGTCCAACTGGATACATGTCCATTTTCAGCAGAGGCCCGGGGAGAAAAGCTCCACAAATAAAAACAACAACATAAAATTATATACAGATAAATTCTTAATAACATAATAGAAAGAACACAAATTTGCATACAATTAAATTTACAATCCCATGATATGTAAGTAACAGAAATATGGATACATTAAGCAATAGAGAGGTTTAAGATTATAAGCTCAGAGGAGAAGGATGAAATTTTTCCCACAAATCGACCATAGTAATTATGAGGTGAAGGCAGGCCAAGAGGAACTAGAATCCTATAAATGTACAGAGATGAAGACATGGTGAATAGAGGAGATACGATTGTAGGGATTTTGAACAAAGAGAAGAGAGAGAGGCCATTAGGTATTAGTATGTGGGTGGTATGCGACTTTTAGGATTAGTCAGGATTGGCACAAGGACATAGCCAATGTGCCTTGAGGAATACTTTAAGATTAATTTTGAAATGGCTAAGAGAGGTAGTTAGTCTTAGGTTATTGGGAAGGGAATTCCAGAGCTTTCCAATGGAATTGGCATAAAGAGCATCACCACCCGAATTATTAGATTTCGTAGTTTGTACCATGACACTATTAGAAGATCGGAGGCAGTTGAGATTGGAGTAGGGGGTCAAAAGTTTATTCAGTGAGGGGGTTTTGTCTGGTTCCTTAATTATTTTAAATGCTTCAGTAAGTTGGTTAAGTTTGAGAAGATTTGGCAGTTCTAACCAATCAAGTTTCCTTAGGTTAAGGCAGTGGTGAGTACGGTAAGGTGCTCCTGTTACAAAATTGGCAGTATGGTTATAAGCAACAGAGAGTTTATTAAGCTCACTTTTATTGAGGAAGGAAAGTACCGGAGAGGCATACAATAGGGTGGAGAGAAGGTGTGTATGTGCAATAGTTAGTTTGGTATTAGGAGTTAGAAAGTTCTTAATTCTGTACATGGAACCGAGTTTCTTGTTTACTGTCTTTATGGTTTGACTAATGTGCATATCAAATTTGAGCTTGTGGTCAATAGTAACACCTAGTAGTTTGGTGTTGGTGACAGGCTCGATGATGGTGCCGTTAGTGGATTGAACGTAGAAGGTCCTATTATTAGAATGTGGAGGGTGTTGCCGTAGGGGAGTAGCTAAGGTGGGAAAAATTAGTAGTAACTTAGTTTTTAGTGGATTTAGGATGAGTTTCCGTTCAGTGAACCATTTTTCAACTGCAGCAAAGCAGTGTTGGGTGACTACTTGGAGATTATGGAGAGAAACATCAGAGCAGATCAGGGTAGAGTCGTCTGCATATTGAATGCAGGTGGCTTTGGGGATGACTGAATGGAGATCATTTATGAATACGGAGAACAGAAGGGGACCAAGTATAGAGCCTTGGGGAACTCCTATGGTATTAGGTAGCAAGTGAGATAGCTTGTTTTGCCACTGGACTGCTTGTTGTCTACCGGAAAGGTAAGCATTAAACCAGCTTAAGGCTAAGTTATCGAGGTGTAGGGTTTCAAGTGTGTGGAGCAATAGTTGGTGATTGACCATGTCAAAGGCTTTTGACAAGTCAAGAAAGAGAGCAGAAGTAATTAGTTTGTTATTACGGTTGCAGTTGACTGAGTCAACAAAGGAAAGGAGGGCAGTGGTTGTACTATGATGGGGGCGAAAACCATGTTGGGTTTTGGACAAAAGATTGTTTAGGGTGAGATAGTGTAGGAGTTGAGCCCACCTTATCATGAAAGGGTTTGCATCTAGATCAAGAGAGGTCATTGTGCCCCTCTACTCGTCACTCATCAGGCCCATAATTGAATACAATGCCCGTTTTGGGATGTACCTTACCCGACACTTGCAGCAACTGGAGAGACCACAAAAGTACCTCACCAAGAGGATCACGGGCTACAAACAGATGTCCTATGCAGCTCAACTAAAGAAACTCCAGCTCTACTCAGTTGCTTACCACCTACTCAGAGGCGATCTATGCCTGACGTACAAAGCCATGTCAAACCCAGAATTAATGGACATGCTCCACCTCAAAAATTCCAAGTCCCTTAGAGCTACACGCTCCAGGGACCTAACCCTCAGCACAAAAATAAATAGGACATGCTGGAGGGACAGATTCATTTCCCAGGGGCTCCCCTCACTCTGGAATAGAATCCCAATTCATGTTAGACATAGCCCCTCGCTCACCCTCTTCAAGCGAAATCTTGATGCGTGGATGGGAAATCGCAAATTCACCCCTGGGATCTCTTCTGTGTCCTTGCTAGACAGAGGCACAGTAAACTAATCTTAAAAGGGTACCGTCTGTGACCTACTTTACAGAGGCACAGTAGGCTAATCTAATAGGGAGGCAGAAGCCAAATACACTCTGGCTAGCTTATAAATGCCCTAGGGCAGTTATTAACACCTCAACTAGAACAGGCAAACCTAACCAGAAAGAAAGTATACTTGATTGGGTACTCATTAATAGTCACCCTAACCTGTATACATTTGGTACCCTCCCTGATAGTCTAATTGATCACCACCTCGCATATATAATCAAACACAAAGCAGGCAAACCCAATCAACCCTTACTAAGACATGTCAGAAATAAAAAAAACTTCGACTTAGCCAAATGTCAGCAAGAAGTAAATTCTTGTAATTGGTCTACACTAAAACACCTCCCCTTAGAAGAAGCTGTATTGTACTTTAACAAAAAATGCTTGAGATCCTTGATTTTCATGCTCCCATCCGCTCTAAGAAAACTAAGGCAAAAGCTGCACCTTGGCTCTCAAAAGAGACCAGGCTCAAAATTAAACTCAGAAATAAAGCTTGGGCTTCAGGGTGAACTACTAAACTCCCTCATGATCAAATTAAATACAGGCAACTTAGGAATGAGACTAAAAAACAAACACTACTTGACAAAAAACGATACCACAGCAAACTACAAACTTCTAACCAAGATAACCCTCAAAAGTTCTGGGCAGGGCTAAACAATCTAATACACCCTGGAAAAACTACTACCCCTGTCCCAGCTGCCCTCACTGGTAAACCCTCAGAAGCAGTTTCTGACAGCTTTAATTGTTTCTTTACCAAGACAATCCAAGGCCTAGCCAGCAAACTGCCTCTCAGCCCCCACAGCCTAGATGGTTCCACCCCTAAAAATCTAACACTATTTAGCTTTCAACCAATTGCGACATCACTTATCTGCACCTTAATCAGAAAACTAAAACCCACCACACTCTTACCTGACCAACTTCCAGCTGGATACCTACAAAAATCAGCTGATGCCATCGCCTATCCAGTCTCATTACTTATCAATCGCACCTTAAAAGAAGCAAAAATTCTAAATATCTGGAAGATATCTGATGTCATTCCACTCCATAAAGGGGGTAGTGCTACTGAACTCTCCAACTACATGCCTATAGCCATACTCTCTCCTCTAGCAAAGATAATGGAAAAATGTATTCAAAAACAGTTCATGCACCACCTAATAAACAACCATCTGTTGGCAAATACCCCGCATGGCTTCAGCCCTCACCACAGTACCACCACAGCCCTGTTAGTCTTCTCTAACATCATAAACTATCATCGTAACAATAACCATATCTCTTCAGCTCTATTCTTGGATCTGTCCAAAGCTTTTGATATGGTGGATCACAAACTATTAATCCACACCCTACAGTCACTCTGTCTAGATCCAAAATCACTTCAGTGGTTTGATTCCTACCTAAGTGGCAGACGACAGGCTGTACTTTGGCAGACCAAACTCTCCACCCTAATTCCTAACACCCTGGGAGTTCCGCAAGTCTCTATATTAGGCCCACTGTTATTCTCCATCTTCAACAATGATTTGCACACTGTCATACCTAAAGTCAACTGTATCCAATACGCAGATGACTCTACACTAATTTGCTCAGCTACATCTCCTACAGAGTTACAGCTAACTACCCAGACTACCTTTAACATGATAGAAAACTGGCTCTCTAATCGCCACCTGATATTAAATCCCAAAAAGACTAAAATGCTAATATTCCTACCAACACAAAGTTCCTGCACCATAAACAGCACAATTAAATCTAAGGATGGCATAGTCATCTCACCTGACCTATCTACTAAACTTATAGGTGTCACAATCGACAACTAATTAAAGTTTGACCTACATGTTAACCAATTGATCAAAACCATCAATAAAAAAACTAGGATCACTGTATAGAATATAAAGCTTTCTGACTCTCCCAGCCAAGGTAGCCATTGCTCGATCTCACCTTCTCTCTACTCTCCTGTATGCATCCCCTCTTTTTCTTAATAATAGTAAGACAACTCTAAACAAGATCACTACCTGTTATAATCACATCACCAGATTTGCCACTGGGCTCCCTTTCAGGACACATCACTGCATCAACCTAACTCAGCTCGGTTGGCTCAAACTACATAGTCTATTGCTATATAACCACCTGATCATGGCCCACAAAATTATATATAACCCTGAAAACACCCCTGCACTCAAAAACCTAGTCACCCTGTATAACAACCCAAGACCATTGCATTCTTCTAACAGAGTCCTCATCCAGACATACAAAATTAATAACCTAGCCGGTGACTCTCTCCTTACTAACTCTGTAGGCAGATCCTGGAACCTTTTACCCCCTGAGATTACCTCGCTTTCCTCTCTAAGTAATTTCAAAGCCAAGCTCAAACTATACCTGGGGTCAAAATGGACCTGCTTTTGTACCAAGCCTGGCTAATCCTCTCTCCACATAATGTACAATCCACAAATGTCACCTTTTAGTAACTACAACTTTCACATTCACTTACTTCTGACTTCATCAAATGAATTTTAAGACGTTATTAGAAATGACAACTTTTTTGACTCTTATGTAACAAAAAAAAAAAAATGTGTGTCAGAATGTTCTTTCGTAACTTTTTTTCATGCTACCCAGTTTTTTGTGTTATAAAATGATACTTTATTTTGTTATTGTTAGGAGATTTTCTCCCCGGGCCTCCGCTGAAAATGGACATATATCCAGTTGGACTATCCCGGTTAACAAATGTAAAATAAATAAAATAAAATAAATAAAATAAGCACATTGCCACAGTAGTTAGAAAATCCTTCTACATGGCATACCTCATCACAAAAGGTTTCTTATCCAGGAAAAAACAGGGCATTATTCCCCTCTACTCGTCACTCATTAGACCCATTGTGGAGTACAGCTCCCCTTTTGGTATGTACCTCACAAGACATCTACAACAACTGGAGTGGCTGTAGAAATAGCTCACAAAGAGGATTATAGGCCTCAAACAGATGCCCTACGCAGACCGTCTCAAAATACTCCAGCTTTACTCCATCGCATATCGCCTACTCAGAGGCGATCTTTGCCTAACATACAAAGCTATGTCAAACCCAGAGCTGTTGGACATGCTCCACTTAAATAAATCTCAATCCCTGTGAGCTACATGCTGTAGGGACCTAAACCTTGTCATCACAATAAACAGAACATGCTGGAGGGATAGATTCCTGTCCGACAGACTTCCCATACTCTGGATCAAACTACCTATCTATATCAAATAAAGCTCCTCATTAGCACTCTTTAAGAAAAAGCTTGATGATTGGATGGGAAATAGGACATTCACCCCGGGGATGACTTCTGTGGCTCTGCTCAACAGGGTCAAAGGAAAATGATTTTTTTGGTTGGTGAAAGCCAGGGTACCTTTTTGGCTAGGCTTATATAGGCCCTAGGGCCAATAGCCTAGTACCTACCTATGAACCTATGTGATACTCATCAAACCTATCACTGAGTACAATACCCCCTTTGCTATGTACCTAACCAAGTGCATCCTACAATTGGAATGTCCACAAAGGTTTCTCACTAACGATTGCAGAGCATAAATAGCATGCTCTGTGCAGACCAACTCAAAGCTCTATTCCTGTATTCTGTCTCTCACAGGCTGTTGAAGGAAGATCTATGCCTGGCATGCAAAACATTGCCAGACTGCATTCTGATGGACCTCCTATACATCCATAAAATAAACAGCACCAAAAAATTACCCATTCAAAAATCTTCAACCTTGTCTGTGATATAAATAGGACCTGCTGGAGAGACAGGTCCTATACATAAATTGGATCTGCTGGTGACATGTATCTATCCCAGAGACTACCCCTTCTTTGGAGCAGGTTCCCTATCCATGTGAAGCAGAGTTCTTCCCTCACCCAATTTATGTGCAAGCTGGATAACTGGTTGGGGAACAAGCAATTCACCCCTGGGTCAGCACATATGTCTCTAATAGACACAGACATCCTGTAAATGGTTCATCTCACATGCTGCTGCTTACACTACCAGAACTTGCCAGAGATTTGGGACATGTGGTTGGCTTAAAAAAGGCACCAGTGATCTATAGCCTACTACAAATCTATGTACCTAAGAACCTATAAGGAAAGCTCTGAACTGTGAGAAATGAGATTTTCATCAAAAAGTGAAGAACTAAGTGACACTGAACTGCACTGCTGTTGTTGGGCAACATGGAGTCCTACAACATCTATACAAACTTAGAAATCCTGGTGTGAGACTTAAAAGAACCTATGCCAAACACAAATAAACACCTTCAGCTGCAGTACGCCCCAGACCAAAGAACTAGGCATTTCCACACACATTGGTAATAAGTCCACCCAAATAGTATCCTAAAATAGCTGAACTCCAGGCAGTTATAGCCACCCCTTCAACTGAGTCATTCCTGTCAAAACCATGGATGAGCACTTCCCCAGAACTTCTGTAGCCAGCATGATATAGAT
This sequence comes from Protopterus annectens, assembly GCF_019279795.1. Classification (NCBI taxonomy): domain Eukaryota; kingdom Metazoa; phylum Chordata; order Ceratodontiformes; family Protopteridae; genus Protopterus; species Protopterus annectens. The sequence continues at coordinate 1,879,697,964 of NC_056732.1, forward strand.
GGCTTTGGCAGTATATGAACAGTCTCATTTTGTCTAAGGATCATATATTGCTCAAACTGCATAACACAGTGTGTGAGAGATGTACATATATAATGTGCCTGGAGACCAAAATCTCACAAATAGTAAATTCAGACATTAAAACTGTCAGCAGTTCACCATTAGCCACACCTCACCAAGACCATCACAATAGGCATAATCCATCATATGCCAATGTTCTAAACATTAACTTGCCTAAACCTCAAAGATTTCCAAAATGCAGCACAGCAAATTAAGCTTAGCACCTCACACAGCACAAGGAATCCCAACGTCATTGATGCTGAACCCTGAAGTGAGGCATCTACCCAGTCAACATTCAAAGTGGGCCCAATATTTGTCAGCTCAGGAGGAAAAGATCAATACCAACCTGCATCTGTCCATTCTAGAGTTTCCGTTATTGTTAAAGACATTCTCCACCCCCACACTGCTTTTTAAGGCAATGACATCCAATAAACCTACCAACATAAACAAGGAAAGGAAAATGTGAAGGTTTTACCAGTTAATACTAGGAGCCAAAACAAGACACTCCACTCTCTATAAGCCCTCATCACCCTGGAGGACATATGTGTCTATAGAGTGACTGGCACGTGGCTTAAAATGGCAGAGAGCAGTCTGACTGTGCAGGTCTATAATATCTTCCACATGTTTAGACTAGCTACTGTGCAGAAGGGGAAGAAAGTGGGGTGTCTCAATCTTCACCCAGAACAGACTCACATCTCAGCATGATCACTAGAATTCTTCATGTCCAAGTAACCATAAGAAAGGTCCCATACCATATATGACTTCAATAATTGGCTAAGTTTCTGGTGTCATTCAAGGGGGATCCAGTATCTTTCTGCCTGGGACATGATCGACAAACCACAATGCTTTGCAAGAGATGGTTTGCACCTGTCACCCTGGGATTTAGGTGACTGGCTAAAGCTCTTGCCACCCTATAGTGCCTTTTTTAGGCAAGGTTCAAAGGACAAAACTACCATTGTAACAGGTACAAGCAAAATCTGAAGGTAGTGCTACTCAATGCTAGAAGCCTGAACCTCAAAATGCATTCTCTCGAAGCTTTCCTAAAAATGGAGAACATTGATATCTGTGCAGTAACTGAGACCTGGTTCAAAGCTCCAGAGAGCACCCCTGCAATACCAGGCTACAACTCATACCACATTTTTCGGCCACCAAACCAGGACCAAAACACTAAAGGTGGAGGAGTGTCCATATTCACCAGGGATATTCACACCTCCAGACTGGTTGCCCAACACAATGCATCTGAAATTCTCCAGGTGCAACTAACACTAGGTAAGACTGCAATCCAAATTGTAGCTTGCTACAGATCCCTCACCATGCCCCAAGATTTTCACTAGACCTTTATAAACATACTGGAAATATTAAGTTACAACCAAACACTATAATACTTGGTGATTTCAACTACCCTGCCATAAACTTGGAAAACTACTCCTGTACCAACACCTTTGCCCAACGATTCTTGGAATTCATAAATTCCAGTGCCCTAGAGCAACTAATTCATAGTCCCACCACTGTGCCAAAATTGTAGACCTGGTCAATACCAACATGAGAGATTGATACTCCACACCAGTGGTCACCCCCTCATTGGTCCGATCAGACCATAAGCTAATCACCCTTGATACCCACATCCCACCCCCCATCTGCCTTTAAGGAAACCTCTGTAAAGATCTTCTCCAAAGCCAACTTCATGCTTCTCAAGTCAGAGGTAACGAACTTCATGACACCCATGCAGATGGGAACTGGAAGTTCAACTGCAGAATCCTACACTAAGGTGCTGTATGAGCACATTCACTCGTGCATGGACTGAGCAATCACAAATCGAACCAAGACATTCTCCTCTAAAAAAAGGAAGCCAATCTGGTGGTCCCCTGCCATCAACAAGCTATACAACAGAAGGAAGAAACTGCTGCAGAAAAGAAGAAGAACCTAGGATTCAAAAACTCCCAAACCAGCCTTGGTAGAAAGCTGAGATCCCTCATAAAATCTTCCAAAGCTAGTTACGAAAACAAAATTACCAAAGATTCCAAAGACAACCACAAGACATTTTATAGTTATGTCAAGAATCTAAATGGCAATGCTCAGATCTGCTCTGAGCTACAGCAAAATTGCACTAGATATACTGATCCCAAGGATATTGCCAATATCCTGGCAGATAGATTCAGTGCCAACTTCACCCCCTCTCACCTCCTAAAGGGCCCATCTCAATACTGAAAGAATGCCAAATTCCAGTAATCATGGCCACGCAGGTAAAAAACACACTCTCCAAAGCCAAGAATACAGCATCCATGGGACCAGACAACATCCCGGGCTGTATACTACATGAACTACAAAATGAACTGGCACCTCACCTATTTGTCATGTAATCATAGCCTCACCTCAGGCTTCGTGCCCACACAGTGGTGCACAGCTACTGTCATTCCAGTCTACAAGTGGGGATCCACCTTGGATCCTGGGAACTACCGTCCGATCAGTCTGATGAGCCTGATCTGCAAGGCCATGGAGCATATTATCATGGAACTTATAAAGAAAGACACTGGCAACCTTCAGCCACTAGACCCCACCCAGTTTGACTTTGTGAAGGGCTGATCTTCCCTCCTGAACCTGATCGACTTCTTTGAATCAGTCTCCAGAGCTGTGGATGAGGGTAAGGTGGTTCACACAGCTTACTTGGACCTCGCCAAGGCTTTCAACACTATCCCCCACTCTGGAATCATAGATAAACTTACTAAGTTGGGCATTAATCCCTACATCATTCAATGGGTTGCAAACTGGCTTACTGAGAGAACTCACACTGTATAAAAGTAGCCGACTCCAAATCCAGCTCCAGACAAGTGACAAGTTGTGTACCGCAGGGTTCAGTCCTGGGACCACTCTTGTTTGGCATCTGCTTCTCTGAAGTACAGGCCAACACTAAGGAACTCTGGCTTACAAAGTTCGCAGATGACTACAAGTGTGGAGCCATTACTGAATCCCCAAATGATGTGGGAAATACTATAAAAGGGCCTTACTGAAACAGCTGCCTGCTGCCAGAGCCATGGGCTCAAACTAAATGACAAAAAGTGTATAGTTATCCCCTTTGGGGAAAAAAGTACCTGTGAACTGCCACATAAGTGGCAGTACACTAAACTCTGAAAGTGTTATAAGAGACCTAGGGACACAGCTGGGCTGTGGTCTCAGCTTTGATAACCACATAGTCACAACAGTTAGAAAATCCTTCTATGTGGCACACCTCATCACTAAGGGCTTTTCATCGAGAAAAAAGAAAGTCATTGTCCCTCTGTACTCATCCCTCATTAGACCCATTATAGAATACAATGACCCATTTGATATGTACCTCACAAAACATCTGCAACAACTAGAAAGGCAGCAAACATACCTCACAAAAAGAATCACATGCCTAAAACAGATGCCTTATGTGGACTGTCTAAAGAAACTCCAGCTATACTCTGTCACATATCGCCTACTCAGAGGCGATCTCTGCCTAACATACAAGACCATGTCAAACCCAGAGTTGTTGGATATGCTACACTTAAAGAAATCCCAATTCCTCTGAGCCACATGCTCCAGGGATCTTAATCTTGTCATCACAATGAATAAAACATGCTGAAGGGATAGGTTCCTGACCCAGACACTTCCCATTCTCTGAAATAGGCTGCCCATAAATGTTGGCAGACGTCTCAATGGCCCCCTTCAAAAGAAACCTTGACGATTGAATGGGAGATAGGAAATTCACCCCGGGGATCACATCAGTAGCCCTGCTAGACAGGGATCCATAGAAGTAAATATTTGAGGGAAGCAATAGCCAGGGAATCGTTATGGCTAGGCTTGTATAGGCCCTAGGACAAATAGCCTAGTACCTACCTATGAACCTATTAGTTAACTATGTAACTTCCTCTATGACCCAAGATGTCTTTAACACCTGCATTATTTTATCTAAATGACTTTGTATGGATTCTGATTTCTTTGGAATATATGTACTGCACTTTTTGCTGATCAGGACACATGTACCCCTCTATGAGGCCAAAATGTAACTAGGGGCCATTTTATTTTGCAGCACTATAGTTTTCATGGCTGATATTTTTACTGTAATGTTTGACACTTCTCCAAATGTAACATTAGTCAGGGTTTCTAATAGCTTGGATAACTTTCTGAGATCTCAGATGACTTTAGCAGGTCTATACTTGGTGAATATACCTACTATCAATATCACATCATTCCCTAAATCCAGATGCTATAAACCCTTATTGTTGACATAGCCAAGGTCATAGCTATATATTCATGTTGTGTTTACCTTTGCTATATGGTTATTTATGTCACATTTGTCTTCACATTTTAACTACTCCTTGTGGAAGCTGATTAGTGCTCCTGATAGCTGGGATTAGATATTCCAGATAGCATGTTTCACTCCAATCTGAAGGCAGCCACTTCCCACTTGTAAGCCTGCTTTCCAGATAAGAAAGTCCCTCGTGCTTTGCTGTAATTGAGTTGTTGCTGTTGTTACCTGATTTTGCATATGTATTTAAGAACCCAAATGTAGTCAGGTTGTAAACATTCCACTTGTTGTTGATACTTGCTATCTTATATTGCCATGATTTTGTATTTTGCAATGTATAACTCAATATGTTTTATTCTTCTTCTAGTTAAAATGATTTTTAAGTTTTTTTTTTTTTATTTAGTTTATCTTGGAGCTTTTCTCCCCGGGCCTCTACTGAAAATGGGCATATATCCAGTTAGACTAGCCCGGTCAACAAATGCAAAATAAATAAATAAAATAAATAAATGATAGCTGTTGTCCTAAGCCATCATTGCACCCTCACCTATCTAGTTTGATCCTAAAAGATCCATTAACTCTTTTTGAGGTCTGATTTTTTATTGCCTTGAGGAACACAGAATTGTTAGTGATGAAGCATGCTCTTTGTAGGGTTTAGTTACATTTACTGTTGACAATGTTTGATAATGACTGAAAGCTGAAGGCAATCACTGAATTCCCCAGCAATGTAGGTATCCTTCAGGAGGGCCTAGATCAGATAAATGATCAAGTGGAATTTTGCAACCTGACTAGGTTTGGGGTCTTAAAATATTTGCAATTTACTGGGATGTTGCCATTTTAATAAAACTATTTTCTTTAGAATGAAGGGACAAATAGATGGTAGTTTTTTGGGTGGAGACACCCTAAATTTGAAATGTTTGACTATCTGCCTATTGTTTTGCTAATATTGCACAGGACAGGCAGCCAAGAGATGCCTGGTGTCACTATCGTATGGATGATTGAACAAACCCAGGGACTGCTTTACATAGCAGTGAGAATAACAAATGTTGTTGGCTTCATGTTGCTTGAGATTTTCATTAACAGATGTGTCTTTGTTGTGTCTTTTGGCTTTTCCTGGTTAGGGGTCGCCACAGCGGAACTCCTGTCCGCTAATGATTGGCAGTAGATTTTTACGTGCTGAGTTGCCAGCCCTGATGCACAACCTTCAATGAAGGTACACCTATTCACGCATGTCTCCACACAGAAGACGCTCTAGCTGAGAATCAAACAGGACAACATCTTACTGTGAGGGGACAACACTACCACAGCACCACCACCGCAGTTTAAGATATGAAAAGCAGCAGCTTGATAAATCATTTTATTTTTAGATTTGTCCTGATGAACACCACTCTGTGTTTTGTGTTCTCTGGGGGTACTCGAAAGAGGTTGTCATCTCTGTAGTCATGGAATTTTGAAAGGGAACCACTTTATTTTGATATCTGAAACACAAAACACAACAAGTTATTCCAGCTTTGTCTACGCTCCGTGATTCCATTAGCCTTGATGATTTTGCAATGTTCCTTGTGGACAATGTTTTCCTTTTTGTCTCAGTAAACCAAGGGGCCAACTTGTGTTGTTACAACTGGCTCACCAATTGTTAGACAGCTTTTTCACTGACAACAAAACACTAATGCTGTAATTACATTTTACTGAATAATATTCCAATTACACTATGTCAATAATTATACATCAAAAACAGAGCTCAATCCGTTGCAGCTCCAACTGAGCTGAGTAAATATCCCTGCTTCCAGCAGGAAGGTAACATGACTGAATGCAGTTTGAATGTTCCTTTGTTATATATCATTTCTAACAGAAAAACAAGAAGTTCAGTACATGCCAGTCTGCATGCAACCTGAGAAACCAAATCTGCATTAAACTGGATATTGTTGTTTTGTTGAGAAATCTTTTTGCATAGTCATACTTAGACATTAAAATATGGGCAACATAATTTTACGTTATGTAATATCTATCAAATACCTTTTTCTGAGGTGATCTAAGCTATCCAACTATTGACTGGCAAACCTACACAAACACTAGTGCACAAACACAGATATTCCTTCACTTTCTCAGCATAAATGTTCAGGAACACTTAACAAGAGTACTCACTAGGGGAACTTCTTGGATCTTCTCTGTATTATTATGGACGCATCTCATTTCATCACTTGTATATCTTCATTACTTGTTAGGTCTGAGCATAAAATCATCTTATTCAGAATAAAACTGAAACCTGAGACTCCTTCTACACAAGGTACCTTTAGAAATGTCTCTAAGACTAACTGATACATTGGCGAACATCAAATCCCCACCAAACCCAGATAACTCCACTGAATACATGAGAACAGAAATCACCACACTCAATCGCAATCAAAGAAGTGTAGTAATGCTGAAACTGAATTCATCCTCAAGTCTTGGTGAGTACCTTCATGAGGCGGACCTTGTTTTTACAAAATCTCACCAAGGTGACTTAGACATTAATATATCTGCCCCCTGTCCCTACTTCTTTCCAATTAATACCACCCACAGTTATTCAGTTTTACTCCAGTACCCAGCTCGCTCATAATGAAGTTGTTCCTTAAAGGATAACTATGAGAAAAATACTTTATTTATGCGCATTAATGCATTTTTCTTCCCTAGCTGTTGATCCTACTGCTCAGATAAAGCATTCAGGCATGCTGGAGCATTTATTGTAATGTTTCTGCTGACTTCTCGTGTAATCCTGTCGGTACAGCTTGCCATCTTTTTAATAAAATAGGTCTTGCCCTAACACATGATTCCAACAAGTTGCCCATCACTTTGGTAATACTTCTGAGTAAACCACACCCTCCGTTGTTCTGATAACCCTGAAAATGTCCTTTTTTAATTATACATGCCTACTTTCTTCTATTTCCACCCCTCTGACTGCCCTTTTATGTATTTAAACCCACTCTCGTCCAGGATCAGGAACTTCTATTTGAATCTGAAGTTGCTAGATGTCGGTATTTTTTGAAGGTTTATAGAGTGATTCCTTACAGAATTCCAGGGATCTTGCAGCAGTGCAGATTATTAAGAGCGTTGAACACTTTATCTCCTAATAGTAAGTGGTGTCCTTCTATCATTTTAATGCTCTGCCTTGACTTCTTACAATGCACTGCAGTGTGGATGCCAGCTTTTGGATTGTGCTGACGATTTTTATTGTAGATGTCTGGTACAGTATTAGAAGCAGAGAGCAGCTGATAGCTATACATCATGCTTTAGAGATTTTTTCCCTTCTATGTATGTAATTTTGTTTCCTCTCTGCATATCTTTGTCTCGCTGCAGTTTAGGTTGCTATGGAAGAAGATGGCAGTAATGGAAGAACATGGCATAAAATAACTGTATGACAGTGGATTTGTTGTGAGAACGCAATTAGTCCATTTTGAGTTTAAGAACAAGTAGTCAGTAAGGCATGTCTAGCATGGTGATTTGGTGTATGTTATTCTGCTGCTGCTATCCACTTCATCAATGTTCAGTTTGGATTTCTGGTGTTTTGGGAACTTATGGAAAAACAATGGCTTTGATTTTTGATGATGTGTGAGACATCACCAAGCATTACAGGGAGTAATGTCCAATGTCAGAGCTCAAAAAATGCAGGTTGAAGCAAAACTTGTTGCTATATTTTATTACACTTTGCAATTCTACTAACTTTTAGGCATCCAAAACTTTATGTAGATTGTGTGTAACTTCCTTCATATTCCTTATCTTGTAATAAAACAGAATAAATCGACTGCAATGCTGCAACATGTGCGGTTGTCCTGCCAAATACCCCTTTCAACTGACAATTTTGCAGATTTGTTTGCCCTGTACAGCTCTTTTTTTCAGTGTTTGAATACATCCTTTATTTATGACATTTCAGCATCCTACGCACAATATACCAACAATATTCCTTGGGTTTTCAAAATAAATCACATTCTTTGAAGGACATTATTTCAGCAGTCTTCTGCCATTTTACAGCTGCCAGACTACTAGACCTGTAAACAATATATTTTGTAACCTGTCAACTGTCCAGATTGTCACCGACTGTCAAGATTCCTGCCTCACATTTTTGTTCCGTTCTTTACAAAACCTGTGGTCCTCTGGCAAATCACCAATGGTTGACGTCACCAAAGACAATAATCCAAGTCTATGACTTCACATCCCCCAGAAAATGCATGCTAATACACAGCCCACTATTGAAACAAGTTTACAACTTGATCCTGTACAACATTTTTTGGTAAGTCACAAAGCATTATAGTTAGACTTTAATGCCAGGCATTTAGACTTTCAGAAAAGCTTGTTCTGTCAACTGAGTGAATCATACACGCGCGCACGCATGTGTATACACACACACACACACACACACACACACACACACACACACACACACACACACAAATGAAATGTCACTTACCTAACTTTCTGATGATCAGACAGAGAGCACAGTAAGTACAAAACAACGACTGTTTAGAACACCGATGGGTAACTAAAAGTAAGTAACCCACTGACTGACCCAACAAGCACACTAAAATGGAAGCAAAGAAAACACACCCAGGTGGGGGGCTTTGCACACCACCACCCCACACCCCCCTAACTAAATATACCAACTCCAAGATTGCTCTACCATGAAGGTAAGGGGCAAAGGTTGACCTGCTGGCCAAGCAGTTACTTACCATCAGTTACCCATCAGTGTTTTGTACTTTCGGTGTTCTCAGCTTGATCATCTGAAAGTCGGGTAAGTGGCATTTCAGTTATATGAAGAGGACCCATATACATGTATGCATTAGATGCATGTATGTGTATGATGTCCATAAAATGCATATTTTTTTTCTGTCTATATGGAAGCAAGATGAGATAATACAATACATACAAGTGCGACCAAGTAAACAGCTTCAGTACATTTAACACTGCAGTCCCAACGGAACTAGCATAGAATTCTCTCACTTAATATGTGTCCATATATGCATATATGCTCGTGGGGGCATTTGGTTATGTGTCCATATATGTATTTTGTTTTATATAGATATTCATACACATGTATGTGTGTACATATATCAACTTATATAAGTTCTCTCTCCATTTAAAAGATGCTTCTTATTTATTGTAATAACAAACGGTGGTCTAACCACGATCCCAAAGTTCAAAAAACCAAAGTTGAAAATTCAAATAATCCACTGCAGAGTCTTCGTAGTAAAATGAAGAGATTTTATTCCATGGACGAACAGATATAAGCGCTTTCGCGTAGGGTGACCTACGCTTCTTCAGATACAAACTATATAGCAAACTCTCCCTTATTTATACTACAAATGGCGGGAAACATAATCTTAATTAGTAGTTAATTATATAATCAACTGATTCATTAAGTTGCGGAGATATACCCTGCCTGAAGTAACGCGTTCTAAAACAACACCATAAATAATCACAATCATAGCTACAATACATTCTTCCTAAATATGATTCACCAATATGTTAAAACATTATGTTTTTAAAATACGCATGATGTTATAAGCCATTTGATTTTGATGATTAATATATAAAAACCTCATATAAATTGGCTGTCAATTGCAAAGTGTATCGCAACTAGGCTGATGCAAACTGCCGATAACATGCTGTTATCTCTACACATAAACCAAGTTGCAGATGTATAATATACATAAAATACATAAAGTATATTGCATATAGAACTAAATCACTTATGCAATAGATTGCATTTAATAGATATATCTCTCTTGTTCATCATATAGTATATTCTGCAGAGTAACTGTCAGATGCACGAATGCATTGTAAACAAAACCCTTAGCCAGTGAAATGGCGTTGATCATGAATAATAGCGTAGATGTCAAATACTAAAAAATAGTCACAAACAAGTTAACAATAATAGTAAAATTAGATGGGTTCCTTTGTAAGCTAGTTTATATAAGAAACAACATTAAATACATATGTCTTTTCTTAATCTCTTACATTGAAATACAATGCAAATAGATCAATTCATCTAGCAACCACTAGCGGAACTAGGTCCCGTAATAAATAATATTGGTAACGTAATGTATAAGCTGTACGCTAGGCATAGCAACTTGTATCTAGCAATTAATAATACAACTTTGTGCTGTGAAAATAAAAATACACTGCAAGATGTAATTTTTAAAATACATCTTTATATTGTTTCCTGTATCTCTAAACGTAATGTGTGTTCGCCTGGATAGAATAGGCGTGTACAAGCTGTTTAGGTGATTCCATAACCATTGATTTTAATCCCGTGTACAGATGAGAATCTAAAATATGGAATAACAAAATGTGTAATATTCCAAATAAATAGCAATACGTCATTAAATACATGGCATATGCATAAGGTACATAGCCTACCAATTCTTGATTCATATTGGCTGTTATAGATTAAACTCTACAAGACATATTTTAGCGAATGCCCATCATATCGAGACTATGAGAACTTTTACATTAAAATTCTCTGTGAATTTCAGAGAATGTTATATCTAAAATAACTCAAGAAATATGGTGATGAAGTAAATAGGTTGGCAAAAGCTGAACTTAATTGGATATTAAAACTAGGGGCACATTTATATCCAGGGTTGAACAATTTTATCTCCATTAAGCCCATACTTTAAAATATTCAATTATATACACAGGTCAGAATATACAGTCTCTACTTTTATCTGCAGTGCATATTTGAAATACCCCAAATCATTATGTTAGTTCATCAGCATCAGTTATTATTTGAACATATATTCTCAATAATTAATTGCTGTAGATTCTATAAGGATATTTATTAATTATTGGTTCATATAATGGTTAAATGTTGATTATGAATTAGCTTCATACATCATATGAAGAAGTATTACCTTATTATCATGTCGGAAAGTTTATAGCTTTAAGGCTATTTGTAAGAACAACTAGGACGCATATCTAGGTTTTATGTACCTAGGATTTTATGTAATGGGATTTATCAGCATATATACACAGAGAGCTGTGAATAGAAAGATGCATATGTACATATGTTGCCATTATTTAAAGTTACGACTTTTATATCTATGATTCACATTGATGATGTGTCATAAGGGACTTTAGCATATTCTACCACTTAATACACTTCTTATAGAATCATATGTCAATTTATGGTGGTAGATAAAGCTTGTAATTTCTTGTTGTTTTTACTTATATAATTAACATTGCCCATGGCTTTAAATGAGCCATAAGGTTTCATATGATTGTAACTGTACACGTATATATATATATATATATATATATATATATATATATATATATATATATATATATATATATATATATATATGTATATATAAAATTTATATATATATATATATATATATATATATATATATATATATATATATATATATATATATATATATATATATATATATATATATATATATATATATATATATATATATATATATATATATATATATATATATATATATATATATATATATATATATAAAACATGTATTTATTTACCAGGGTAGCCCACTAATCTCAGCAGACCATTTGGGCCACAGCCCTGCTGAATAATTCTCAAAAAAATAATATAGAACAAATGTGTAAACATGCAGTAATCACAGAAGACAGAAAATTCTTCTAGCTTGTTTTTTCGAGAGGAACTGGTTTTAATGCAGTCAGGCACTGCCTACTCTATACAGTTATATAAATGTTAATACAGGACATTTATGTACAACTCTGCATAAGAGTCATTGTCTGATTGCAGGTGGTACAAAACATTTTATAACCCCTTATTAGGCTGTTTTTTGCTTGGAAAATGTTTTTTAGTGTTTTTTTCTCCTGTGGTGGTGACTTGTTCAATAGTTACTTCAAAGAAAACAGATTTATGGTCCAACCTTACCATGGAGGTGGGGGGTGCAGACTCTCTGTTCCAGAGCTTTTATAGTAACAAATTCCAGTAACCTCTGGGCAAGCATGTTCCTGCTCATGTATTTCATCCAGATGAATGAAGGACAGTTGAAATCTCCCATGAGTCAGGTGTTTGGCTGAATGATGAGTGACTCCAGTAAGCCCAGGTGTACGGTGAGCATTTCTTGGTTCATGGAGGGGGACCAATAGCTAGCAATGATGTGGTAAGGTATTTTGTCTATAGTTCATTAGCTAAGAGAGTTTATTAATAATACCTCAGTGTTGTTTTTTATTGCACACCTTAGTGAGATTTAGATATGTTTGGTGTAATTATTTTCTCTCATCCATCAGTAACCTTCTGAAAGAACTCAGGCATTTGAAGATGGCAGGATTTGCCTTTGACAAAACAGAATTGGCTTAATTTAAGGATTTGTCAATTTGACTATGCCCTGGTTCACTAATTCCATAATCATCCTTTGTATAGCCTTCCTGATAAGGCACTTCAGATTTTTGTGTCTACATTTACCGTGTTCAATTGATGGCCCACCCGCTGTGCAGGGTTATGATTGCTTATGTCCTCTGTTCCTCTGGCACATTGCATGTTGTGAGGCTAATAGTAAATAGCCTCTGTAGAGGGTTTGACAAGTCCTGTTTCTGGTTGTCCTTTAAGCAAACGAGTATCTTATCAGGCTCTGGAAAGTCATATTCTTCGTGTAGGTTAGTGTCTTGTAGACTTGTTCTTAGGAGAGTTTATGGACAAGTACACAGAATTTAGTTGAATATAGGAATGTTTGGCTTAGAGGCTTGTGAAATTTAAGGTAAGGTTATCTGCTAGTAGACTGGCTATGAGTTATGGGTCTGAGTAGGGGTTATCATTTATTATACCATGACCCCCCCAAAACGTGCACGCTGATTGGCCAGCGTGCACATTGTAAATCGAGTTATACTAATGGAAAAAGGTCCGGTCGCCCGGACTTTTTTCCCTTAGTATAACTCTACTTTTAAAACACTGTCTCGCTATGTTAAATGGGTTTAACTTAGCGAGACAGCTTTAAAATAAGCAACGGAGATCTCCGTTGCTTATTTTAAAGCTGTCTCGCTATGCTAAACCCATTTAACATAGCGAGACAGGTTTGAAAAAAAAGCAACGGAGAAAGCAAGATCTCCGTTGCTTTTATTTCGCTATGTTAAATGGGTTTAACATAGCGAGACAGTTTTAAAATATGCAACGGACAACTCCGTTGCTTATTTTAAAACTGTCTTGCTATGTTAAACCCATTTAACATAGCAAAATAAAAAAGCAACGGAGATCTTGCTTTCTCCATTGCTTTTGCTCACAGCTCTGATGTACTGCGCATGCGCAGTACATCAGAACTGCCGCTGATTCCAGACATCTGCGGAAGGGCAGTAAACAGGCATTATACTATGCCATTATTTAAGAAAAGTAATAGTTTCTTTTCTTAAATAATGTCATGGTATAATAGCAATAACCCACTTCTGGGTGTGGGTAATGTTGTCTTTACCCACTGTTGGTTTTGTTTGGTCCCTCAGGACCAAACCATGCCAACCGTGGGTAAATCCAGCATTACCCACACCCAGGCGTGGGTTATTGCTATATTATTAATTGTCATCATTTTGTGACTTTTGAATTAAAGTATAACAAATTGTCAAAGTTAATTTTGTTATTTGAAGGCAGAATGTGTATTTATATTTCTGTGTGTGTGTGTGTATGTGTGTGTGTGTGTGTGTATATATATATATATATATATATATATATATATATATATAACTACATAGAGAGAGAGTGAAAAATAGATATAGATAAATATAGCTAACTATCCAACTATACATATAGTATGGGGGGGTAAATTATCTGTTACACATCTGTATATCTAAGTTCACCTTGAATATGGGCATTGCTGCATAGTTCCACAGCATTGGTGTCTGCTTTGAGAAATATATCACTCTTCTGAGGTCACAGAAGAGGCTTACAACCTACAACTATCTCCATATCCATAGGTACACATTATGCTTGACTACAATGAAGGAAAAACTCTGATTCACATGGATAGGAAGCCTTTTCAGAAAAGAGGGTATTCTCTGAGACACATACCCGACCCTCCAACATATCCAGTTTATGTTCCAAGCAAAGCTTGTCTTTAGATCTGGTGATTATGATGCTGTTCCTATTGTAAATATGAAACTGCTCCATCAGAGCAGGATCTGGGGAATCATACCTCTCAACTGTACAGATTATCGCAGAATGTCCATATTTTTGCCTCATATTTTTGGTCTGTTCCGCATAAAATCTGTGATTTTCTAACAAATCACTGGGATGATCCGAGGACTGAAGTCACTAAATAATGATATACATTTGTGTTTCAGACTTCATATTCTCCAGAAAAATGCATGTTAAGAGAAATTTTGTTATTCTAGCAAATTTCCAAGTCTGTAAGAGCAATATTTAAAATCTGTCCATATTTTTGGGCCTTTCTCCCCCCATTTTGTGAGACTTTCTCCAGATTTTTTCAACTAAAAGGTTGAGAGGTATGCCGGGATGTCTTAGTATGACAGCCCTAGATCAGCCATCAACATTCTGCAAGGGACTAAGTACACTGACAAGTGGATTGCCTGGAATGGCCTATGACATGCTATAAAAGATGTGCCTTCCTTTCTTTTCCCATATGACAGTTCAGCAGCCTGCACAGACTGTGTTGCAGTGTTTTTGAAAGTTATTTATTTCTTTATTTGCCATTTGTTTAGTGAGAAAGTCAGACTGGGTCCAGAGGTACCCATTTTCAGTGGAGGCCTGGGGAGAAATGCTCCAGATACATATGGTTAACAGAAGGAAAAAAACTAGGCAGACCTAATAAGGTCATAACATTCAGGCACAAACATAGAAACCCATTAGTTTGTCAGAATGAGAACTTAACAGACATAATACAGTCCTACCACTCAAGCACAAATTTTGAAAAGTTACACATTAGTTTGTCATAATAAAAAATCAACAGAGATATTAAAGTGCTAGAGTTATTTTATTTATTTATTTATTTATTTAACATTTGTTTACTGGGGATGTCCTACTGGGCAAGTTGCCCATTTTCAACAGAGGCCCAGGGAGAGAAGCTCTGCAAAGAAACAACATAACAGTAATTAACAGACAGTAAGCAAGAAACTGTAAGTCTTTTAAAGATTAATGAAACGGTCACATAAAATAAAACATCAGATATTATCACAGTGCAGGTTAGTTACAGGAATACACAATAATATATATATTGGGAGTGCACTTAATAGGGAAAACTCATTTGAGGCAGTAGCAAGTTTCTGTGGTTACGGTGTTACAGTGAAGGGTTTAATGTTGTTATCCTTATAATCCTGTAAGGAAAAGAGATAAAGTGAAGGTGGAGAGTGACAAGAGAGAGTGGGGTGGGTGAGGAGGGGGGTAGGGTCAGCCAAATCAGGAGCATAAATGATATGGAAAGCCTGATAGCAGGAAGATGCAGCATTATTTACATAATAGGTAATTATCATAACGATTATTAATATTCCATAAATCCTGAATTATACTGGTGAAGGTGTAGGATAGTACGAGTAGGGAAGGGTTGAGTGTGATAGGGGGATAGTACGAATAGATGTGGAAAAGGTATGTGTGCAACCTCAGGGGAGTATGTGTAGAAGAAGGGAGGGTACAGTAAGTTACGAGGGACAGAAAGAGTAGCGGTAAAAAAAGGTATACGAGTATGTGTGCGTATGACTTTTAAAGATACAGTGTTAATGTATGTAACATGTTCATATGCTGAATGATGGTCTAAGTATGTATCCCCCATTTCTCAGGTGGAATGATGATGTATTTGTATTTTAAATCAAAACCTGAGCAAAATACATGTTTTCTGTTACACATCACCCAGTCTGATAATACTGTTTATTTCCTCTGAAGTAAGATCTATGTAAAGTCATCTCTCAGAACAACTAGCATACCCGGGGGGTGTCATGGCTATGTGAGAATAACTGCCAACCCATTACCTTTTGTCAAACCTGTTCTTCCATTGTGTCTCACACAAATCAAGCACACTCATTTACATAGGAGTCCCAATGTCTGCAGTTTCCTTTCAGATAGAATCACTGGCATTCCGTCACTATGCCTCTCTCTTCCTAATGAACACACTCTGGGTCATTGTTATTCAACCCCATCACACGTTATGATATCTGAAGTCATTCAGAGACATATGACTCTTGTGTTTCTTGCTGTAGTAAGGAGGCATTAACCCTGCACTTCAGAAGAAGTGTTGCTGTGTTCTCTTAGGTTCATAGGTAGGTACTAGACTATTGACCCTACGGCCTATATAAGCCTAGCCAAAAAGGTACCCTAGCTTTCACCACCCACAAAAAATTATTTTCTTGTGCCTCTGTTGAGCAGAGCCACAGAAGTGATCCCCGGGGTGAATTTCCTATTTCCCATCTAATCATCAAGATTTTTTTTGAAGAGTGCTAATGAGGAGCTCTGTTTGACATAGATAGGTAGTCTTTTCCAGAGTATGGGAAGTCTCTGGGACAGGAATCTATCCATCCAGCATGTTCTGTTTATTGTGGTGAGAAGGTTTAGGTCCCTGGTAGCTTGGAGGGATTGGGATTTCTTTAAGTGGAGCATGTCCAACAGCTCGGAGTTTGACATAGCTTTGTATGTTAGGCAGAGATCACCTCTGAGTAGGCGATATGCAATGGAGTAAAGCTGTTTTTTTTTTAAACGGTCTGCATATTGCATCTGTTTGAGAGCAATAATCCTCTTTGTGAGGTATTTCTGTGGCCTTTCCAGTTGTTGTAGATGTCTTATGAGGTACATACCAAAAAGGGGCATTGTCCTCTATAATGGGTCTAATGAGTGATGAGTAGAGGGGAAGAATTACCTCTTTTTTTCTGGATGAGAAACCTTTTGTGATGAGGTGTGCCACATAGAAGGATTTCCTGACTACAGTGGCGATGTGATTATCAAAGGAGAGACTACTGTCCACCTGTGTCCCAAGGTCTCTTATCACACTTTCGGTGTTAAGTAGACTACCACCTATGTGGTAGTTCATGGGTACAGAGTTTTTACCAATGATGACAATACACTTCTTGGCATTGAGCTTCAGGCCATGGCTTTGACACCAAGCATCTGTCTCAGTGAGGCCCTTTTGTACGATATCTACATCTTTAGGAGTTTTGATTATGGCTCCTAGATTACAGTCATCTGCAAACTTTGTTAGCCAAAGACCTTCTGTGCTCACCTGCACATCAGAGAAGTAGATACCAAACAGGAGAGGACCCAGGACTGAACCTGTGGTACTCCACTTGTCACTGGTCTGAAGTCGGATTTGGAGTCTGCTACTTTAACAGTGTGGGTTCTGTCCATGAGCCATTTGGCAACCCATGTTGTGACATAGGGATTTATACCTAGTTTAGTGAGTTTATCTATATTTCCAGAGTGGGGGATGGTGTCAAAAGCCTTGGCAAGATCTAGATAGGCTGTGTGAACCACCTTACCCTTGTCTACGGCTTTGGTGACTGCTTCAAAAAAGTCTATCAGGTTTAGGAGACATAATCTGCCTTTTACAAACCCAAACTGGGTGTGGTCCAAAGGTTGGAGATTACCAATGTCTTTGTTTATGAGTTCCATGATGATACGTTCCATGGCCTTGCAGACCAGGCTCATCAGGCTAATGGGGCAGTAGTTCCCAGGGCCCATCGTGGCTCCCCCTTTGTGGAGTGGGATAACTGTCACGGTGCACCATTCAGTGGGCACAAAGCCTGAGGTGAGACTATGATTGAACAAGGTACTTAGGTGGGGTGCCAGTTCGTTCTGTAGTTCATGTAGAAAGCAGCTGGGGATATTGTCAGGTCCCATGGATGCTGTGTTCTTGGCTTTGGAGAGTGTGTTTTTTACCTGTGCAGCCATGATTATAGGAACTTTGCATTCTGGTATAGAGATGGGCCCTCTAGGAGGTAATGTTATGGTTTGTCTTGTAATGGTATTTGCATCAAATACCTTCACAGACATTCATTTCAATTTGAATCCTGTGTGCTCATGTTTGTTCATCAATATTTGTCAGCTCCACAGGGAGCTTTCCCCCTGTACTTCATTTCTACCTTTTGATATGCATTTTCTTACTCCAAGGCATATTTCTCACATGCCTTGATAGTGCATTTTTGAAAAATGAGTCATGGCCAGTACACTGAATGTAATCATCTGTTTTCTGTCCACCCAACAGATTTATTTATTTATTTATTTATTTTTTTAAATAATGCTTGTTTTCATCTTCATCCATGCTGGTCACAACTGACTGAATATACTGCGTAGAAATCAAAATATAAATATAGACCTTTTGTTACCCATCCAGTCAGGATAAAATAGACAAGTCTGTGGGTCCTGTTCTTCTTCTCCTTCTTCTTCTTCTTCTTCTTCTTCTTCTTCTTCTTCTTCTTCTTCTTCTTCTTCTTCTTCTTCTTCTTCTTCTTCTTCTTCTTCTTCTTCTTCTTCTTCTTCTTCTTCTTCTTCCACACCAACCGCCTGCATGTCCTCTCTCACCACATCCATAAACCTTATCTTAGGCCTTCCTCTTTTCCTGTTACCTGGCAGCTTCATCCTTTTACCAATATACTCTGCATCCCTCCTCAGCACATGTCCAAACCCATGTAATCTTGCCTCTCTGGCTTTGTCTCCAAACCTTCCAACCTGGGATGACCCTCTAATATACTTATTCCTAATCCTGTCCACCCTCGTCACACCCAGTGCAAATCATAACATCTTCAACTCTGCCACGTCAAGCTCTGACTCCTGCCTTTTTGTCAGTGCCACTGTGGGTCCTGTTCAAGCAGATTTATTATGTACCAACACATCAAGATTGAGACTTAATAACTTTAACATAGATAAACTTATAAACAAACTAGTTATTATACTCATACATGCTCACTCTCTGGCTGCACTCTCAAAATGACACTGAAGCTAGCACATGCTTGCTATTTATATGTACTTGACAACCTTGAAATGTTTCTTAAAGGTACCACACACACACACACACACACACACACACACACACACACACACACACACACACACACACACACACACACACACACACACTAGTCTACACATTTTTTGAAAAGGCATACACAGTGAATGCAGTTCTACAAACTGACCTTTGCATATATACAAGATGTACAAGTCACTGGGGAAAAATAAATTGGAAATGAAATCTGACTCAATATGTCCAATCTGCCTATTTGGACTTGTTTGAATCTATCAAGATTCAACACTTTACCCTGATCCTAGGTGACTTTAATGACCCAAACATAGATTTGAAGAACTACTCAAGCCAGAACACAGATGTCCAGAGGTTCCTCAGTTTTGTCAATGCCTGCCCCTTCCCCTTACATCTAGGGAACAGGTCACTGCTCTGTCAAAGGCAAAACATACAGCCTCCATGGCACCTGATAACATCCCAGGCTGTATCCTACATGAACTCAGGCAAGAACTTGCAGCACCATTAGGTGTTCTATTCATCCAAAGCCTGAATACTGGCTTTGTCCCAGCTGAATGGAGGACAGCCACTGTTATCGCTTTGCACATCAACCAATCTAGGAAATTATAGACACACCAGCCTAACTAGCCTGATCTGCAAGGCCATGGAATGGATTATCAGGAACATCATTAACAAGGACATTGCCAACCTCTGAGCACTCAATCCCATACAGTTTGGCTTCATCAAGGGGAGGTCATGTCTGTTAAATTTGGATGACTTCTTTGAGATAGTCACCAAAGCCGTGGACAAGGTGAAGATGGTGCACATCGCCTACCTTGACCTGGCTAAAGCCTTTGACACTATTCCCCACTCGGGCTTAATAGATAAACTCTCTCAGCTAGGCATCATTCTGTATGTTACCAGATGGGTACCAAACTGGCTCACTGATAGAACCCATCTAGTCAAAATAAGAGAAGCCACCTCAAGCAGTAGACCCATAACAAGCAGCATACTCCAGGGTTCAGTCTTGGGGCCTAGGGCCTATGTTATTTGGAATATACTTTTCTGAGATGCAGGCCAAAACCAGTCGGCTATGGTTGATCAAGTTTGCAGATGACTGCAAGGTGGGTGCTGTCATCAATTTTCCTAGTGATGTGGACATCCTCCAAGAGGGTCTCACTCTGACAAATGACTGGTGCAAGAAACATGGCCTCAAGCTGAATACCAAAAATGCATCATCATCTCCTTTGCAGATAGTAACATCCCCACAATCACCATCATCATCAGCCCCCTTTTCCCCATTTTTCTACATGGGGTCAAGGTATCGTGTTAACTGTCACCAACATTCTCAATTCAGTGCCACACTCCTGCCTTCTTCAACACTCATGCCCGACTGTCGCAGATCTTCTTTCACACAATCCATCCACCTCTTTGCTGGACATCCTCGATTCCTCTTACCTTTTTCCTGTCTGTCCCAAATCTTCCTCACCAGATTGTATTCTACTTTTCTACACATGTGACCAAACCACCATAATCTATTCTCTTTGATCTTTTCTGCATTTGGAGCTACTTTGGCTTCTGCTCTTATGTCATCATTTCTTCGTCTGTCCCACAGTGTGCATCTTATCACCTTTCTCAGGCACTTCATTTCCATCATGTCTAACGTCTTCAACTGTTCTGTCTTTACTGCTCAGATTTCTGTACCATAGAGTCATACTGGTCACACCACTGTCTTGTACACCTTACTTTTCAGCTTCTTTGGCATTCTTCTGATTTCTGTACCATAGAGTCATACTGGTCATAAAAATTTTTTTTTAAAATTTGGATGTTTTCCCATTTTTTTAAGGGGCCATTTGGAAAAAAAAAAAAAGTTTTTTTTTTTTTTTTTTTTTTTTTGTTTGGGTTTTTATTTTTTTTTTTTGACTAAAAAAAAAAAAGGGTTTTTTTTTTGGAGTGAAAAAAGGGAAAAAAATTAAGCAATTTTTTTTTGGGGGTTTTTTAAGGGGGGGAAAAATAAATTTTTGGTTTTGAGTTTTTGTTTGAAGTGGGGTAGGGAAGGAAGTGAACTAACATCACTAGGTAGAAGATTCCAGTATTTCCCAGTTGTGTTTGAGAAAAGAGTGTTACCTGCCATGTTGTTAGACTTGGGGTTGGGAGGGTGGCCAAATGGTTAAGGTGTTTGCCTTACAAACAGAAGGTGCAGGGTTTGCATCTCACAAAGGATAATTGGCTAGGCTTACAATGACTTGCAAGGGCAGTTATCTTAGTACTAGCCTATGAACCTATGAACCATATGAAGAAGGGGATTTAAAAATGTATACAGAGGTATTAATATTGGTGAATTCTCATTAAAGTATGTGCTGGACATTCACCTGACACTGCAACAAACACCCCCTCCTTTAGCTTCCACTCTGACTAGGATGCGGTGCCTAACTGACTTCAGCCATTTTGTATGTGCAGTTAAAATTATGAAAGAAATGACTTTCTTATACAGCTATTGTACTAATAAATATTTATTGGGCTAAATAAACTGTCTGCATGTAATTTAATAACTACTTAAGTTAATGTAGTACTAAATAAAATATGGAAATGCAAACATTTTTTTTTGCTTTCTTTTATTTTATTTATTTTTATTTTACAATTGTTGACCGGGCTAGTCCAACTGGATATATGTCCATTTTCAGTAGAGGCCCAGGGAGAAAAGCTCCAAGACAGATCCATTATACCAGTATGTATAAGGTTACAAATTCAAAACAGTGTTTGTAAGGTTACAATCAAGTTAACATAGCAGAAGATACAAAACATTTTACAGAATATTGCAAAGCAATATTTACAATAATATAGAACAAAATATTCACATGAGGTAGATTGAACTCTTCAGGTTTACAATTCCTGAGAATGGTTACATAAGAGTATTTACAACATATTGAACAACATATTTATGTGAGGTAGATCATAACTGTATGCGGGTTTGCTATTCTTGTACAGTTTGCAGTAAAGAGCATTAAATTATAGTTAGAGTGGAGTTAGGAGAAATTTAGTCACAGAGGTAGTGGGTTAGTCAGGGTTAGTGCAAGGGCATAGCCAGTGTGTTCTAAGGTATATTTTGAGTTTTTGTTTGAAGTGGGGTAAGGAAGGAAGTGAAGTAAGATCACTAGGTAGAAGATTCCAGTATTTCCCAGTTGTGTTTGAGAAAAGAGTGTTACCTGCCATGTTGTTAGACTTACTAATACTAAGTAGAAGTTTGTTAGCAGAGTGTAAGGTATTAAGATTTTTATACGGAGTAATGAGGTTTGAGAGTATAAGAGTGTTGTTAGGCTGGTTGAGGATCTTATGAGCAATGGTAAGTTGGTTAAAATAAAGCTGATTTTGCAGTTCAAGCCATCCTAGTTGTTTTAGATTCTGACAGTGATGAGTTCTAAAGCGATTACCAGTAGCAAATCTGGCAATGTTATTGTAAGATGTAGTTAGTTTAAGAATATTCTTCTTGGATAGGTTGGTGTAAACTGGTGAGGTATAGAGAAGTGTTGAGATTAGATGAGAGTGGGCAATAGTAGTTCTGGCTGTTGGAGTGAGAAAATATATGATCCTGTATAGGGAGCCCATTTTTCTGTTGACTGTTTTTATAGTGTTATTAATATGGTTATCGAAGCTGAGGTAATTGGTGGTAGAATCAGGGGATATGAGGGTGCCATTGTTAGAAATAACAGAGAAATCTAAAGGCATGGGTTTATGGGTAGGAGTAAAGAGAAGGAGCTTTGTTTTTTGGGATTCAAGAGGAGGCAACATTTTAAGAACCAAGTCTTTACTACGTTAAATATTTTCTGAGTTAGGGATTGTAGTTTAGATGAAGATTCAGCTGCACAGATTAAAGTTGAATCATTTCCATACTTTATGCAGGTTGTCTGAGGAATAGCTAGGTAGAGATCATTGATAAATATTGAGAATAAGAGAAGGCCTAGAATGGAGCCCTGAGGGACACCAAGTGAGACCGGAAGGTGGGATGATAGTTTATTCTCCCAGAGCACAGCCTGTTGCCTATTGCTGAGGTAAACCATTGTACAGCCATAGTATCAAGAGAGAGTGAGTTCAGAATATTTATAAGTAGAGAGTGGTTTGCCATATCAAATGCTTTTGAGAGATCAATAAATAGAGAGGAAGAGAGAACATTGTTATTGCGGTTTTTGTTTATGGTATCAGTAAAAGATAAGAGGGCAGTAGTAGTACTGTGGAATGGCCTAAAGCCATGTTGGCTTTCAGCAAGTATGTTATGTTGAATTAAATGGTTTAGAAGCTGATGGTGAATACATTTTACCATTATTTTTGCTAAGGGGGATAGTAGGGCTATAGATCAATAGTTGAGTATTCATTTGAGTTGCCACCTTTGTGTAGGGAGATAATGTGTGAGATTTTCCAAATATCAGAGATGCTTCCCTCATTAGTAGTTCTATTAATCAGGATGGATGTTGGGTAAGCTACTTCTTTAGCTGCTTTTTGCAGGTATTCGGCTGGGATCTGGTCAGCAGAAGGAGTACAAGGCTTAAGTTTTAGAATGAGTTTATAGCTAAAATTTGTTGAGGTGGGTAGAAATTGGAAGGTAGGAAGAGAGCTTGGAGAAGAGTTAAGAAGACTGGATCTATCAGGAGCTAGTTGACAGCCTAGAGATTGGATAGCCTCTGTGAAGAAGGAATTGAAAGCATTGGCAGTTTGGATAGGAGTCTCATGTGTTGCACCTGTTGGGGTTGGTGTTCTGGAGTGACCTGGATAAAGGAGTCTATTGATACTTGCCCAGAATCTTTGAGGATTGTTTTGGTTTGTTTGCTGCATTTTACAGTAAAAGTTTTTTTTGTCTGAGAGAATTTCTTTTTTTGTCATGTTTCTCATATGTCTAAAGATTTGTTGATCTGATGTATTTTTGGTAGTTCACCACCTAGACCAGGCTTTATTTCTGAGGAGGATTTTTTTCTTGGTTTCATTTGTAAGCCAGGGGGCAGGTTTGGACCTAGTTCTGATAGTACATTTAGGTGAATGCTGGTCTAGGATTTCTAAGAACTTAGAGTTGAAGTATATGACAGCCTGTTCAAGTGGGAGAGTTTTTAATTGAGACCAATCACAGGCATTGAGTTCACTCTGGAAAAGGTGTTGGTTAAATTGCTTGTTGGTCCGTATAGTCCTATATGAAGTTAGGTGAGAGGTATTAAACTTTTGCCTGATTATATAAGTCAAGGAATGGTCACTTACATCATCAGGGAGGATACCAACTGTGTAATTTTGGTGGTAGTTATTAATAAGGATTAATAAGTAATTAATAAGCTTTCTGTATAAATACATGAACAAGTAACTGCAAGTGAGCACATACAGATCTATATCTGTGATTTTTAGACATGTATAAATAAATATATATATATATATATATATATATATATATATATATATATGTATTCAGATTATTATTTTACTCATACATATGTTACATTTGCATTTATACAGACAATTCTGTGATCACTTAAACATTCCATATATACGGGTGTAGCTCTGTGTACAGATATGTTTATACTTTATTTTACATTATTACAATAACATTACAGAATACATTTCTGCAGGTTCACATATTTCTTCTAGCAAATACCTTCAATTATCCAACCTTTTCATATTTTTAAACTTGTGTTTAACAGATGTTAAATTTACCCAGAAGAAAAAAAATAATTCTATACTTACTATGAAACTCTGGCTATATTAACTGGTAAATATATTTTTTTACTTAGTGCCCTCTCAGATTTACCTACGTAAAAGCTGAGGCAGTCCCTGCAAACAGCTAAGTAAACAATACCCCTAGTCTGACAATTACCCCTCACAAAAGTGATTCTACTCTTCATACTATTTTCTAAAATAATTTGCTCTTTGTCGATGATGTATCTACAATAAGGGCTCCTGCCACATTTCTTGGTCCTTACCCCTGAATCTTTAGTGATTACATTTTTGTTTATTTCAAACAATTTCTTCAAATTGACCCCTGTTTTGTAAACAAAGCAGGGCGAACTACCTACTCTGTCCACAATTTCTTGATTGTGTTTTAACATATTCCAGTTAGATTCTACAATCCTTCTAACTTCACCAGAGAAACTGTTGCACTGAACCACCAGTGCTCTCCCAAAGTTGTTTTCAGCATCATTTTTTATTTTTGTGTTTGTTTTTGAAAGATGAGAGGGCACTTAGTAAAAGAATATATGAACACACTTACAGTATTAGAAAGAAAAATGTGAACAATGCACTTTACAGGCACCTGCAAGCTGAAACCACACACAAAATGGTTTTAGGTTTGGAATTTTGGAACATGTAGTAATTGACCCTAGGGGAGGGGACTGGGAAAGCTGGTTGTGTTGTAGGGAGACCTACTGGCAGATTAAATTGAATGCAACCAGTTACCCAGGGATCAATGATCATATTTCAATTAAACTTTATCTAATTATAAAAGCAAAACGATTTTAGCCACCCATATAAACTTACATTGTTCTTATTGGGCAACCACAATATGGGTTTAAATAACATTGGGTATTTTGTATTAATGTACTTTATGAATGGAAAATAGTGCAATATTTTAAACACATGTATTTATATGTTTTATATACTTTTCGCATATATTTTGTGTTTTGCACTTTGCTATGCAGTTTTACTTTTAGAGCAATGAATGTAAATGTCCCTTTAAGGGATTTTTGGCACCTTTTTAAGGGAAAGAGTATTTATACTGGTCTGTGTTTGTATGTGTTTGTTTTTACTTGAAAACGCACAGCACTACGGCTGGGTGAAAGCGCTTATATTTATCTGTGGAATAAATTATTTATTGCTTTCTGGTGCATCCAGACCATTTTTTTTTTTTCAGTTACTATGTTCTCCACATAATGTAAAATTGTTACTTAGCTTCTTTTTAATGCAACTTTAACTTTATGTATGTAACCCAACATATGTGAATCTTTTTGGTATAACTGCTCTTATATCAATATTGTTTAAAATTGTACTTGTTTAAAATGTACTACTGGAGCTTTTCTCCTCGGGTCTCAACTGAACATGGGCCACAAGCCCCAGTTGGACAAACCCGGTTATCAAATGTCAATAAATAAATAACTAACTAAATAAATAAATAACTTCAAATATCTCCCATAAGAAAAAGTGACATCATTTGGGAATAAATGTCCCACTTTATCATCCATGCAACCAATGTGCCAAAAAGCCATCTCCAGCTTTGCCATTAAATCAGTGAAGGGAGAATATTTTGTTACAAAATATAACACTTTCTCAACTTTCATCTGTCCTCCATTGCTCCTTCCTTACTTCCTTAATAGCATTTTAACTACTCTTTTCATTGGACCACATTTATTCTACACAACTTTATTTAAGGCAACATGTATTGCTTTTTCATTATAGCCTGTTTCTTTCAACCTATTCCTGGCTTCCAACAAATGCTCATTTCTAAATTTCCTCTCAGAAGTATATTGAAAAATACATTTAAATTCACTATATGAAAGTGAATCCAATAAGTGGGGGGACGCATACTATCAGCATGCAAAAAGTTATTAACTGCAGTAAGTTTCCTAAATGGTCTGTATTGTATATTGTTCAAATTATCCACATAAAATATCAATATCAATATCCAAAAATTGAATGGAAGTATTGCATGAAACCATTGAAATTTTTAACCCATGATCATTATTATTCAAATCAATAAGAAAAGGATCAAAATCTGATGAGTGTCCCTTACAAATAAACAATACATCATCAGTGCATTGTCTCTACATAACCACACGTTCCCTGAGAACTCAGTGCTATAAATAAACCTCCTTTCAAATATCCCGTATTTATAATGGCATAAGCAGGAGCATAGGGGGCACCCATCAGCATTCCCTTCTCTTGGACAAGAACTTTATTGTTAAATCTGAAATAATTGTGTGTTAGACAGAACTCCAGCAATCTGACAACAAAACCAGGGTGAGGGCCCTCACCCATGATATCCCAAATTGCCTGCAAACCCCATCTCAGCTGCATGTTGATGCACAATGCACTAATATCAACGGACACCCAATATAAATATTTTTTTCTAACTTACATTACTCACTTTATTACACAACTGCTGGGTATGTTTAACATGTGCTGGGATATTTACCAAAAAAATTTGAGTAGCAAATCCAGTAATATCCCTACATTTTGCAGATACAACCCTATCCCAGAAACAATTGGCCTGCCTGGGGGTCAACCAAATTTTTGTGCAATTTTGGCATACCATAAAAGTAGGATCACAAGGCCAAGAAATATGAAGCTTTCTTACATCATCATTTGTTAAAAAACTTAAACATTCACCCCTCTCTAACAATTCCATAAGTTCACTATTAAACACATCAATAAGATTAATAGATAACTTCAAATAATCATTGTCAACCAATAATAAATCCTCCACCATCTTATTGTATTTGGCCCTCAACATAACCGCCCAGTTGCCACCCTTATCAGCCTGTATAAACACATAACTGTCTATTCAACCCCTTAACTCCTTAAGGGCTTTCCATTCCTCTTTGCTCAAATTATACATTTTTTGGACTTAACAAAGTTAAAATATTCAAATGTAACTTTCTTACAAAAAATCTACTCAAACAACCATACTTCCATAAATGGTTTAGGAGGTAAAAACTCACTATTAACAGAAAATTGTGGAAACGCAAGTCTACCATAACCCATAGATACACCAGTATTTTCTGTTTCCCCATCTTCACAAAAAAACTCAGATACATATATGGAAACATCTAATAAAGGGTCATCCTCATCAACAGTTTCAATGCATCCTCTTTCACTTTTAATGCAGACCGTTTTATCAGAATACACTTTTAAATGCAGTTTTATAAGAAATGTCTTTTTGATAAAAGTGGGCCTAAACAGAGAGGGAAAAAGCTTGGAGTCAAGTTGTCCTGGACATTAATGCAGCAGGTAGCAGAGCCTGCATATTGACACAGCGCAAGAAGATGGTAAATGGCATATAGTATGATGTGCTAGAAGTGAGGTGTGACAGACTGCATTTTCCTATACCAGTGCTTGGGGGGGGGTCTCCTACAATTATCCCATTAACACCAGATGAAGAATACCTCCTTTCCATCCATGGGGATGACTGTGACACAGACTTTGATGGTACTGGAATAATCAGAAGTGTTGTGGACACTGGCTATTATCAATGTCTGCAGCAACAACACTTAACTTGATTGCTCAGGATGGTTGGTTTAAAACAGTAACATATTTATATAGAGAACCAAATGCTGACAAGGAATCCTTGCATTAATCCATGGTAATTACTATTAGTAGGTGAACCTTCCATATCTACACATAATGACAATTAAACCAGACTGTATGGTAAGTGTCCCCGGAACCCCTTAATAAGCATACACTAGTGCTTCCTATTGCTTGATTAGTAGTGTATTACATTTAATTTTTATAGGGGCAGGAGTTGAAAACAGTTCCACAGTTCCAGTTAATGTTGGGGATATCAACAGCAGACTGTCTGTTGGTGATGATGATGATGATGATGATGATGAAGATGATGGATGGGTGATGGATGATGATGATGATGGGTGGGTGATGGGTGATGATGAGTGGGTGATGGATGATGATGATGATGATGAGGATGATGATGGGTGGGTGATGGATGATGGTGAGTGGGTGATGGATGATGATGATGATGATGGGTAGGTGATGGGTGATGGGAGATGAGTGGGTGATGGATGATGATGATGATGGGTGGGTGATGGGTGATGATGTTGATGATAATGATGATGGGTGGGTGGGTGATGGATGATGGTGGGTGGGTGATGGATGATGATGATGATGATGATGATGATGATGGGTATGTGATGGGTGATGAGAGGTGAGTGGATGATGGGTGATGATGATGATGATAGATAGGTGATGGGTGATGGGAGATGAATGGGTGATGGATGATGATGATAATGATGATGGGTGGGTGATGGATGATGATGATGGGTGGGTGATGGGTGATGATGAGTGGGTGATGGATGATGATGATGATGAGGATGACTATGGGTGGGTGATGGATGATGGTGAGTGGGTGATGGATGATGATGATGATGATGATGGGTAGGTGATGGGTGATGGGAGATGAGTGGGTGATGGATGATGATGATGATGGGTGGGTGATGGGTGATGATGTTGATGATGATGATGATGGGTGGGTGGGTGATGGATGATGATGGGTGGGTGATGGATGATGATGATGATGATGATGGGAAGGTGATGGGTGATGGGAGGTGAGTGGATGATGGGTGATGATGATGATGATGGGTAGGTGATGGGTGATGGGAGATGAGTGGGTGATGGATGATGATGATGATGATGATGGGTGGGTGATGGATGATCATGATGATGGGTGGGTGATGGATGATGATGTGTGGGTGATGGATGATGACGATGAGCGGGTGATGGATGATGATGAGTGGGTGATGGATGATGATGATGATGAGGATGATGATGATGGGTAGGTGATGGATGATGGTGGGTGGGTGATGGATGATGATGATGATGATGATGGGTGGGTGATGGATGATGATGATTGGGTGATGGATGATGATGAGTGGGTGATGGATGATGATGATGATGAGGATGATGATGGGTAGGTGATGGATGATGGTGGGTGGGTGATGGATGATGATGATGATGATAGGTGGGTGATGGATGATGATGATGATGATTTTGATTGGTGGGTTTTGGATGATGGTGGGTGGGTGAAGGATGATGGTGATGATGATGATGGGTAGGTGATGGGTGATGGGTGATGAGTGGGTGATGGATGATGATGATGATGATGGGTGGGTGATGGGTGATGGGTAATGATGATGGGTGCGTGATGGATGATGATGGGTGGGTGATGGGTGATGATGAGTGGGTGATGGATGATGATGATGATGAGGAGGATGATGATGGGTAGGTGATGGATGATGGTGGGTGGGTGATGGATGATGATGATGATGATGATGGGTAGGTGATGTGTGATGGGTGATGAGTGGGTGATGGATGATGATGATGATGGGTGAGTAATGGGTGATGGTGGGTGGGTGATGGATGATGATGATGATGATGATGACGAAGATGATGATAACATAGTTACATTTATGAGTCAGCCTGACGAAAGTGTCACATGGTCCCAAAGTTTAATGGCAGGATCTCACACCCACAGCATGACAGTAACTCTACAGGAAGTAACAGTACATCACAAAGTCAACTACATGCTATTACAGTCACACCAGTGCAGGAAGAACATCCAGGCATCTCTACACCAGTATCTTCAAACCCAGGCATACACTTTGAGGATGATGGCAGACATTCAGAGGTATCAGTGCCCACAGTGACACTCTAAATAGGGGAACTAGGTAAAGGCATGTACTACAGCTACCCCACGAAGCAAGAAAAGCATTATCCCCCCCCCAGCAGCAAGTGTGTCATGACATTGCCAGGGGTTAGAGCACTGCTACAGAGAGTTACCTAGAAATGATTATTAGAGTTCTCCTGTGTATGCATGAGGATTTACAGAGTAGGGATAATGTTTTGATGAGCCTGATGTGTAGTCTGGTGTCACACCAAACATCCATGGCTGCCTCCATTCATACACTAGTAGGACTTGCCAGACTCAAGCAGGTGTCAATTCTGGAAGGAGAAGAGGATGGGAAACTGTCCTGAAAGATGGGGCAGATCTCACAAAACAACAAGTTTGTCACAAGAAAGTACTGTAATTAGTCAAGAGGAACAAGCACAGCAGATTTCATACAGGCAACATCAGCACTCATTTACACTAGCAGGACCTTTCATTCAAGGTCTCAAATACATTCTCACAACACTGTGAAAACAGTGTCCGCAGGATCACCTGTATAAAGTAGGTCATGATGTTGGACTGACTCACCATCCAGCTCTCATGAAAGTCCATCTTCAAAATCACTTTTCTTTAGGAGATGTATATGAGTCATTTGATGTTGAACTACTATGAACTGATTGTGGCAATTCTGTTACTTACAATTTAATCTTCAGAAACATGAGTGAGGGGGTGTAGCCAAGGTATATAACTAAGAATAGCAACTGGAAAGTTCTCTGTAACTGAAAAGTATTATTCTGGCAGAAGTATCAGTTAAAATAAGACTTTGGAGATTTTGAATGTTTGTTTACATTCACAAATAGTGGAAGAACAGAACTTTAGTCTGAATTTCCTTAATAAATATAACATTTCTGTCAGAATCTTATCTACTTTGTTAAGAAGGAAGAGACTACAAAACGAGCCATTCAAAAAATGGTAGTCAGGATTCCTCTGTTAAAGAAAGAAATTCAGCCATTGATTTCAAGCATCCAGGTGATATCAACTAAAATGGATACAAAAAATATGAAACTTTAAAGAAGAATGTAAAAAGAGGATGGACCATCTGGAAGCAGTAATAAAACAACAAGGTTTTCAATTTAACAACATGATTACGAGGGAAGGATAACTAAAGTGAGTCCCAAAATGAATTTTTCTTGAAACAAAATAACTGGCTTTTAGATAGTCGATGTCCCTTGAAAATAGACTGAGGCTAAGTAATGCCAGAATATATTGAATACCAGAAAAACATAAGAGGGAGACAACATTATAAGCTGTTAACAACTTGGTTGCATAAAAAATTGAATCTGCCAGAATCGTTATCTTTTGAGATAGTGATAGCACATAGATCTGTGATATGACCTTTAAAAAGAAAACTTCATCCCTCATGCAATAATAAATTTATGTTGCATGTGAAAAAAGATGAAATACTAAAAGCAATGTGGACCATCCTCCTATTAAAACAGCAGAACACCAAATTAGATTTGAAAATGACTCTTCCACTAAGGTGATGAATAAATGGAAAATTTGTCTACTTTTGATTAAAGGACTAACAACATCAAAGCTAACTTGCTTTCCTTGTACTCAAAAGGTACAGGGCTTTATTTTCTCCTTTGAAAGGGGAACTGGCTGTGCTTAAACTGGCCCACAGTGGCCTGATATTACCTCATTCCATATCTGTGGAATTAAGATTTAATATTGTGATATCCTGGGTATAACTGGCTAGGCTTGTAAATGCTTGTGCACCATTAGCCTAGTAATAGGATCATAGGATCATAGGATCATAGGAGGTTACTAGGCTAATGGCCCTGGGCCCATACAAGCCTAGCCAAGAGTTTATCCCTAAAAAGAAACTTCAGTCAGCACCTGTCACCCCTTCAATGAGGGTGCTCTGTTTAACATGTGTGGGAAGTCTATTCCAGAGACAGGGCAGCCTCTGGGAGACAAACCTCTCTCTCCAGCAGGTTTTTTTGATGTTGCATATTAGATTCAGTCCATTTGAGCGGGTAATGTGTGAGGAGTTAGACTTATGGATATGGAGCATCTCTAGTAGGGCAGGGTCTGAGATTGCATTGTAGGGGAGACACAGATCACCCCTGAGCAATCTGTATGATAACAAATAGAGTGCTAGTGATTTGAGCCTGTCTGCATAGGGCAGGTGTTAGATGCCATGGATTCTCTTTGTGAGGTATTTCAGTGGCCTTTCCAGTTGGTGCAGATGTTTGGAGAGGTACATACCAAACGGGGCATTATACTTAATTATTGGTCTAATGATGGAGGAGTATAGAGAGGTAATAACCTCCTTTTTTCTGCATGTATTTCCTTTACTTATGAGATGAACGAAGTGAAAGGCTTTTCTGACCAATGTCACTACATGGTGGTCAAACATGGGGTTGTTATCAACCTGAGTGCCCAGGTCTCTTACCACAGGTTGTGTGCTTAGGGGGTTGCTGTCGATGTGGTAATCAGTAGGGGCCATGTTTTTGCCAAATGGTATGATGATACATTTTTGGTGTTTAGCTTGAGGCCATGATTTTGGCACCAGTCATTAGTTGCTGTGAGACCCTCTTGCAGTATGTTAACATCATTTGTGGAGTCAATGACAGAACCCAACTTACAGTCATCTGCAAACTTGGTCAACCACAAGCATTTTGTATTTGCCTGGACCTCTGAGTAGATGGCAAACAGTATGGGTCCCAGGACAGATGTCTGGGGAACTCCACTGGTGACAGGTTTTCTATCAGATGTGGAGGCACCTATTTTGACTTTGAGGGTCCTGTTGGTGAGCCAGTTGGCCACCCACCTGATGAGACAGGGATTTATGCCAAGTTGTGTTAGCTTTTCGATGATGCCTGAGTGGGGGATTGTGCCAAAGGCCTTGGCCAAGTGCAAGTAAGCTGTATGTGCTACCTTTCTCTCATCCAGGGCCTTGGTGACAGTCTCAAAGAAGTCAACCAGGTTCAACAGGCAAGATCTGCCCTTGACAGATCAGACCTGGGTGGGGTCAAGTGTGTCAAGATTGCCTACGTCCATGGCTTTACAAATCAGACTTGTCAAGCTAATGGGGTGATAGTTTCCAGGGTCAGTAGTGGCACCACTTTTGTGTAAGGGAATGAAAATGTCAGTTCTCCACTCTGCTGGAATTAACCCTGTACTTAGTCTGTGGTTGAATAGGGTGCTCAATGGCAAAGCCATTTCTTGCTGGAGATGGGGCAGAATACAGCCTGGGATACTATCAGGTCCCATGGAAGCTGTAATCACGTATTAACCTATACTCTATAACATATTTAACTTTATTTACTCCTTTAATATTTTATTAATGAATGAACCAACCATCAGTACTGATGAACACTCCTCTCCAAGAATTCAGAAATAAATATAATCCAAGTAGGCAAGGATGGAATGTGACAGGAAAGACTAAAAATGTTCTAATTATCAATAAAAAACACTCTTTATTCACAATAGTCCAGACAGATAAGCGCTTTTGCTATAAAGCATCGTCAGATCTAAAAACGTCTAAACCCAATATTCACTTCTTATATATACAGATTTAAAACTCTCATACCCAATCAAACCTTGGAATCAATTGACTCATTTAAAGTAATATAACATTGATAAAATCATGACAGTTTCTATACAAATCTATTATAATATTGATAAAATATCTCAATAAAATTATAAAATATGTATATGAGAAATTATACTGTCGTTTCACGTATAAATAAGAAAAATACATTTCAATATTGAAGGCTAGCTATCAGATTTCTCCTGTGATAAACAGTAACATCTAGTTGGGCAAGAAATGTGAATAGACATATTACAAAGATATACTTGTTGATTTATATTTATATATGGACAACCCATAACCTGGCCAAGGCACAAGACAATATTATTAGTAGAAATCCATCTCAAAGATCTAGCAAACTAGTTAATAAAAAATGATGGTTACTTAGTGTTTAATATTCCTACGTTTGCGTAATACAGGTTTAATAGAAGCTCTTTCATTCAGGCCCCTGCCTTTGTCCGCCCTTAGTTTTATAATCCAATTCCCTTCTTTACACTCCGTGTGGTTCCTTATGTCACCCTCATGGACACTGGGATTTATAACTTCATGGTCTCTGAATAAAAACTTACGTGTATCTCCATATTGCAACACATGTTTCACCAAAGCATTATGTGTTGAACCTTTCTTAATATCATAGACAGGCTCACGTATCCTATCCCTAAAGCATCTATTGGTCTTACCTACATAAAAAGAGGAGCAAGTCTGGCACACTGCTAGATAAACTAGCTGGATGGTCATGCAAGTGGCAGTCCCTGTAACTATGAGCTTCTTTTGTAAATCTGGGGGCAAAAATTCCTTATTAGTGTCTATATACATGCAAAAATTACATTGACCACAGGGTGTGGTATGTCCATCTTCTCTAATCAATTCATCATATCTAGAATAACACAATAACCTTTTTAAATTCTTTTTATTTCTAAAAATAAAACTAGGTTTTTCTCCAACGATGTTTCTTAACTTATCATCTGCCAGTAAAACAGACCAATGTTTAGTTATAATGCGTCTAACATCTACATGATCTGAAGTAAAAAATGTTGGAATCTTAACACAGGACAAAGGCTGGTCATGTCCTATGTTGTAATTTTGAGCTATAGGTCCAAAATATGGTGCTGCAGTGTTCTCTCGTAATGTTGAAATTGTGCCAAGTTGTTCAATGATCTTTGTTTCTTTATAGCCTCTTGCTAATAACTTACTTTTTAACCCTTGTATCTCTCCCATAAATCCCATATCTGTGGGATTAAGTCTAGATGCCCTAACCGCTTGTCCTTTCATAATATTCCTAAATACATAGCTAGGATGTATGCTAGATCTTAACAAAAGGGTGTTACTATAACACAATTTCCTATAAATACCTATATTAATCAGGCCGCATGGTAATTTTTCTATATATAGGTCGAGAAAATCTATCTTAGTACTTGACCTATTCATGGTAAACCTAAGATAGTGTGTCAAGTTGCTCATTTTCATGAGTAAATTATCCAACTCATATTCTTGACCATCCCATAGAACAAAAAGATCATCGACAAAACATCGATAGAATTTGACATGTTCTGTAAATTCAGGAACCAAAAATAATACAGTTTCCTCCCAATGGGCCAGGAACATGTTGGCATAGCTGTTCACACATGGGGTGCCCATTGCCACCCCATCCAGCTGCCTATATATGTTTTCATCAAATATAAACAAATTATTTTCCAGTACTAATTCTAAAATGTAGGTGATAAGTTCAATCTGCATTACATTATATTCACTGTGTTTTGTTAGATATTCTGTAATATACTGGATGCCTATTCCATTGGGTATAATAGTGAATAGAGATTGTACATCAAATGTAACCAAAGTCAATGCTTCAATATCACCAACTAACTGAAGTTGTTCATATAATTCCATCAAAAATTGTTTGCTGTCCCTAAGTACATAACTATTATTGTTCAGTACTGGTCTTAGATGTTTTTCCACATATACAGACATATGTTCAGTGACCCATCCACCACCTGCCACTATTGGTCTCATTGGAGGGTCAGGTATGTTTTTGTGAATCTTAGGGAGGCCATGTATCACAGGTATAAGTGGAGTTTTAATTGTCAAATACTCAAAGAGTACTTTGCCTATAATGTGACCTTTATACATATCCAGCAATGTATCAGTAATATACTTTATTATATCATGGACTTTATCTTTTGAAATTGCTACATAATACTTATCTTCCAAAAGTTTATGCATTGTTTTAGCATAATGACTGGCATCCATGACTACTATTTTACCCCCCTTATCTGCGGGTCTAATTACTATGGATGATTCAGTCTGTAACAATTTCAGACTCTGTCTTTCTCTGTAACTCAAGTTGTCCTTACGTCTATGTGTTGAATTCTTATTCGAATTCTCATAATAAACATAGCACTCATCTTCTGTTAGTTTGAAATAGGCTTCTACCAGGGGATGATTTATTGGAATGAACTGACTTAAATTCCTAAAATTATGTATAGTATTCCCTTGTTCATTCACATTATTACTATTCTGCTCACCAAACATTAGTTTTAACATAACATTGCTACAGAAAACCTTAAGATCTGTTACTGTATCTATCAAATTACTAGGACTTCTAGGAATAAAGCTCAAGCCCTTTTCCAGTAAATTCACTTCATCCTGTGAGAGATTATATTTAGAAATGTTACAGATCAAAGAATTATCATTTGACCCATTGTCAATATATTGAAAAGTATCAACTGAGGGTATAGTGTGTTTTAAACCAATATTATTCATTGAATATGACCCTTCCCCCACATTTTCTTGATGGTTTGTTGGGGTTGAAATTCCCCCGAATACTTCTGCTTTTGTCAACCACGACTCATGTCTTTGCGAACAGGACATGGAAAAGGAAATTCACATATTCCACTCAGACAATCTTTGTTTCGTGTAAATACCTTGGGTCTAAGAACTGCTAGTGCTGCAGTGATAGATTGATTCCTCACTACATGTACTTCTGGATATAGATTCTCTTTCCTAGGTGTGGGGTTGACCGGCTCCAAACTAGCCCCAATACCTACAGCACCGTGACTGTCTGTGACTGTTTCACCAGGACTTCCTTTTCCCTTTGGTACATTCTCTTGTATTGCTAGAACACTATCTATATCATTTACTCTGTCTATTCCTGTCACCATTCATATTATTATCATTTACATTGTTAGTACATACATTCATATTATTCACAACATAAGCCTTGTCCTTAGTAGGACCTTTTATGTTGTCCATTATTTCAGGTTTTCTGTAGGAATGTTATGTTAAAACTAATGTTTGGTGAGCAGAATAGTAATAATGTGAATGAACAAGGGAATACTATACATAATTTAAGGAATTTAAGTCAGTTCATTCCAATAAATCATCCCCTGGTAGAAGCCTAGTTCAAACTAACAGAAGATGAGTGCTATGTTTATTATGAGAATTTGAATAAGAATTCAACACATAGACGTAAGGACAACTTGAGTTACAGAGAAAGACAGAGTCGGAAATTGTTACAGACTGAATCATCCATAGTAATTAGACCCGCAGATAAGGGAGGTAAAATAGTAGTCATGGATGCCAGTCATTATGCTAAAACAATGCACAAACTTTTGGAAGATAAGTATTATGTAGCGATTTCAAAAGATAAAGTCCATGATATAATAAAGTATATTATTGATACATTGCTGGATATGTATAAAGGTCACATTATAGGCAAAGAACTCTTTGAGTATTTGACAATTAAAACTCCACTTATACCTGTGATACATGGCCTCCCTAAGATTCACAAAAAAATACCTGACCCTCCAATGAGACCAATAGTGGCAGGTGGTGGATGGGTCACTGAACATATGTCTGTATATGTGGAAAAACATCTAAGACCAGTACTGAACAATAATAGTTATGTACTTGGGGACAGCAAACAATTTTTGATGGAATTATATGAACAACTTCAGTTAGTTGGTGATATTGAAGCATTGACTTTGGTTACATTTGATGTACAATCTCTATTCATTATTATACCCAATGGAATAGGCATCCAGTATATTACAGAATATCTAACAAAACACAGTGATTCTTTCTTGGCTTCTTTGTTAGCCAACCTGTAGCCTTTGCTAGCCTGATCAGTCTTTTCTGCCTCCCACTTCTTCCTGCACTCCTTGTTTCTTTTGATTACTTCCTGCACTTCTGCATTCCACCACTAGCTTTCCTTATGTACCTTATTTCCATACCTGGCTCGGCCACATATCTGTTCTGTAGTCCTAACACATGCTGTTTTTAGGCTCTGCCATTCTTCTTCTTCTTCAACTCCACCTATTTCCTCCAATTCTTGGGGTGCTAGAGCCCTGAGTAATTCCTTGAACTGCTGTACTTTCTCTCCAGTCAACTTCCAGGTCTTCAGCCTGGTCTCTGTTGACCTTAGAGCCTTCTCTGACCACTGCTTGCAGCTGTTTGTGGCAACTATTGGTTTATGCTGTGGACCGACTGTTTCACTGGGGATGACTTTGTAATCAAGGATTCTACCCCAGTGCCTTTTCCTGACTAGGAGGAAGTCTGCCTGAGTTGCATGTTGACTACTCCTGCATGTGATCTTATGATTGTCTCACTTTCTGAACCATGTGTCGGCTACTATTAAACCATTTACCAGACAGAAGTCTAGAATGGCTTCTCCTTCTTTATTCCTGTTATCCCACCCATGTGGACCCAAGCAGTCCTCATATCCTGTTCTGTCTGCCCCAATATGTGCATTCAGGTCACCCATTATCAACGCCAATTCATGTTGTCCTGCTTTATCTAGTAGGTCCTGCAACGGCTGTCTGAATGCACTCTTTTCCTCACTATCACAACCCTGCTGTGGGTCATAGGCTGAGACTATGAATACTGCCCTATCATTACACTGGAGTCTGACTGCCATGAGTCTGTCATTAATTCTGATGATATCCCTTACTGCTTTCTGAAGTCTCTCTTACTACAATTCCTACACCATTTCTAGCCTGCCCTCCACCTGAGTAGTAGACTCTGGATCCCAAGCCAAGTGGCTTTGCTGCACTGCCCTTCCATCTCATCTCCTGGATGCATAAGATGTCCAGCCTCCTCCATATCATCATGTCATCCACTTCCAAACTGCTTCCTGTCAGTGAACCTACATTAAGTGTAGCAATTCTCAGTTCACGTTTGACAGGTTGGTTGGTTTTACATCCAGCTTTCGCTCAACAGAGTTATCCCAGTAAACCCAGGCTGGCTGCTGGGCTTTATAATAGGCACATGGGCAAGTATACCCCTCCCACCATTAGTATGGATCCCTGGCATGGATCAGAGTAGGCCGGGTCCTCAACCCACTTATCACCGGTAACTACCCATACCCATTTCTGGCAACATTAGTTAACATGACCAAATCACCTAGAGCCATATTTTACACCATTGAGTGGCTAATCTTGCCACGGCACGCAGTCTATGATCCGTGTTCTCCTATCTTGAGGATACTGCACACCACAGTAGATGCCCAAAGCGGTTGGTCTATACATTTCTTCCCCCTATAGGGCACCATGTAGAGTCTATGCTGCTGCCCATAGCTCTATTCATTGGTGAGTTTGAGATGGAAACACTCAGCATGTTTTTCCAACATGGGAGAAACCCAACAGAGGCACAGGGAGAACATGCAAACTCCAAAGAAGCATTGGTCGAAGGTCAGGATCAAACCTTGTGCATGGGAGGTGAAGACCTTAACCACTATGCCATACGGACATCCCCACAAATTGTCACATTAATAACAACGTCTTAAGCATGCAATCAGTCATGAGGGATTTAGGCACCCAGGTTGATAGCAACCTGAATTTTGACAGCCATGTTAGTTCTGTTGTACGAAAGGCCTTCTACATGGCCCACCTCATATGTAAGGGTATCTCATCCAGGGACAAGGAGGTCATATCAACCCTGTATTCTTCCCTTATAAGGCCTGTTATTGAGTACAATGCCCCTTTCTGCATGTACCTTGTAAAACACATGCAGCTGCTGGAGACACCACAGAGGTTCCTCACCAGGAGAATCCAGGGACTCAAACATCTACCATACGCAGACAGGCTAAAAGCCCTATCTGTCTACTCAGTTTCATACAGACTCCTCAGAGGTGACCTCTGTCTGGCATACAAGGCAATCACGGATCCCACCTTGATGGGACTGCTGCATATCCGCAAGTCAAGCTCCACTCAAGTAACTCACATGCATGGCCTCAACCTGGTCTGTGACATCAGCAGGACTTGTTGGTGGGACAGATTTGAGTCCCAGAGACTTCCATATCTGTGGAATAGACTTCCTCTCCATGTCAAGCAGAGTACCTCTTTATCCGTTTTTAAGCACAACTTAGATGACTGGATGGGAAACAGAAAATACATCCCTGGCATTCCACCCGGGTCCCTGCTGGACAGGGTCATCGGGTGCTGACTTGTCTAAACATGGGCTAAACTCTTGGCTAGGCTTATAAGAGCCTCGGGGCCAATAGCCTAGTAACCTCCTATGATCCTATGGGTGTGAAGAAGAGGTTTAGGAAGGGAATATGACCGAAGAATGGTGATGCAGGGAGAGATAATTTAATAAATAAACAGTTCTGATAGACAGTTTCATTACATCTGACATTGAAGTCTCTTTGAATTCAACACAGTATTCACTAGCTTACTAGCTGATGAGTTATATGTGTGTGTGTGTGTGTGTGTGTGTGTGTGTGTGTGTGTGTGTGTGTGTATATATACATATACACACACATGTAACATATGACTTCTATAGCTATAGCTCCATATAAATATTTGTTCTACACATGTATGTTTGGGAAGGTCTGTATATTTAAAATTAAAATCTACATATATATATATATATATATATATATATATATATATATATATATATATATATATATATATATCAGAATTTCTGAAACAGACATCCTGCCATCCCTTTCTAGAAAAAAAGACAATATGCACTGCTTCCCACTTACTCATCTCCCACTCCAGCTTGCTTATCTCATGCACAAATTATTATTTGACCTTGAGGTACCGGAAATTTAAGCTACACAACTAAATACCTGTCTTCACCCCCAGGTAGCCAGAGGTGACTGTATATGATTCTGAGGTGCAATATTTAGAAGTTAACAGGAAACAAAAGTTTTCTTTTTTCAGCTTGGCATTACATAAGATGGTTCAGGTTATGCTATGACAGACTTACTATACAAAGTAACCATGTGAACAGCCAGAAAGCAATCCAAAGTAAATATATTACTCTGCATATTTTACAAAATTGATATATTGGTCTAAACTGTGGATTGATATTTGTGTTTTCTTTTTTTTTAAACTCCTAATTCCTGAGAAAGTGCTAGTCAAAAGTCAGGAATAAAAACCATGTGAATGAAGAGTTTTAGTGGAATACCAGGCTGAGATTTGTTTGAGTTCTGTTGTCATACAATGATGACTAAGTAGCTGAACCTAGCCAAGCTGGCAATGTGAGATTCTGTCTCAGTGAAAGAGGGGAGATGGGAGGGGAAACTTGGTCAGGAACTGCAACTAACAAAACTGTTCTTTGTAAAAAGTTTTTTTTTTTATCTCAGTAATTTGTTGGCACTTTTGCAAGCTTTTTTCAGAGAATATGTAGTACATCAGTAGGAACAGCATTTGTAACACTCAGTGCAGACCAGTCAAGGACACTTAATCTGCAGACTCTTAAACTTGGCAGTTTTCTTCAGGTTTCCCATCGTGAATGGAAGTCTAATCTGACAATAAAGAGTAGGGCTAATTTTTCTCATATTCAGGACTGTCAAACTGCATTTTGGGACAGATTTAGCTTTCCAAAGGAAACAATCTCTCATCAGGATGTCTGCCTCCATAAGGGCAGACAAGGATAAAAATAAATAAATAAAATTAGGAACGAATACTTATTTTGTGGCAAGCAGCTTTGAGAGGTGCAGAAATGCATGACTACTTCTGCAGCTGTAGACCAACTCCATCAGACTACCTAAAAATGGTCACAGAAGTTATAGCCTTCCCTGTGTCTATAAATATTAATAGATCCAGATCAGAAATATACGTCCCATCACTGTGGAAAAAATCCAACATCATACCACTGCACTAAGGCAGCACATCTACAGAGTTTAATGACTACAGACCAATAGTGATTCTCTCCCCTTCTCCAAAATATTACAGAAATGCATCCACATGCAGCTGATGCAGCACCTAACCTCAAGTAACCTGCTCCCAGACACACAACATGGCTTTAGGCCTCAACACATCACCACCACTGCTCTACTACATTTTACCAATATAATAAACTGACACAGAAACAATGGTCTACTTGTGTTCACCATGTTCTTAGACTTGTCAAAGGCATTTGATGCTATCCCACACCAGCGTTTGCTCATTAATTTCTCCTCAATAGGACTTTCACAATGCTCCTTGCTGTGGTTACTTAGTTAACTACCTGGAAGGTAACAAGCCATTAAATGGCAACAAACTTATGCATTCTTTCAACCAGTAATTACAGGTGTCCTTCAGGGCTCTATCCTCGGTCCTCTCCTATTTAATATATTATTAATAATCTCCACTCCTCCACTCACCATGCTTGTTTAGTTCAAAATGCAGATGATTCAACATTACTATGTGCAGCCTCAACAATTAATAAGCTCCAAGACATTACCCCCAAATCTTTCTCCTCTGTAGAAACCTAGCTCAAAGAATCAAAACTCCTACTTGACCCCAATAAATCTAAGGTAATGTTTTTTACCCCAAAAAGTTGCCAAAATCAAAAGCAATTCTTTCCTACAAAGTCAGCAAATAATACTGTCATTTAAACTGCAACTCACAGTAAGCTTCTAGGCATTGTAATAGATGATACTGTCAAATATGACCAGCATATACTGCACACCATTAAATCTGCACACCAGAAACTAGGATCACTTTATATTATCAATGGATTCCTTACAAATACTGCAAGAAAAACTCTAGCTATCACCTGCCTAC
This sequence comes from Protopterus annectens, assembly GCF_019279795.1. NCBI lineage: Eukaryota > Metazoa > Chordata > Ceratodontiformes > Protopteridae > Protopterus > Protopterus annectens. The sequence continues at coordinate 1,879,741,156 of NC_056732.1, forward strand.
TGCCAACTTTCTTATATGCTGGTCCTGTCCTAACAAACTTAAAAAATAATCAAAGAAAAAACTTGGCTCATGCTACAATAAAATAGCTAAATTTGCCACCAGTCTCCATCATAGGACCCACCATGGTCATAACTTAAAGCAATTAATCTGGCTAGATCTTCCTAACATATTTACAACTAACTACAGCAAACAAGTTCATTCATCATCCAAAAAAAAGCCCTGCACTACAAAATGTATTACTGCCTTATTGTCCAGCAAAGGACCTCTGTTCTAGTAACATTTTCTTACTACTCACAAATAAGACAAATAATATTGCAGGAGACTGTCTTTACTGCCAATACATTGCTAAACTCTGGAATGATATACCACACAAATAAAACTCTCTGACAAACACAACAGTTTTAAATCACTGCTCAAACAACAGCTTAGCCAATCCTGGTCCTGCAAATGCTCATCACCAGGTTAAGACATTGTGCTCACAGTAGAATACTCTAGAAAGTACTCTAGTTAAACAGAATACTCTCAACCTCTCTCTGAAATGACAAACCAGTTTTATACATAACTGCTGACTGTACAATCCACTAAGTTGTATGTGGGCTTTGTCATTAGTAACTTCTACCTCTGTAAAATCTTAAAAACTATAAGTGAAACTACTATATGCGTATAAATGTAAATAGAAATGTAACTAAGCTGTGTTTAACTGGAACTAAGTATAATGCAATGTAAAGAAATGGATCTTCTCTCCCTGGGCCTCTGCTGAAAATGGCTATTACCCAGCCAGACTTTCCCAGTAAACAAAGACAAATAAATCAATAAATAAATAAAACATACTGAAACATAGCTTCAGTGGGCTGAATCTGTCTGTCAACTACCTCTTCCAACATGTCCTCAACCAAACAATGGAGACCTCATTCAGTGAGGTTTGCTAGATTGGCATGTGCTGGGCTGTCTGCAGGACTGGTGCCAACACCCTGACCCTGGGATGAAGTCCTTGGATGGGCAGAAAATAAGCATTCCTTAATCTAGGATGTATGTGCCTGGGCCACTCCAAGGGATTTTGAGTCCATGAAAATGCACATAAATGTGAAGAAACTAAATTAATAAAGGACAAAGGAATGCATAATTAAAAAAAAAACAGACGAAAAAGGGGAGAGACAAAAGAGAAAATCTTCCATTTGCTGAAAGTTATAAACACAAAATACACTTTTGGTGAAATGTTTTTTAAATATTATGTTTTGCATGTAACAGTCACTACATTTTTCAACCAGAATGTGCAGACACACTGAAGAATGTAAATCACTGATGCTTTCATTTTTTAAGCAGTGCAAAAGTGTGTGCTTGATTACATATGAAGAGGGGGATTTAAAAATGTATACAGAAGTAATACAGAGGTATTAATATTGGTGAATTCTCATTAAAGTATGTGCTGGACATTCACCTGACACTGCAACAAACACCCCCTCCTTTAGCTTCCACTCTGACTAGGATGCGGTGCCTAACTGACTTCAGCCATTTTGTATGTGCAGTTAAAATTATGAAAGAAATTACTTTCTTATACAGCTATTGTACTAATAAATATGTAATGGGCTAAATATACTGTCTGCATGTAATTTAACAACTACTTAAGTTAATGTAGTACTAAATAAAATATGGAAATGCAAACTTTTTTTTGCGTTCTCTATAACTATATGAACAAGTAACTGTAAGTGAACACATACAGATCTATATCTGTGATTTTTAGACATGTGTGTATATATATATATATATATATATATATATATATATATATATATATATATATATATATATATATATATATATATATATATATATATATATATATATATATATATATATATATATATATATATATATTCAGATTTTTATTTTACTCATACATATGTTACATTTGCATTTATACAGACAATTCTGTGATCACTTAAACATTCCATATATTCGGGTGTAGCTCTGTGTACAGATATGTTTATACTTTATTTTACATTATTACAATAACATTGGAGAATACATTTCTGCAGGTTCAAATATTTCTTCTAGCAAATACCTTCAATTATCCAACCTTTTCATATTTTTAAATTTGTGTTTAACAGATGTTAATATTGCCAAGAGGATAAAAAAATAATTCTGTACTTACTATGAAACTATGGCTGTATTAGCTTGTAAATATATTATTTTACTTAGTGCCCTCTCAGATTTACCTACATAAAAACTGGGGCAGTCCCTGCAAACAGCTAAGTAAACAATACCCCTAGTCTGACAATTACCCCTTACAAAAGTGATTCTACTGTTCATACTATTTTCTAAAATAATTTGCGCTTTGTCGATGATGTATCTACAATAAGGGCACCTGCCACATTTCTTGGTCCTTACCCCTGAATCTTTAGTGACTACCTTTTTGTTTATTTCAAGCAATTTCTTCAAACTGACCCCTGTTTTGTAAACAAAGCAGGGTGAACTACCTACTATGTCCACAATTTCTTGATTGTGTTTTAACATATTCCAGTTAGATTCTACAATCCTTGTAACTTCACCAGAGAAACTGTTGCACTGAACCACCAGTGCTCTCAAAAAGTTTTTTTTCAGCATCATTTTTATTTTTGTTTTTGTGTTTGAAAGATGAGAGGGTACAAAGTAAAAGAATATATGAACACACTTTATTAGAAAGAAAAATGTGAACAATGCACTTTACAGGCACCTGCAAGCTGAAACCACACACAATGGTTTTAGGTTTGGAATTTTGGAGCATGTAGTAATTAACCCTAGGGGAGGGGACTGGGAAAACTGGTTGTGTTGTTGGGAGACCTACTGGCAGATTAAACTGAATGCAACCAGTTACACAGGGATCAATGATCATATTTCAATTAAACCTTATCTAATTAAAAAAGCAAAAAGATTTTAGCCACCCATATAAACTTACATTGTTCTTATTGGGCAACCACGATATGGGTTTAAATAACCTTGGGTATTCTGTATTAATGTACTTTATGAATGGAAAATAGTGCAATATTTTAAACACATATATTTATATGTTTTATATACTTTTCATATATATTTTGTGTTTTGCACTTTACTATGCAGTTTTATTTTTAGAACAATGAATATAAATGTCCCTTTAAGGGATTTTTAGTGCCTTTTTTAAGAGAAAGAGTATTTTTACTGGTCTGTGTTTGTATGTGTTTGTTTTTATTTGAAAAAGCTCAGCACTACGGCCGGGTGAAAGTGCTTGTATTTATCTGTGGAATAAATTATTTATTGCTTTCTGGTGCATCCAGACCATTTTTTCAGTTACTAGTCACCAGTTTTATGGTCTGTGTTCTCCACGTAATGTAAAATTGTTACTTAGCTTCTTTTTAATGCAACTTTAACTTTATGAATATAACCCAACATATGTGAATCTTTTTGCTATAACTGCTATTATATCAATATTGTTTAAAATTGTACTTGTTTAAAATGTACTGCTGGAGCTTTTCTCCTCGGGTCTCCGCTGAAAATGGGCCACAAGCCCAGTTGGACAAACTTGGTTAACAAATGTCAATAAATAGATAGATAAATAAATAAATAAATAAATAACTTCAAATATCTCCCATAAAAAAAAGTGACATAATTTGGGAATAAATGTCCCACACTATCATCCATACAAACAATGTGCCAAAAAGCCAACTCCAGCTTTGTCATTATATCAGTGAAGGGAGAATATTTTGTTGCAACATATAACACTTTCTCAACTTCCATCTGTCCTCCATTGCTCCTTCCTTACTTCCTTAATAGCATTTTAATTACTCTTTTCATTGGACCACATTTATTTTCCACAACTTTATTTAAGGCAACATGTATTGTTTTCACATTATAACCTATTTCTTTCAACCTACTGCTGGCTTTCAACAAATGCTCATTTCTAGATTTTCTCTCAGAAGTATATTGAAAAATACATTTAAATTCACTCTATGAACGTGAATCCAATAAGTGGGGGGATGCATACTATCAGCATGCAAAAAGTTATTAACTGCAGTAAGTTTCCTAAATGGTCTATATTGTATATTGTTCAAATTATCCACATAAAATGTCAATATCCAAAAATTGAATGGAAGTATTGCATGAAACCATTGAAAATTTACACCCATGATCATTATTATTCAAATCAATAAGAAAAGGATCAAAATCTGATGAGTGTCCCTTACAAATAAACAATACATCATCAGTGTATTGTCTCTACATAACCACATGTTCCCTGAAGAACTCAGTGCTATAAATAAACCTCCTTTCAAATATCCCGTATTTATAATGGCATAAGCAGGAGCACAGGGGGCACCCATCACCATTCCCTTCTCTTGGACAAGAACTTCATTGTTAAATCTGAAATAATTGTGTGTTAGACAGAACTCCAGGAACCTGACAACAAAACCAGGGTGAGGGCCCTCACCCATGATATCCCAAATTGCATGCAAACCCCATCTCAGCTGCATGTTGATGCACAATGCACTAATATCAACGGACACCCAATAGAAATCTTTTTTTCTAACTTACATTACTCACTTTATTACACAACTGCTGGGTATTTTTAACATGTGCTGGGATATTTGCCAAAAAAATTTTGAGTAGCAAATCCAGTAATATCCCTACATTTTGCAGATATGACCCTACCCCAGAAACAATTGGTCTGCCTGGGGATCAACCAAATGTTTGTGCAATTTTGGGATACCATAAAATTAGGATCACAAGGCCGAGAAATGTGAAGTTTTCTTACATCATCCTTTGTTTAAAAACCTAAACATTCACCCCTCTCTAACAATTCCATAAGTTCACTATTAAACACATCAATAGGATTCCTAGATAACTTCAAATAATCATCATTAACCAATAATAAATCCTCCACAATCTTATTGTATTTGGTCCTCGACATAACCGCCCAGTTGCCACCCTTATCAGCCTGTATAAACACATAACTGCCTATTGAACCCCTTAACTCCTTAAGGGCTTTCCATTCCTTTTTGCTCAAATTATGCATTTTTTGGACTTAACACAGTTAAAATATTCAAATCTACTCAAACAACCATACTTCTATAAATGGTTTAGATGGTAAAAACTCACTATTAGCAGAACATTGTGGATACACAAGTCTACCATAACCCATAGATACACCAGTATTATTTGTTTCCTCATCTTCACAAAAAAACTCAGATACATATATGGAAACATCTAATAAAGGGTCATCCTAATCAACAGTTTCAAAGCATCCTCTTTCACTTTTAATGCAGACCGTTTTATCAGAATACACTTTTAAATGCAGTTTTATGGGAAATGTCTGTTTGATAAACGTGGGTCCAAACAGGACAAAAGCTTGGAGTCAAGTTGTCCTGGACATTAATGCAGCAGGTAGCAGAACCTGCACATTGACACAGTGCAAGAAGATGGTAAATGGCATATAGTATGATGTGCTAGAAGTGAGGTGTGACAGAATGCAATTTCCCATACTAGTGCTAGGGGCCTCCTACAATTATCCCATTAACACCAGATGAAGAATACCTCCTTTCCATCCATGGGGATGACCGTGACACAGACCATGATGGCATTGGAATAATCAGAGGTGTTGTGGACACTGGCTATTATCAATGTCTGCAGCAGCAACACTTAACTTGATTGCTCGGGATGGTTGGTTTAAAACAGTAACATATTTATATAGAGAACCAAATGCTGACAAGGAATGCTTGCATTAATCCATGGTAATTACTATTAGTAGGTGAACCTTCGATATCTACACAGAATGACAATGAAACCAGACTGTATGATAAGTGTCCCCCGAACCCCTTAAGCATACAATAGTGCTTCCTATTGCTTGATTAGTGGTGTATTACATTTACTTTTTATAGGGGCAGGAGTTGAAAACAGTTCCACAGTACCAAGTAATGTTGGCGATACCAACAGCAGACTGTCTGTTGGTGATGATGATGATGATGATGATGATGATGATGATGATAAAGATGATGGGTGGGTGATGGATGATGATAATGATGGGTGGGTGATGATGAGTGGGTGATGGATGATGATGATGATGGGTGGGTGATGGTGGGTGGGTGATGGATGATGATGATGATGATGAAGATGATGGGTGGGTGATGGGTGATGATGATGATGATGATGGGTGGGGGATGGGTGAAGAGTGTGTGATGGATGATGATGATGGTGGGTGGGTGATGGATGATGATGATGATGTGTAGGTGATGGGTGATGGGTGATGAGTGGGTGATGGATGATGATAATGACAGGTGGGTAATGGGTGATGGTGGGTGGGTGATGGATGATGATGATGAAGATGATGATAGCATAGTTATATATATATGAGTCAGCCTGACAAAAGTGTCACATGGTCCCAAAGTTTAATAGCAGGATCTCACACCCACAGCATGACAGTAACTCTGCAGGAAGTAACAGTACATCACAAAGTCAACCACATGCTATTACAGCCACACCAGTGCAGGAAGAACATCCAGGCACCTCTACACCAGTATCTTCAAACCCAGGCATGCACTTTGAGGATGATGGCAGACATTCAGAGGTATCAGTGTCCACAGTGACACTTTGAAAAGGGGAACTAGGTAATGGCATGTGTTATAGCTACCCCACGAAGCAAGAAAAACATTAGCCCCCCCCCAACAGAAAATGTGTCATAACATTGCCAGGGGTACAGCACTGCTACAGAGAGTTACCTAGAAATGATTATTAGAGTCCTCCTGTGTATGCATGAGGATTTACAGAGTAGGGATAATGTTTTGATCAGCCTGATGTGTAGTCTGGTGTCACACCAAGCATCCATGGCTGCCCCCAGTCATACACTAGTAGGACGTGCCAGACTCAAGCAGGTGTCAATTCTGGAAGGAGAAGAGGATGGGAAACTGTCCTGACAGACGGGGCAGATCTCAGAAAACAACAAGTTTGTCACAAGAAAGTACTGTAATTAGTCAAGAGGAACAAGCACAGCAGATTTCATACAGGCAACATCAGGACTCATCTACACTAGCAGGACCTTTCATTCAAGGTCCCAAATACATTCTTACAACACTGTAAAAACAGTGTCCGCAGGATCTCCTGTATAAAGTAGGCCATGATGTTGGACTGACTCACCATCCAGCTCTCATGAAAGTCCATCTTCAAAATTACTTTTCTTTAGGAGATGTGTATGAGTCATTTGATGTTGAACTACTATGAACTGATTGTGGCAATTATGTTACTTACAATTTAATCTTCAGAAACATGAGTGAGGGGGTGTAGCCAAGATATATAACTAAGAATAGCAACTGGAAAGATCTCTGTAACCGAAAAGTATTATTCTGGCAAAAGTATCAGTTAAAATAAGACTTTGGAGATTTTTAATGTTTGTTTACATTCACAAACAGTGGAAGAAGAGAACTTTAGTCTGAATTTCCTTAAGAGCTATAAAATTCTTGTATTAATCTTATCTACTTTGTTAAGAAGGAAGAGACTATAAAATGAGCCACTCAAAAAATGGTAGTCAGGATCCCTCTGTTAAAGAAAGAAATCCAGCCATTGATTTCAAGCATTCAGGTTGTATCAACTAAAATGGTTACAAAAATATGAAACTTTAAAGAAGAATGTAAAAAGAGGATGGACCATCTGGAAGCAGTAATAAAACAACAAGGTTTTCAATTTAACAACATGTTGGAAGCGTTAAATGATTACGAGGGATGGATAACTAAAGTGAGTCCCAAAATGAATTTCTCTTGAAACAAAATAACTGGCTTTTAGATAAAGTCGATGTCCCTTGAAAATAGACTGGGGCTAAGTAATGCCAGAGTATACTGAATACCAGAAAATCATAAGAGGGAGACAACATTATAAGCGGTTAACAACGTGGTTGCATAAAAATTTGAATCTGCCAGAATCTTTATCTTTTGAGATAGTGATAGCACATAGATCTGTGATAGCACCTTTAAAAAAGAAAACATCATCCATCATTCAATAATACATTTATGTTGCATATGAAAAAAGATGAAATACTAAAAGAAATGTGGACGATCCTCCTATTAAAACAGCAGAACATCAAATTAGATTTGAAAATGACTCTTCCACTAAGGTGATGAATAAATGGAAAATCTGTCTACTTTTGATTAAAGGACTAACAACATCAAAGCTAACTTGTTTTCCTTGTACTCAAAAGGTACAGAGTTTTATTTTCTCATTTGAAAGGGAAACTGGCTGTGTTTAAAGTGGCCCACAGTGGCCTGATATTACCTCATTCCATATCTGTGGAATTAAGATTTAGTATTGTCATATCCTGGGTATAAATGGCTAGGCTTGTAAATGCTTGTAATAGGATCATAGGATAATAGGAGGTTACTAGGCTAATGGCTCTGGGCCCATACAAGCCTAGTCAAGAGTTTATCCCCCAAAAGAAAGTTCAGTCAGCACCTGTCACCCTATCAATGAGGGTGCTCTGTTTGACATGTATGGGAAGTCTATTCCAGAGACAGGGCAGCCTCTGGAAGACAAACCTGTCTCTCCAGCAGGTTTTGTTGATGTTGCATATTAGATTCAGGCCTTTTGAGTGGGTAATGTGTGAGGAGTTAGACTTATGGATATGGAACATCTCTAGTAGGGCAGGGTCTGAGATTGCCTTGTAGGGGAGACACAGATCACCCCTGAGCAATCTGTATGATATCAAATAGAGTGCTAGTGATTTAAGCCTGTCTGCACAGGGCAGGTGTTAGATGCCATGGATTCTCTTTGTGAGGTATTTCAGTGGCCTTTCCAGTTGGTGCAGCTGTTTGAAGATGTGCATACCAAATGGGTCATTATACTCAGTTATTGGTCTAATGATGGAGGAGTATAGAGAGGTAATAACCTTTTTTCTGCATGTATTTCTTTTACTTATGAGATGAATGAAGTGAAAGGCTTTTCTGACCACTGTCACTACATGATGGTCAAACATGGGGTTGTTATCAACCTGAGTGCGCAGGTCTCTTACCACAGGTTGTATGCTTAGGGGGTTGCGGTTGATGTGGCAATCAGTAGGGGCCATGGTTTTGCCAAATGGTATGATACATTTTTTGATGTTTAGCTTGAGGCCATGACTTTGGCACCAGTCATTAGTTGCTGTGAGACCATCTTGCAGTATATTAACATCATTTGTGGAGTCAATGACAGAACCCAACTTACAGTCATCTGCAAACTTGGCCAACCACAGGCCTTTCATATTTTCCTGGACCTCTGCAAAGTAGATGGCAAACAGTATGGGTCCCAGGACAGATCTCTGGGGAACTCCACTGGTGACAGGTCTTCTATCAGTGGTGGAGGCACCTATTTTGACTTTGAGGGTCCTGTTGGTGAGCCAGCTGGCCACCCACCTGATTAGATAGGGATTTATGCCAAGTTGTGTTAGCTTTTCAATGATGCCTGAGTGGGGGATTGTGTCAAAGGCCTTGGCTAAGTGCAGGTAAACTGTATGTACTGCCTTTCTCTCATCCAGGGCCTTGGTGACAGTCTCAAAGAAGTCAACCAGGTTCAACAGGCAAGATATGCCCTTGACAGATCAGAACTGGGTGGGGTCAAATGCGTCAAGATTGCCTAAGTCCTTGTTTATGAGATCCATAATAATACACTCCATGGCTTTACAAATCAGACTTGTCAAGCTAATGGGGTGATAGTTTCCAGGGTCAGTAGTGGCACCACTTTTGTGCAAGGGGATGAAAATGTCAGTTCTCCACTCTGCTGGAATTAACCCTGTACTTGGGGTGTGGTTGAATAGGTTGCTCAATGGCAAAGCCATTTCTTGCTGGAGATGGTGCAGAATACAGCTTGGGATACTATCAGGTCCCATGGAAGCTGTAATCACCTATTAACCTATACTCTATAACGTATTTAACTTTATTTACTCCTTATTTTATAGAGCTAGACAATAATAGATTTTAATAACATAATAATAGAAACTATTATGAAATATGTCTTTGAATTAAATGGCATTGTTGCTTGCCTTTTTTTGTTTTTCCTTTGATGATCATTCAGTGTGGAATAGTAGACTCATAGCAATGAGCCCACGGCTAAAAGAAGCTTCAGTTAGTAAAAGTATTTTACTTCATTTCCCGTCATCCTCTCAAGCTATTTAACTGTAATCCAGGTCTCTGGTGAGTTCAATAGGTCAAGCTCTGAAATGGAAGTACATAAATCACATGTGAGATGAAGAAGAAATAACTTATGCCCTGTACTGAAACGTGAAAAGGTAAGTGCAACATAAACTTGTTTTTTGTTTCAAGTAGTTGTAGATTTGCTAGTTAACTAGTTTGAAATTGAGATGTTTAAAAACTAATAATATAATGAAAGTACATGTAATGAAAGTGGGTATGTAAAAGCAGCTCTGCAAAGAAAGAGGAAAGGAAAGACATAAGGGGAGAAATGGGAATTGGAAACAGGAATATTATCTGTTCAAAGCATTTATTCATAAAATAATTTATTGCATTTTGTGGTGTGAATATTAATATGGACTAGACTAAAGTTTTAAATAATATGGGTAAAAGACAAAAGTTGTTTACATAAGACTGAAGCAAATGTAAATCAAAAAGCAGTGTGTCACCTTAAGGATGACTCAACCAAAACTATCATAACCATGGAAAAGCCATTCTGAGCAGTAACTGAGCCCTGAGTTCTATTCCCGTTTGAGACAAAAGTGCTTACCTTTTCGTATTAAGTTATTTTGGTACTTATTATCGCAACCACGCTTTCGCGGAAGTCGCAAGTACACTTTCTCACCAGCTTCTTCCCTGCTCCACTATGTTCGCAATTTAACCATGCAATACTTATGTAAAGAAAATCCTTGTTAGCATAATAAAAATCAGTTTAGTGTTGAACTGATTTTCCAAACAACGTATAACCGCAACCACGCACATTACAATATTGAATCTTTCTTTTTTCCCCACACTGAATAATCCCTTATCAAATTTAAATTCCACACAGCATATACTGGTTTTGTCTTTACTTGATCAGATCAGTGAATTAATTAAAAACCCTACTCGTATAATATATATGAAAAGATTTGATCCATAGTCTGATTTCACATTTTTGCTTTGAGCTGCTTTCTTTTCCTCCTTTCCAAGACTGTACATGTAACAGTTAAAGATGTTTTTAAAATGCTCCGTGAAGTTGTATAGAAACACAGGCAAACTACATTTGATTTCGAGAAACGGTTTGAATTTTAGGTGTTACAGTGCAATGCATTAGTAATAAAGTTGAATTACTTCTTAAATTTAAATCAATTTTAAAGTGTAGTGCAGATATCCAGTCCAAGTCAAAATAACTTACGAGGATGAAGTCCTAATGCAAAAGTACAACCACTCCAATCACAGTTAAATAAATAGTGTAGTAGGGAGAATCTGACTTACAGAAATGTATTTATTACCATTATCTAAATGACATGCTGCCGAAAATTAGTGATTGCAAAACTGTAAATAACAGGTTACTTACAAAGTGCGGTAGCGATAATAACATGCCACCGAGAAAGTTTAGTTGCGATAATATGTAAGCACCATTATTTCTTACTTTATTTGCCTTTCGGACTATTGATTTCTCATTTAGTGCATACGACTGGCATTCACACTGGATTTACTGCAGTCATGTGGGTCAGTTACTTGCTCAGGATGGCTTTTCCATTGTTACATAAGACTGAACTAAATCTGTAAACTCATTTTTAGAATAGATTCAGTATTAATAGAAAAGCTATGTCTATAGAAACCATTCATCTTTTGAGTTTAAGTGTTATCTTAGGTTTCTTAACACTAGTATCCCTATCCTTAAGAAAAGTAACGCATTTATAATTGC
>NC_056732.1:1879760496-1879762996 GCF_019279795.1 Protopterus annectens
TACTAAGCTAACTGCCCTTGCGAGCCATTTTTTAAGCCTAGCCAATTATCCCTTGTGAAACTCAAACCCTGCACTTTGTGTTTGTAAGGCAAACACCTTAGCCATTAAGCCACCCTCCCAACCTGTGTGAGTGAGTAAGTGTTGAGAATGGTGATGTATGTACATATGTGATGTGTGCTTGTGCGAGGGGAATGTAGATTGTGTAATGCTGTTTTTTGTGTCTTTGTCTTTTTAGTGTGACCTCAGAGTTAGTATATATAAGTAGCAGGAGTGTGGGGGGCACAGCACCCCACATGGGGGGATGCAATGGGTCTTGCCCCACTGCTTAGATGTAGGGTAGGTTTCTGTGTTTGCGTTGTTGTGCTTGCGTGTGTTTTGTTTGTTTGTTGTAGTGTGGGGAGGAAGGTGTATGTGTATTTTTGTGGTGTAGGGTGTGTTTAAAAGTCGTGATTTTGAATTTTGTGCTTTTGGGGTTTCAGTATTTTGATTTTTCAGCTTTACAGTCCTGAGATACTGAAATTCAATATTTCAGTATTTCGAGATTATATACGGGTTCACTTTAATTTTGAAATACTGAAATCCTATTTTGACTTTATAAGTATTTTGAACTTATAAAGTTGAACAGTTAAAATCACAAAAGTGCATAACTGCGAATCTGAATATCTCGAATTTGTGGTTATGGCTTATGGTGCGTTGTGTGCGGTGTTGTGAGTGGATCATGTGACATGCTTTGCATGGATTTCGATGTAATTTAAGGTAAGTGAGTGTTTTGTAAGGGTTTTGTATGGGAGCTTTAGTGTGTCTGAATGTGTTTGTCAGTTGTATGTGTGGGGGGTCTATATCATAATTTCAAGCTCCCATAAGTTCAAATGCCATAAGTTAGAACTTGGAAGTTTGAAATGTGATAATATCGAAGCCGCAGAACATCAAATTCTTTCCCAGGGAAATAAGTCGGTGGGCCGTTTCTGCGGCTTTGCTATTTCCTCCACTGTGCCACAGTCTTGGAGTTGGTATATTTAAGTGGGGTGGTGTGGGGGGCACAGCCTCCCACATCAGGGTGTGTGGGGGGGCAAAGCCCCCCACATTAGAAATAGTTTGTGGTGTGCGTGTGTTGTGTGTGTGTTTCTCGGACCAGCAATTTTTTTCCCCTGGGAAAAAAATTGCTGTTCTGAGTTTTCGATATTATCACATTTCAAACTTCCAAGTTTGAACTTATGGCATTCGAAGTTTTGGAAGTTCAACTATGTGATATAGACCCTGTGTGGGTTAGAGTAGGCAGGTGAATGTTTGGGTGTATATGTGTTGGATGTGTTGGTGTTCGTATATGTGTGATGTTTGTGTGTGTTAGAGGGACTGTAGAATGTGTGGGTGTGAGTTTCCTTTCTTTGTCTGTTTATGCGATCTCAGAGTTAGTATATATAAGTAGGGGGGTGTGGAGGGGGCCCCCTGCTTATATGTAGTGTAGGTTTGTTTGTTGGTGTTTTTGTGTTTGTGTGTGTTCTGTTTGTTGTGGTGTGGATTGGATGATGTGGTGTATGGTGTGCATGTGTTCATGATTGCCTGTTTCAGAATTTTGTTGTTTTGGTATTTGTGATGTTCGAGTTTATGGTTTCGGAATACTGAAATTCGGGATTTCAGTATTTCGAAATTATAAAGTGAACCCATATATGGATATATATAGATATAGATATAGATATAGATATAGATATAGATATAGATATAGATATATATATATATATATATATATATATATATATATATATATATATATATATATATATATATATATATATATATATATATATATATATATATATATATATATATATATATATATATATATATATATATATATATATATATATATATGTATATATATATATATATATATATATATATATATATATATATATATATATATATATATATATATATATATATATATATATATATATATATATATATATATATATATATATATATATATATATATATATATATATATATATATATATATATATATATATATATATATATATATATATATATATATATATATATATATATATATATATATATATATATATATATATATATATATATATATATATATATAGATATAGATATAGATATAGATATAGATATAGATATAGATATGTGTGTATATGGATCTAGGACATTGATCGAAAGATCAAATGTCCGAATCCACAATCACTGAACATACTTTACCGAAACCACTTTCACTGAAAAAGCGGTTACGGTAAAGTATGTTCAAAAAAAGAAAAAAACATTAAACTTACTTCTATGCAGGGGTGCAAGCCCTCTTGCACCCTACACCCCCCCTACTTTAATATTCTTACTCTGAGGTCGCACTACAGTGGGGAAAAGGGAATTTTCCCTTATTTGCACCATAGTGCGACTGGCACAACTAGCATACTTATCCGAAAATGCTGCTTCGGTGAACAGCACTTTCGGTTAGGTATGTTCGTTGAAGAAGAGG
>NC_056732.1:1879767996-1879812534 GCF_019279795.1 Protopterus annectens
TTCGATGCAACAGAGTGTTCTTATAACAACTCTTTCTATAGACTCCTGTATTTATATTACCATCTCTCCCTCTCTGTATGAATACATCCAAGTATTCTATACTACCTTGGGACCTGTTCATGGTGAATTTCAAATATTCAAAACCAGCATTTAAGCTCTCTAAAAACAGGTCTAGAGTGGTAAGAGAACCATTCCAAATAAGAAAGAGGTCATCGACAAAACGTCGATAAAATGAAACAAATTCAATAAACAAATTAATCTTAAACAACACCTCCGCCTCCCAGGTGGGCATAAACATGTTGGCGTAGCTATTGGCACAAGAAGTGCCCATAGCTACGCCATCATGCTGTAAATATAATCTGTCATTGAACATGAACACATTGTTTTCAAGTAATGTTTCCAAAAACAAACCTATCAAATCAATTTTACTAGCATCATAATCACTATGTTTATGCAAATGCCTATGTATTGACATCACTCCTTCATAATTGGGGATGACAGTAAATAGTAATTGTACATCAAGAGTGACAAAGAAATAGTCACTATTATTCAAATTCTGTACACTAAAATAAATGTTTTGTGTATTTTAATACATATTCTTATTAAGAATCGGTCTAATATTCTTTTCCACATATAGAGAAAAGGGTTGAGTCAGCCACTTATCCCCTGAAACTATAGGCCTCATAGGGGGATGTACTTCATCCTTATGGATCTTAGGGAGGCCATGTATACATGGAATCAATGGATGTTCCACAATTAAAAATTTATACAAATTAAGATCAATGTTACCACTTTTCAACAAGTCATCAAGCATCCTTTTGACTCTCTCATATTGTTTATGTACTTTTCTCAAATCAGTAGGTTCATAAAAATGTACATCACTTAACATATTACACATATCCTGAATATAAGCACTTTTATCCATAAGGACTATTGGGCCACCTTTATCTGCTGGCCTAATAACTATAGATATATCATTTACCAAGTCCTTTAGTGCAGATCGTTGTTCAAAAGTTAAATTACACTTCATATTTCTATTGTTGGAGCCATCTACGATGTTATTATAGTAAGCATATAAATCATCCTCCACTAGCTTATTGAACGCTTCCATCAGCAGATGTACATTTGGCATAAAAAGACTAGGTTTCCCAAGTGTACCTATGGACTCTTGTAAACCATATTCACCATCCTTAAAATGCATTTTCAACATTACATTCCTAACATAACTTCTAACATCCAACAATGTGTCAGTGATATCACTACATTTAGAAGGAATAAAACTTAAACCTTTATTTAAAACTGCAGTCTCATGTATAATCAATACTCGACTAGAAAGGTCCCAAATCAACGTGTCTCTAATTGAGACCACATTTTCTTCAATGAGTGATTCACCTGCCCTTCGTTGGACAGTTTCCGTTTCTGTCTCCCTCTGCTTATATATATTTATATATAAAAGGAATACATTAAATTTGTCTGCTATTCTAAGTGTCTTAGTTTTGGTTTTAGCACTTGTGCTTCAGTTCAGTGTGGACAAACCCTTATCAAACCCTGTTCTCCATCACTCTGCCAAGTATTCAGAACACTATGTCTGGCCAATTCCTATCAGGTCCCCTGCCAGACTATGTCTGGCCAATTCTCATCAGTTCCCCTGCCAGCCTGGTCAGCATGGGCATACTGAGACAGTGTAGCAACTGCCTCATGTTGACGGACAGTCCTCTTGTCCTAGCACATAATTCTTCTATTTGCGAGGAAAGCATCTACATCAGTAAGCTAGAATCTATAATCTTTCACACCACAGTCAGAGCTCCTGACAAAGAGGAAATTGCCAGCACAAACACCACACCACCCACATCACAGAGTCACACACCCACTTATGCAGGGGTCCTCAACAAAGACTTACCTAAACAACAGAGACTCCCAAAACACACTCACACACATTTCACATGCAATGCCAATCACATCACATGCAGTAGTGAACACACCAGTGTCTCACAAACACAGCTTATTAGACATAACAATAAACCAATGCAGCCCATAAGGCATAACAATAAACCAAACATACTGGTCATTGGTGACTCAGTAGAGAGACACACTGATGCCCCCCATAGCAGGCTCAACAAGGAGAAGGTCATGGTCAGCTGTTTGTCAGGTGCTAGAATCTGCCACATCACACATGCACTTAAGTCTCTCCACAACAGGTACAAAAATGACTCTGTCATTATTCATGTTGGTGTGAATGACTTGAGACGTACCTCCCTGGACTATATGAAGAGTGACATGACTGAGTTTTCGGAGTATGTGCTCCAGGCAGGTTTGACACTAGCTCTAAGCAACATCCTACATTCACCAAGAATGATACCACAATACCAATGAAAAATGATTGAGTTCAACAATTGGCTTAGTTTCTGGTGTCTTACCAAGGGGATGCAGTCTCTTTCTTCCTGGGATGACATGGTTGACAGGCCAACAATGCTTCACCAGAGATGGCCTCCACCTGGGGCTCCAAATCTTGGCCAAGGCTCTTGCCTCCCCCATTGTGCCTTTTTTAGGCTATGTCCCAAAGACAAATCTTCCAACATCAAAGATCTGTCAAAAAGCAAATTGAAGGTCATGCTGCTCAATGCTAGGAACCTTAACCTGAAAATGCACTCACTGGAAGCCCTCCTCACACTGGATGATGCCAACATCTGTGCAGTCACGGAAACTTGGCTCAGGGTTGTGGAGAGCACCCCTGCCTTACCAGGCTATACCTCATTCCACACTTTCTGACCACAGAATTAGGTCAGAAAGACTAAGGGTTGTGGAGTCTCTATCTTCATTAAGGACAGGTACACCCCCTGACTGGTTTACCAGCATGATGCACTTGAATTACTCCAGGTGCAGCTGACAGTTGGCCAGACACCCATCCAAGTTTTAGCCAGCTATAGACCCCCTTCCATGACTCAGGACACCCACTCCTCCTACCTGGACACACTTGATGCCATCAAGGTACCCCCTAACACCGTGATCCTTGGTGACTTCAACTACCCACCATAGACTGGGTGAACTATTCCTGCACTAATGCACTTACCCAATGATTCCTTGACTTCATCAGTTTTAACACACTAGACCAGCTGGTCTCTCAACATACTGGACTTGGTTCTCACCAACATGGGCAACTGCTGTTTGACTCCCATAGTATGTTCTTCCCTGGTGAGATCAGATCATCGGTCTGTCTCATTCAAAGTTTCTATCCCACTCAACCCATTCCCAGCTGTAAACAGGATAAAAGGCTTCTCAAAAGCTGACTACAATCTCCTAAGGAAGGGTATCAGCAGCTTCACATCACCGCCCCCCTCACAGGATGCAGACAACTATGCTGAACAGTATGCCAGTGCAGTATACAAGCACCCGTACAACTGCATGGACTCAGCCATACCCAACAGAACTAAAACTGGCTCCTCAAGGAAACAAAAACCTGTTTGGTGGACATCATCTATCAACAGGCTTTACAACAAAAGGAAGAAACTGTTGTCCAAGGGTAAAAAGTAATAAATTCCAAATTGGAAAAACTCCCTCCTCCATCTCAACAAGCAAATTAGAGCACTACTGAAAACCTCCAAAGCCAATTATGAGTTGAAACTAGCCTCCAAAACAAAGGGAAACCACAAGTCCTTCTTCAGTTACATTAGGACCTCCATGGCAAAGGCCAAGTTTGTTCCAAATTAGTAGTTAATGGTACCACTTGCACTGATCCTGCTGACTTAGCTAACCTGCTAGCTGATAAGTTCACCGCAAACTTCATCCCCTTTTCACACTTTAAAGGCCCAGTCGACATCCCCAATACTTGTCCCACACCTCACATCTCCATAGATCAAGTGTTAAAGGCCCTAGCTAAGACAAAGAACACAGTTTCCATAGAACCTAATAGTATCCCAGACTGCATTCTGCACCATCTCCAGCAAGAACTAGCTTTGCCATTGAGCACCCTATTCAGGATTCATTCTAGCACAGTGGAGAACTGCCATTGTCATCCTTGCACAAAAGTGGTGCCACTACTGACCTAGGAAACTATTGCCCCATTAGCTTGACAAGTCTAATCTGTAAGGATATGGAGCATATTATTATGAATCTCATAATCAAGGATATAGTCAGTCTCCAAGCACTTGACCCCACCCAATTCAGGTTAATCAGGGGCAGATCTTGCCTACTGAACCTAGTTGACTTTTTTGAGACTGTCACTAAGGTCCTGGATGATGGAAAGTCAGTAGCTACAGCTTACCTTGACCTGGACACAATCCCCCACTCAGGTATCATCAAAAAGCTAACACAACTTGTTGTTAATCCCTATCTCATTAGATATGTGGCCAACTGGCTCACAGATAAGACCCACAAGGTCAAAATAGGTGCCACCACCTCTGACAGCAGACCTGTCAGTAGTGGTGCTCCCCAGCGATCTGTCTTGGGATCCCTAATGTTTGGCATCTACTTCTCAGAAGACCAGGAAAAGACAAAGGGCCTGTGGCTAACCATGTTTGTGGATGACTGTAAGTTGGGTGCTGTCATTGACTCCCCAAATGATGTTATCATACTGCAAGGGGTTGTTGGAAAAGAAAGTTGTAAAGTACAATGATTTAGAGGTAAAAACAGGTACCACCAGGTGTGGCACCTGTAATCAATGTAGATATATTGTATCAAATAAGGAAGTGGTGCTGTCTAACTATAATAATACCAGCATACAATATCAGAGAGGGAATTGTAGAACCACTAATCTAGTATACTTAGCCACCTGTAATGACTGTCCATGTTTCTATGTAGGGATGACTACCCGTTGTTTGAGGAATAGGATTTACGATCACATGTACAGGGTAAAGAAAAAGGATGCCAACAATGCACTATCAAAGCATTTGATGGACAGCGTAACCTGTTCAGGGTTCATGTTTGGAATATTGGAGGTAGCCAAAAGGAATATTAGGGGTGGGGATACAAAATTAAAAGTGAGAGAAAAAGAAATCTGGTGGCAAATTAGATTAAATGCATCTGTACATCCTGGAATAAATGAACAAATATCTATTAAGCCTTTATTGGAGGCTATGTGCAAATGACAATTGTTTTGAAAAATTTCTTTTTTATTTTTTGGTAGATATTTAATACGGATGTATACATTATACATTAAGAGTTAATATGTTTGATACAATTTAAAGTATTTATGATTTATAGAAAAGTTAGATATGTGTCTTACATTGGGTACGAGCTGTATAACAGTTATTATTCTTTGGACAGGTTTTTTAACCTGTATTATTTATTGTTGTAATTATTAGAAGGAACTATTTTAGGCACTAGCACTTTAAATCCACTTACTATTTTATGTAATTGTTATATCAGGTGATGCAAAGGAATGTATTTATAGGAGAATGATTAGTTTATCTGGTTGTTCTGATGAAGTCATTATTTGATGAAAGCGCTCAACTACAGTGTTTTATTGTGTGGAATAAATATATTTTTTTATCGGATGTTCTTAGTGCTGGTGCTTTGAGAGAACACTTTTTTGGAACAGTTTGTGGGACTGATTTTGCTTATTTGTTGTGCACTGTTCCAGTATTCTTGTTTTAGTTTCGTTGTTGCCGTTTGGAATATGGATTCTCTCGATGAGTTACCTTCAATTTTTTCCCCGCGTAGAGAAGAAATTAGGGGGCTCCAGTCGGAAATGGCCATCATGCGAGGAGAACTCACTAGGTTGATTGACCTCATGACGCAACCTAATCCTACAGCTGCCGATCGGAGGGCGGTGACGTCGTTACGTTTGGAGGGCCGCAATGGAGACCAGAGGGATGATAGAAGCGTTCGGATGTTCCATGACGAATTGGAGATACCAGCCTCTCATGGATCCAGACCGGAGGGCAATTCTACGTTCAAGAATGTGTCCGGAGGGGAAAGGAACGGATCGGAGGTGGATTTTAACAAAACGGGGGCGCGGCCCAAATGCACAGTCCCTAAGAGGACATACGCCTTCATGGCTCTAGATAAAGGTACTGCCATAGAAAACAAGCCCACGTCTCAACGAACACATAGAGGTAAAGGGCGGGCTGATTTTAATAACTTTTTGGAAGTACAATATGACTTTGATGATAAACATAAGGCCACTGAAGGTAAATACTTTCACAAAGGCAATTCCAGAAATGTGCAAAGTTCCCTTAAAGACTCAATTGTTAACTTTGGTAAAAAGCTGAAAACGCTAAAGACTTTGCAGTTGGATAATAACTACCTAAAAAAATGTCTGGACAGTGGCGTGGTCCCTATGGGGCTGCGTTTTTTTAAAATTCCCATGGGGATAGATATGAATGAAAACAATAAAAGGGAATGTAATAAGATGTTTGATGGGTTTGGCTTTAGTTTTATGAAGTTTATTATGGGATGCAATGACAACAGTATTTGTAAGTTACTGTCTGAAATGGATGATCTCAATAATTGTATAACACAAGATGTTTTATTTGATGAATATGAAACGTTGTATGATGCACAATTTAACTGGGTATCAGGTGTTACAACTAAACAGTATGAGAGAAAGTGCAGGAAACTTAACAGAGATTTAGAACAATATAAAAAAGGAGAGGTTTACAGATGGGAAAAGGATATAACCAACAAGACCCATAAACCTTACGGTGGTTTTAACAACAGACCACAGGAGAGGACTTATGGTAGGGGGAATTACGCCCATAACAATTATAAAACACAGGAAGCCCACCAACTTAGGGATGGGGGTAGATTTCACCATCGATTATCCAATCGTCAAGATAGCAATTACAATAATTATGGGAACACTTTTTTAGATGGAGAGGAGACCTGGGACGAATATTTTGCGAAACAGTTCAGACACAGAGGGGAATCTCCCCTAAGGGGAAGGGCAACCAAGTGACAGTTGGGTCTAGGCATAGAAATTTCAAGCAGATTGTGAAGGTGGATGATGTGACTTATTCTTATGAGAATTTTTTTATTTTCAACTATACAGATACGAATCTCAAGAAAGAGCATTTTACCCTTTTCTCTAAGGGAATGAAATTCATTCCCAGTGTTAAATTTAATGTAGTTGATAATATAATTGACGTCAAGAAATATATTAGGAAACTAAATCTTAAAGTTATGTATGATGGAGTGGAGAGAAAGGATGACAATGAATTTCGAACTAGGAGCACTTATACTCCACCCTTAAACCCCTTATTGGCAACCTTGGAGAAATTGATTACTGAGGATCTTTACAAGTATAGTATGCTGAAACATAAAGGTAGATACAATTTGACCAAGGAAGAATCAGGAGTGCTGAGGGAACTACAGCATAATAAGGATATACAAATTATGAAACCGGATAAGGGGGGAGGGGTGGTTTTGTACCCCACCCAGCAATATAGGAATAAGATTAATGAGATATTATTGCAGTCCGGAAAGTATAGAGTATCCTCAGTGAATGAGGTCAACATTGGGTATCGTAAAATTGACCTGCACTTGGAAGATCTATTGATGGATGGCAGGATTGACAACAACCTATACAGTTTTCTTAAGGTGAAAAATCCCATTATAAGTACAATTGTAGGTATTCCCAAAGTCCACAAAGATCTTAGGGACCCCCCATTCAGACCCATCATCTCTGGGAGCCAGTCTAAAACTTTCCCTTTTGGCAAGGTCATTGACCAGTGGCTGAAACCCATTGTTAAGAAAATTCCACATTTGGTTATCGATTCTTGGGATTTTTTAGGGAGGTTGGTACCGGAATTAGCTGATGGGGTGAACTGGCTAGTGACAATTGATGTGGTGGACTTGTTTTCTAACATCCCTAGGGAAGATGGTTTGCAGAGATTACAAGAGAGTATCATGTGGTCTAACATAATCCCATGGGAAAAGACTTTACTTATAATGGGATTTATGGAATTGGTATTGGCACATAATTATATTTGGTATGAAGGTGAACATCATATTCAGGTTAAAGGGGTGGCTATGGGGGCGGCATGCGCCCCCATTTATGCCAACCTGGTAGTATTCGACTGGGAAAAGGAATATATCCTTAACACCCATTGGAAACAATATTTTACAGGGTATTTCCGTTACTTGGACGATATTTTTATATTATGGAAGGGGGACCTTGACCAATTGAATAAGTTTTATTTATATTTAAATTCATGCAGCGACCATTTCAAGTTTACTATGGCTAGACATCACGAGACAATATCCTATTTAGATGTACAAGTAAGTCTAAAGGAAGGCAAATTTAAGTCTAACATCTTCCGGAAGGAAACTTTCAGCAATTCCTACTTACATTATATGAGTAATCACCCCTGGGTGCAAAAAAGGAATATTATTAAGGGTCAGTGCATTCGGGTGGCCAGGATGACGTCTGAAAGGGAAGATGTTGAGGAAGAACTAGCCAAAATAGCCTGGTTCTTTAAGGAAAGGGGGTGCCCGATGGATATGATAGTTGACATAACTGGATACGTCCTCAAACAGTGGGGTATTAAATACAAACCGTTGATTGGGGTAGGTCTAGTCAACCACACCAAAGAGGACGGAGTTAGTAGTGACCAAGAAGTATTAGCTGGTAATTATGGTATGGCATGTGTGTTGCAACACAACAACTTCAGTGGAGGAGTCAAGAAAATCATTCACCACAATTGGAATGTACTAAGAGTGGATGATAAGTTGTACAATATTTTGGGAGTAAAGCCCCATTTTGTACATAGACGGGGTAACAACATGAAGGGGTTGTTGGAAAAGAAAGTTGTAAAGTACAATGATTTAGAGGTAAAATCAGGTACCACCAGTTGTGGCACCTGTAATCAATGTAGATATATTGTATCAAATAAGGAAGTGGTGCTGTCTAACTATAATAATACCAGCATACAATATCAGAGAGGGAATTGTAGAACCACTAATCTAGTATACTTAGCCACCTGTAATGACTGTCCATGTTTCTATGTAGGGATGACTACCCGTTGTTTGAGGAATAGGATTTACGATCACATGTACAGGGTAAAGAAAAAGGATGCCAACAATGCACTATCAAAGCATTTGATGGACAGCGTAACCTGTTCAGGGTTCATGTTTGGAATATTGGAGGTAGCCAAAAGGAATATTAGGGGTGGGGATACAAAATTAAAAGTGAGAGAAAAAGAAATCTGGTGGCAAATTAGATTAAATGCATCTGTACATCCTGGAATAAATGAACAAATATCTATTAAGCCTTTATTGGAGGCTATGTGCAAATGACAATTGTTTTGAAAAATTTCTTTTTATTTTTTGGTAGATATTTAATACGGATGTATACATTATACATTAAGAGTTAATATGTTTGATACAATTTAAAGTATTTATGATTTATAGAAAAGTTAGATATGTGTCTTACATTGGGTACGAGCTGTATAACAGTTATTATTCTTTGGACAGGTTTTTTAACCTGTATTATTTATTGTTGCAATTATTAGAAGGAACTATTTTAGGCACTAGCACTTTAAATCCACTTACTATTTTATGTAATTGTTATATCAGGTGATGCAAAGGAATGTATTTATAGGAGAATGATTAGTTTATCTGGTTGTTCTGATGAAGTCATTATTTGATGAAAGCGCTCAACTACAGTGTTTTATTGTGTGGAATAAATATATTTTTTTATCGGATGTTCTTAGTGCTGGTGCTTTGAGAGAACACTTTTTTGGAACAGTTTGTGGGACTGATTTTGCTTATTTGTTGTGCACTGTTCCAGTATTCTTGTTTTAGACTTAGCCAACCTGCTAACTGATAAGTTCACAGCAAACTTCTTCCCCTTTTCACACTTTAAAGGCCCAGTCAACATCCCTGATACTTGTCCCACACCTCACATCTCCATAGATCAAGTGTTAAAGGCCCTATCTAAGACAAAGAACACAGTTTCCATAGGACTTGAAAGTATCCCAGACTGCATTCTGCACCACCTCCAGCAAGAACTAGTTTTGCCATTGAGCACCCTATTCAGGGTTTATTCTAGCAGAGTGGAGAACTGCCATTGTCATCCTTGCACAAAGGTGGTGCCACTACTGACCTAGGAAACTATTGCCCCATTAGCTTGACAAGTCTAATCTGTAAGGATATGGAGCATATTATTATGAATCTCATAATCAAGGATATAGTCAGTCTCCAAGCACTTGACCCCACCCAATTCAGATTCATCAGGGGCAGATCTTGCCTTTTGAACCTAGTTGACTGTTTTGAGACTGTCACTAAGACCCTGGATGATGGAAAGTCAGTAGCTACAGCTTACCTTGACCTGGACACAATCCCCCACTCAGGTATCATCAAAAAGCTAACTCAACTTGTTGTTAATCCCTATCTCATTAGATATGTGGCCAACTGGCTCACAGATAAGACCCACAAGGTCAAAATAGGTGCCACCACCTCTGACAGCAGACCTGTCAGTAGTGGTGCTCCCCAGCGATCTGTCCTGGGATCCCTAATGTTTGGCATCTACTTCTCAGAAGCCCAGGCAAAGACAAAGGGCCTGTGGCTGATCAGGTTTGTGGATGACTAAGTTGAGTGCTGTCATTGACTCCCCAAATGATGTTAACATACTGCAAGAGGGTCTCAGAGCTAAAAATAACTGGTGTCAAAGTCATGGCCTTAAATTAAATTAAAAAAAAAAAGTATTATCATACCATTTGGCAAGAACACAGCCCCTCCTGATTACCACATCAATGGCTACCCCCTAAGTGCAACCTGTGGTCAGAGACCTGGGTATTCAGGTTGACAACAATCTCACATTCGACCATCATGTGGCAGCAGTCATCAACAAAGTCTTTTACTTGGTTCATCTCATAAGTAAGGGATTGCATCCAGAAAAAAGGAGGTTATTACCTCTCTGTACTCCTCCCTCATTACACCTATAATTGAGTATAACACCCTGTTTGGCATGTACCTCTTCAAACACCTACACCAACTGGAAAGGCCACAGAAATACCACTCAAAGAGAATCCATGGCCTCCAACACCTATCCTATGTGGACATGCAAAAATCATTATCACGCTACTCGGTATCATACAGATTGCTCAGAGGTGATCTATGTCTCTTCTATACTGCAATATTGGACCCTGTCCTACTAGAGATGCTCCATATCTGTAAGTCTAACTCCTTGCACATTACCCACTTGACAGGCCTAAATCTAATATGCTACATCAACAAAACCTGCTCGAGAGACAGGTTTGTCTCCCAAAGGCTGCCCTGTCTCTGAAATAGATTTCTCATACATGTCAAACAGAGTACCTCACTGACCCTCTTCAAGTGCATCCATGATGAATGGATGGAAAACTACAAATCTGTCCCAGGGGTTCCACTTTTGTGCCTCACTGACAGGGGTGACAGATGATGACAGAGGTTTATTTTTGGGGATAAACACTTGGCTAGGGTTGTAAGGGCCCCAGGGCCATTAGCTTAGTAACCTTGTATGATGCTATGATATTCTACGAAATGTCATCTCAGACTTTGTACGTACAAGTCTGACCTTTCAGCCATGGAATCTCCACATTTCAGGATTTTCCCTAGTGGTCCTGACATTTTACATGGTTACCATTTGTCATCCCTGATTTTTCAGGGCAGCAGTTTAGACAAGCTATATAGATGGTAATAAAGATGCAAGAAAGTTCATATGATTGAATAGATATATGTGCATATACTTGTAGAGATATATTTATGTATATATATATATATATATATATATATATATATATATATATATATATATATATATATATATATATATATATGTGTGTGTGTGAATATGTGAATCAAATATTACACATTCTCTTTGAAGTTTAGCAGTAACTTCATTATTTTAGAGATTGTTATTGAATGGATGCATTTATTTTTATCTTAGCACTAATAAAATTATAAATCTAAATATAAAGTTATAGCAAAGTAAAGCATTTATGTTTTTACCAGTTTATGATTGAATTGACAATGATGCTTTAATGTGTATTGTTCTGTAGTCTGATTCATATGGCTAAAATATGAATATATCTGATACAATATATGCAATGAATGTCTATAAAGTAATAGTATTAAGATATAGAAGTTAAATTGATTGTTTTAGCTTAAATTGATGCATTAGTAACCTGATTTCAATAATTTATAGGAGATTAGACCGGTAGCACATGGTAGTTTATTATTTGTAAGCATATATAACAGATATTTATTATCTTATTCTATTTTGATGGATTGTTAACATTGAGTATTTTAATGGAATCAGTTATAATTTACATAACAGTCATCCTATTTATTTTAACTTGTAGTCTTTTTATCTTATAATTATTATTATTACCTTATTCATTTATAAGTTACAGTAGCATTTCACTAGTTGTTAGTGAATTTTGTGATTTAGTTTAGTAGGAGTGTAGCTTGAGTATTTTGTTCAGACAGGCAAATTAGGAGCTTTATACTCCATGAAATGTAGGTTTTAGTAATAATGTACATAGTTTTCATTTTAAATTTGTTTCTTGCTTTTAAGAGCTTAAGCAATTTAGTATACAGAAAGGAAGAGTCTGATCAGATATGAGAAATGAGTGCAGTACTAAAGATAAGTATTAGAATGCTAGTTATAACAAAACAACAGTAACTTGGTAGATTAGTATGTTTTACTTTATCTCAGTAAATAAAATTCATTCTGTATGGAAAATATGGATAGCATTAATTTGATATCCATTAATATTAATGCATTAAACAGCAGCAATAAAAGGAGAGCATTAGTGAGATACTCAACAATAAATAAAGATGACATTATAGGCCATATTATAAAACAGCTGCTAGCAGTGTAAGTGATTTACTTCAGTATAAGCACTATTTATAAATAGGCTTGATTCGTGGACCAGATTCCAAAAGACTTGATCTCAGTCTACCCTTGGTGTAAGTGGTCATTCACAATGAGAGCAAGTCTTTTGGAATCAGGCCCTATATTTCTGCAGGAAACTCATTTCATAGGCTCATCGGTGAATACTAGACCAGCTGCATGAAGAGCCATTTTAAGCATAGCCGATTATCTGAGATCGGAATCCCACCCTGTACTTTATGTTTATGAGGAGAAGACATTAACCATTATGCCACACTCACTCCCAAGTCTACATTTGATGGATAAAGATATGCAGTTTCTAAATGATACTGGTTATGAGGTACTGCCATTTGCTTCCTTAATATAAAGAGAAGAGGAACTGCTATACTATGGACACAATCTTCTGTGATGCCCAGAATTATAAAATCGATTAATGACTCAAAAGACCTGTATACAATTAGAATGGTTCAATTTAACAACAAGCTCTATACACTAGTTATTTTATACTGCCTTACTGGATTGGTGTAGGAGTAGAAAAAATCAATAAAACTGGTTATAGAATTATTGAAAAGGTAGTTTAATATATTAACTGTAGATTAGCTGCAGATTTCAATTGTATAACTAGTATAGCTGATACAAGTAAACAGAAGAAAATTAAATTGTATCTCTGGCTAAGCATTGAATAAATGGATTAATAACTTAATTGATGTGGTAACAAACATTGATAATAAATCATTTTACTCATTATTCTTATGCTTGTGGGAGGCAAACTTGAATAGACAGGATTTATGCTTCTACAGATTTACTAAATAAAGTCAATTATTTTAAAACTATCCATTGTCCATTATTTAATCATAATGCATGAAGTATTACTCTAACCTTGGATCTAAGAAAATTCTAGATTATTTATAGAATGATGAAACCAAAAGAGTTCATAAATCATCTTAAAGGATAAATAAAAGATGTTCTTTTAAATGATAATGAACAGGTTAATAGAGTTGTATTATGGGACTCTTTAAAATGCATATTAAACATAAAACAAGAAGGTGGTCCTGCTGCAA
This sequence comes from Protopterus annectens, assembly GCF_019279795.1. Classification (NCBI taxonomy): domain Eukaryota; kingdom Metazoa; phylum Chordata; order Ceratodontiformes; family Protopteridae; genus Protopterus; species Protopterus annectens. Next base: position 1,879,781,872 of record NC_056732.1, read on the forward strand.
AACAAAACAGTAATATAAAACACTACTAAAATGAAAAGATGACATGCAAAAAGCTAAATCTGAACAACAAAGAAAGAAAGAAATTGGACAATAATGAATCTATTTAACAACTAATAATACAATATCAAAATATTTTAACACATAAAGTTGAGATTGCTTTCGAAAAATTAAAAACACAAAGTTACACAACGGTCCCTAAAATATTCATAGATAAGCAAACAGGAGTAAAATGTTAAGTAAATAGCTCAAACTAATAGTATCAGCAACCCACAAACCAATAAACTAACCTCAGGTATTAAATAAATATTCTATATCTTCAAAACATACGAGGATCTAAATAAAGTTGAAAACATTAATTTTAATGAATGTAAAATAGATAAACATATAAAAATATCTCTAGTAAGCTAAATGATCAACAGGTATCATTATTAAATAAGCCAATATCCCTATCGGAAATAAAAAAATATACTGAAGAAATGTCAGAATGGTAAGGCCTCAGGATTGGATGGTTTAAGTAAAGAATTATACAATCTGATCTGATGTTGTCAATCTTCACATATTCCTTGATAGTGGGGTTCAGTTCCAAACCTTAGAACCAACTCAGTGGTTATTTCAGTTCGCACATACTAAAAACTCTCAAGCTCAACTCTCCTCATAATGCTTCTCATCGAATTACCTCAGATCTCATTTGCCACTTCAAAGTACCAGACATGTGACCTATAACCTGTCGAGCAAAGCAGTTTCACTTGTGTAAGTTACTTCTCTTTGCTTCCTTTTCTAAACATTTGTTAGTTTTCTTCTACCCGTGCCTTCCCTTTCACTATTAGTCTGCATGTGACCCCCTCTTTGTACTCTTACCTTTAGGTAACCTTATGTACCATTTGTGGTACATTCCCCTTTACTCTTTGGGTATTACTTCTGTACCATTGCTGGTACTTTCTTAATTCCTTTTCTTTATATTAAAGTTCTTGCTAACCATTTATGTGTGTGTGTGTGTGTGTGTGTGTGTGTGTGTGTGTATATATATATATATATATATATATATATATATATAAAATATAGTTTACTTTCTCTGCATAGCCCTTACAGACTGCGCGTGTGTGTGTGTGTGTGTGTGTGTGTGTGTGTGTGTGTGTGTGTGTGTGTGTGTGTGTGTGTGTGTGTGTGTGTGTGTGTGTTTCTAAGTTATGGCAGAGAAGCCAGCTAAAGGCACCTCAGGTTTTAAGAGGTGCCTTAAATGTGACAGAAAAATGTCCAGTTTGGAAGAGCATACACATTATGTCTATTGTCTTGGGGTTGTACACTTACAGAGAGAGTGTGCCATATGTCATGGTTTTAGCCATATGGCACTAGTCGATCATAAGAACAAGCTTATTCTAAAGGGTCTTTTGCAAATTGACTTCAAAGAGTTACTGTCAGTATCCAGAACAGAGGCTAGTTCACCTTCCACGTATTCCTCTTCCTCTAAAATGAAACCTCATCGGGTTCTAAAACGAGACCTCATTGGGTTCTAAACGAGACCTCATTGGGTTCTAAAATGAGACCTCATCAGGTTCCGATTGGTTCCATGTATTCCTCTTCCTCTAGTAAAAAGGAGAAGTCCAAAACGAGACCTCATCGGGTTCCAATTGGTTCCTGAGAACTGTCATCAAAAATACCCAAATCTTCAAATGGTTACAACAGCATCCTTGGATCCGATGACCCAGGCACTGTAACCCTTGGTGCCATCAATGCCATCTTCTGCACAGAGTTCTTTGGTACTGACCACAACATCAATTCCTCCTATTTTGACACTCAAAGCCTGGGAACTGAAGGAGTTGCCCTTTAGTAACTTGCCACAGACATGGTATTCTTCTTTGGTAGATCCCTTTGTGGATCACCCCCAAGCCCCTTCTTGGAGAGGCATCCTCCCAGGTCTTCATTCATTTCCTCTGGCCAATCCATCCAGACCCTAAAGGAATTGGATATAATGAGGATGGTGGACCAGCTCTCTGCAATGAGGGGATTGTCTATGGCTTTGGTTCCTAGCACCATCACTACTGGAACCAAGTCCACATCCACCCCAATGCTTATTTCTTCCTCCAACACCAACTGAGACTTAAGAGCCTCTGGTGATGATAGTTCTGGTATCGACTGCTTCAGTGGTGGTTAGAGCTCCTTCTCCAGCACCGATTTCTACCCTGAGTGTCTTGGGTGTGTCAGACCTGGGGACCTCCTGGGGCTCAGTCCTGGCTTTGGCCTTAGAGGAGGCCTCCTCAGTGTGGGGGTGGGACCACATTTCTGAAAGAGTGCTTTTAAGTTACGGACTCCCATCCCTCTATGGAGGGCCTGCTTCCAGGCCATGGAGAGGGCATTGTCCATTGCAGGCAGTCAGTCACTGCCTACCCCATTGACATCTGGCCTTTCTCCTCAACCGGAACTTCCTCCAGCCTCTTCCCTGGGACAGAAGATACAGAAGGCTCAAGATTTAACCACTGTGGTTATGTCCTCTTTGGATATCTCTCTAGAAAACCCCCACCAAAGAGGTTCCTGTGAAGAAAAAGTGCAGGAGGAAGCACTTGGACCCTCCTGAGGAGTCATTCATAGAAGATACTGATTTAGATGAAAGGGAATGTTTCCTCAAGTCTCCCTCTGATAATGTTTCTTTCAGGGACATCTTAGAAATCTTGAAACAGAGGGGTGGCTGGACTTCCATCCAACCTTTCTCAGAGAAAGCTTTCCATGCCCAAGCCTCCACCTCTTTGCCCACTGACGATCTCATCAAACTGATTGCTCAGCAGGCATGGAAGTTGCCTGATGCTATCAAGCTGATCCCTAAGAGACCAGAGCATATATTGTCAGCCCCTAAGGATCAACCACACTTGGCCAAGGGAATTCCAGTAGATGCCATGGTGGCAGTGGCAGCCACTAAGAAAGAATGTGCTAATGAAAGTCCTACTATCCATCCCCTAATAAAGAATCTAGGGCTATGGTTAGATTTGGAAAGCATGTATATGCTTCATCAACCTTTGCAATTCCTTCTTCTTCTTCTTTCGGCTTTTTCCAGTTAGGGGTTGCCACAGTGGATAACCTGTCTGCTCATGACTGGCAGTAGAGTTTTACAGTGCTGAGTTGCCAGCCCAGCACGCGGCACCCAACCTTCCACAGAAGGCACACACACACTCACTCACACCTAGGACAATTTAGAGTGTCCAATCCACCTACAGCATGTCTTTAGGATGTGGGAGGAAACCCACGTGATCACAGGGAGGACATGCAGACTCTGCACAGAAGGCACCCCAGCCAAGGATTGAACCAGAGAACCTCTTGCTGTGAGGTGGCAATGCTAACTGCTGCACCACTGCGACCGCCCTACTTCCCCAACCTTTACAATTAGGTCTTTGAATCACATTTTACCAGATTGCAAAGGGATCTGATAAAAGAACTTTCAGATACCCTTTCAAGAGCAGTAGCTGAAGGGTTCAGCTCTGGTTGTTCTGCTATTTTAGTGTCAATAGTTTGTATTTAGAGCCTTTCCAGGGCAGACGTGGCAATGACTTCTCCCAGGGTAGAGGGGGAGATAAGTAGCCCACAGAAACAGGGTTCCAGAAATTCTTTCTCTGGGAACTCCTGTCAGCATTCCTGAATGGAGGCCTGATTGCCATCCTCTAGAGGCAGTGTGTGTGGGGGGGACAATTATCCCTGCACCAACCTGCCTGGCTAAGGAGAACAAAGGACTTTGGGTGCAGGGGATTATAACCAGAGGTTACAATGCTCCCTTTCTATTTCAACCAAAGCTTACAACCAAAATGCCAGATGTTCCACCCAGTCAGAGGGAAGCAGTAGTCTTAGAAATTCAAAAACTGCTCAGCAAAACAGCCATTCAAACAGTCACTCCAGACCAAATAGGATCTAGAATTTACTCAAGGTACTTTTTAGTGCCAAAGAAGACAGGGCATTGGAGGTCAATCTTGGATCTCAGCAGGCTGAACAAATCAGTTTGATACACCAGATTTCAGATTGTCATGGTTCAGTCTATCCTTCCCTTTTGGAAAAAGATGATCGGATGTGCTCTATAGATCTTCAGGGCACATATTACCACTTGAAAATGGACAAATGATCCACAAGTTATCTGTGCTTCTGGCTATCACTTCAGAGCACTACCCTTTGGTCTCACCACAGCCCCCAGGGTGTTCACCAAATTCATGGCAGCTATGGCAGCTCATCTCAGACTACAAGGAATCTGGGTGTTTCCATATCTAGATGACTGACTCCTTACTGATCCCACCAGGTGTCTTCTCGAGGAGGCTTGAGGTTATACTCTCCAGCTCTGTTCCGATCTGAGTATTATAGTAAACTATGAAAAATCCAAGTTGGAGCCATGTCAACAGTTAGAGTTCATCAGAGCAAGTATAAACATGATCACAAGCATCCCTACCCTTAGAATGACTACAAAGAATAAAAGGTCAAGTCAGCCAGGTTGTTTGCAACAACAAAAGTACCAGTAAGGCGTCTCCTGTAAGCCCTATAGGGTCTATGGCAGCTTCTATCACTCTAGTTGCACTAGTGAGATATCACATGTGAATACTTCAGTGACTTCTAGCATCTCAATGGTCAATGTTAGACCAGCCAATGTCTCATTTTATCATTATTACCAACCAATGCAAGCAGGATCTCCAATGAGATTTTGATGGGACGTCCCTTTGCTCCCTCTCAGCCCCAAGCCAGTGTGACCACAGACGCATCCTGGATAGAATGGGGGCATTATGTAGGAAAGACAGTCCAGGGGACTTGGTCCCCTCTGGAGGGCATTTTGCATATAAAAGTTCTAGAGATTAGAGCAGTGCTGTTAGCATTGCAACCATTCCACCTAGCCCTCCCATCATGGAATGTTTGCACTTCAAACAGACAACTTGGTAGTAGACTGGTACATCAACAAACAAAGTAGAAACAGGTCCTTCCCCCTCTATCAGGAAGCTCTCAGAGTTTTGCAATGGGTGACGTCATCCAACCACTTTCTCCTTATGATGCACATTCTGGGGAGCTCCAACATGATTGTGGATAGATTGAGCAGATGTATTCTAATGCCTCACGAGTGGTCTCTCAATCCAACAGTGATGGAAAAGATATTTCTTCAATGGGGCCAGCCTTGCTGCAACCTATTTGCTTCCCCTCTGAACAAGTGCAGCAACTACTCTGCTCTGATCCCCCCACTGGGGGAATCACCGAAAGATGCGCTTCTCCATGACTGGCCCCCTAGTCTACTCTATGCATTTCCCTTGATTCCTCTTATAACCCAATTTCTAAAGAAAGCCATCAGGTCAAAGACCAAGATAATCCTCATTGCCCCATTCTGGCCTTGACAAATCTGTTTTCCCTTTCTTTGGCCTCATCTAGTTTGGAAACCAAAATCTACAGAATCTCCAGCTCACAACATGACTTCTCCAATTCCCATGATTGCCAGTATTCCTCCCATAGTTCATCAGCTCAACGGATTGTTTTGGCTAGCAGAAACCCTCCATGAGAAAACTGTATCTCAGCAAATGGCATAATTTTTTTTCTGTGTATGTCTAAATCTAATACTGAGCCATATTTTGCACGTTTATATCACATTATTGAAAGATGAAAATAGCGAACACTATTTCATTGGCCCCAAAACATCTAAACATGAAAATATAGAACATTCAGAACAGCTGCTCCGAAACACATACACACAACACAAGCACATCAAACAGACAGCAACCACACACATACACTTAAATTCCTACATCTAACGCTACACTAAACTAAACATACACTACTATTTACCCACTTACCTTAACCCAAACCCTAACCCTAAGGCCCATTACTATCTCACACTCACCTAACCCGCCTAACCCTAACCAACTTAAACCGCCCCTAACCCTAAAGTCTGTCACTATCACACACACGCCTAACCTGCACACTAACCCTAACTCACTTAACCCACCCCTAACCCTAACGTACAAACAATTGCACACTTACCTGAATCCAACCCATAACTTTCCACCACAGTGCTAAGAATAGCGAAGCCACAGAAATGGCCAACCAAATTCTTTCCCAAGGAAACAATTTGCTGTTTTGCAGCTTCGCTATTCTTAGTGTTCGCTGAATAGTGTTTGATATCAGAACATTCGAAGTTTTAATACTTCGATGTTCTGATACAGACCCTGTTTTGCTCCAGTTGATAAGGTTGTAGACTTCTTGAAATCACGTTTTGAAGCAGGGGCCTCAGTGTCCACCATTTGAGTGCATTTAGCTAATATCTCTTATTTCCACTTGGGTCTGAATGGCTCATCATTGATGTCCCAAAACTTTGCAAAGCATTTTTGAAGGGATCCATGGTGCTCAGGCCTCCATATAAGGAGTCATCAGCACCTTGGGACCTATATTTAGTTCTCCAGTCCTTGGTTTATTCCCCTTTTGAACCTTCAGACAGATGCAATCTAAAATTCCTCTCCTGGAAAACATTGTTTCTGGTGGCCATCACCTCAGTAAGTAGAATTTCAGAGATTCAAGCTTTATCCTGTAAACCTCCTTATATAATTTTTCATAAAGACAGGGTCTCCTTGAGAACTAATCTTTTGTTTCTGCCTAAAGTAGTTTCTGAATCCAACCTTAACCAGACTATTCAGTTTCCAGTTTTCTTCCCCAATTATACTAACAAAGGAGAATATTCTCTCCATTTATTAAATGTACACAGACAACTCTGCTTCTATTTACACAGGATAAAAGACTTCAGAAAATCAGACCAATTGTTTGTTTTCTTTTCTTCAGTGGCAAAAGGTTACACTGGCTAAGTGGATTAAGCACTGTATTGCCTTTGCCTATAACAAAAGCAAATTTCCTCTATAAAGGCCTGTAAAGGCATAATCCACCAGAGCAGTAGCCTCATCTGCAGTGTTTCATTCCAAGGTTTCCCTGGATGATATTTGCACAGTGGCTACTTGGGCTTCTCCACATACCTTTGTTACTCATTACAAACTGGATCTGGTCTCTAGGGGAAGGGCATCCTTCAGCTCGATGGTCATCAGGAATCTTCTTCTGTGAGACCTCCAAAGATTCAGGTCACTAGGGATTCTACCTCCTGTCCAGGAATATGTGAAGAGTGACAACATGAGATAAAGAAGTTACATCTTACCATAACATTCCATTTGTGTTGTTGATCTTCACATATCCTTGACATACCTGCCCTCCTTCCCACTACCTATAGTTTTCTTAAGGTGGATCAGATTTCCTTGGTGACATAGGTCTTCTTCTCTGGATTCAGATAAGACCTCTCATTTCTTTCTCTTTTATGGTGGTGCTTGTCTGTCACTGTTTACGCAAACTTGATCTGAGGTAATTTGGTGTGGAGCATTATGGGTAGAGCTAATCTTGAGAGTTTTTGGTATGTGTGAGCTGGAATATTGTCCGAGTTAATTCCGAGGTTCAGAACTGTAACCCGCTGTCAAGGATATGTGAAGATCGACAACACAGATGGAATGTTATGGTAAGATGTAACTTCTTTTTTCTGCTAAATGTAATAGAGTTACTTAGTGAAGTTTTTATGCTGATTCAGAAAGATAAAATAATTGCTCCTTCATGGACATTTTCTGTAATATCACCTATTTTAAAACAAGAAAAACAAAAAAGTTTCATTGTATAAACCAATTTATTTATTAAATGTAGAGTACAAGATAATCACTTCTATTTTCTCTTCAAGATTAAGAGGTATCGTCGATAATTTGATTAATAAAGCTCAGAGTTTATTGTTAATAGATTAAACTACAATAATATTATAAGAGTATTAATCATAGATTCAGAAGGTAATCAAAATAAAAAATAGTGTTAATTAGTCTGGATATTGAAAGGGTTTTTGATTATGTTACTTGGAGTTATTTGTTTAAAACTCTAGAAATATTTTGATTTACAGACCAGTTTATTGGAATATTAAGAAATTTATATAAAGATTCTAAGGCTTATGTTAAAAACCGGCTCTTAGACATCTCAAAGATTTTTTCCAAACAAAGGTATAAAACAAGGATGTGCATTATCTCCTTTATTATTTGCTTTGATCATTGAGCCCTTAGCTAATAGCATAAGAAACAATGAGACAACTGAAAGTGTTATTATTGGTAAAAACTTCCAATCTGTAATACAGCCTTTTGCAGGTGATATTTTATTAACTATAGGGAACCTAAATAAATCAGTTAAGGAAATAAATAAAAAAATTGAATAATGTCAAGAAACTTTCCCTCATTGAGTATAAGAGTTGCAACTATTGCCAATACATTGATGAATCTAGATTTTTTAGGTACCCTGTGATGGGTCACTTATGGAGTATCAAGACAAATGCCGATTGTAACACCAGGCATGTTGTTTATTTAACCCACTGCCACAGCAGATCACCTGTTTCCATTTCTTCCTGTCCTCTGCATCTTGCTCTGTCACACCAAACACCTGCATGTCCTCTCTCACCACATCCATAAACCTTATCTTAGGCTTTCCTCTTTTCCTGTTACCTGGCAGCTTCATCCTTAGCATCTTTTTCCCAATATACTCAGCATCCCTCCTCAGCACATGTCCAAACCAACGTAATCTTGCCTCTCTGGCTTTGTCTTCAAACCTTCCAACCTGGGCTGACCCACTAATATACTTATTCCTAATCCTGTCCACCCTCGTCACACCCAGTGCAAATCTTAACATCTTCAACTCTGCCACGTCAAGCTCTGACTCATGCCTTTTTGTCAATGCCACTGTCTCCAACCCATATAACATAGCTGGTCTCACTACCCTCTTGTAGACCTTCCCTTTCACTCTTACAGGTACTCATCTGTCACAAATCACTCCTGACACTCTTCTCCACCCACTCCATCCTGCCTGTACTCTCTTCTTCACCTCTCTTCCACACACACCGTTACTCTGAACTATTGACCCCAAGTATTTCAACTCATCCACCTTCGCCACCTCTACTCCTTGCATCCTCAACATTCCTCTATCCTCTCTCTCATTCACACACATATATTCTGTCTTAGTCCTGCTGACCTTCATTCCTCTTCTCTCTAGAGCATATCTCCATCTCTCCAGGGTCTCCTCCACCTGTTCCCTACTCTCACTACAGATCACAATGTCATCTGCAAACATCATAGTCCACGGGAACTCCTGTCTGATCTCGTCTGTCAACCTGTCCATCACCAATGCAAATAAGAAAGGTCTCAGAGCTGATCCTTGATGTAACCCCACCTCCACCTTAAACATATCCATCACTACCACTGCAGACCTCACCGCTGTCACACTACCCTCGTACATATCCTGTACCACTCTTACATACTTTTCTGACACTCCTGACTTCCTCATACAATACCACAACTCCTCTCTAGGTACCCTGTCATATGCTTTCTCTAAGTCTACAAAAATACAATGCAACTCCTTCCGACATTCTCTGTACTTCTCCATCAACACTTTCAGAGCAAAGATCGCATCTGTAGTGCTCTTTTCTGGCATGAAACCATACTGCTGATCACTAATCATCACATCCCTTCTTAACCTTGCTTCCACTACTCTTTCCCATAACATCATGCTGTGACTGATCAGTTTTATCCCTCTGTAGCTACTACAGCTCTGCACATCAGCCTTATTCTTAAAAATCGGTAACAAAACACTTTTTATCCATTCCTCAGGCATCCTCTCACTTTCCAAGATTTCATTAAACAATCTGGTTAAAAACTCCACTGCCACTTCACCTAAACACCTCCATGTTTTCACAGGTCATCTGGACCAACAGCCTTTCCGTTCTTCATCCTCTTCATAGCTATCCTTACTTCCTCCTTGCTAATCCACTGCACTTCATGATTTACTATCCCTACATCATCCAACCTTCTCTCCCTCTCATTCTCTTCATTCATCAACCTCTCAAAGTACTCTTTCCATCTGCTCAACACACTCTCCTCACTTGTGAGTATGTTTCCCTCATTATCCTTTATCACCTTTACCTGCTGCACATCTTTCCTAGCTCAGTCCCTCTGTCTAGCCAATCGGTACAGGTCCTTTTCTCCCTCCTTAGTGTCCAACCTTTCATACAACTCTTCATATGCCTTATCCTTAGCCTTCACCACCTCTCTCTTTGCCATGCACCTCATCTCCTTATACTCCTGTCTACTTTCTTCATCTCTCTGACAATCCCACTTCTTCTTTGCCAACCTCTTTCTCTGTATACTCTCCTGTACTTCCTCATTCCACCACCATGTCTCCTTGTCATCCTTTCTCTGTCCAGATGTGATAACAAGCACATTTCTAGCTGTCTCCCTTACTAACTCTGCTGTAGTTACGCAGCTATTTGGTATCTCTTCACTGCCACCCAGTGCCTGCCTTAACTCATCCCTGAACTCCACCTCACAATTACCTTTTTCAATTTCCACCACTTGATCCTTGGTGCTGCCCTCACACTCCTCCTCCTCTTCTTGATAACCGTCATCCTACAAACCACTATCCTATGCTGCCTAACGACACTTTCTCTGGTCACCACTTTACAGTCTACAATCTCCTTCAAACTGGCCCTCCTACATAAGATATAATCCACCTGTGTGCATCTTCCTCCACTCTTGTATATCACCCTATTGCTCCTCCCTCATGCCATGTCCATCCTTTTCGAAAAATCCACTACCATCTGACCTTCTGCATTCCTTTGTTTAACACCATACCTACCCATCACTTCACCAACATGCCCATTGAAATCTGCTCCAATCACCACTCTCTCACCCTTGGGTACAGTCATCACCACTTCATCCAACTCACTCCAAAATTTTTCTTTCTCATCCATTGCATACCCAACTTGTGGAGCATATGCACTAACAACATTCATCATTACACCATCAGTTTCCAGCTTCATAAACATCACTCTATCTGACACTCTTTTCACCTCCAAAACACTTTCAGCATAGAAATAGATTTACTGAATATGAAATAAAAGCCAGGAGTAGGTGTCCAGATTCAGATTTTAGCTATTTGAAAAAATGGGAACGAACGTGAAGTGTGCGCCTTACTAGATATGACAAATCAGAAGAGGTGTTTCTCACTAAAAGTGAAAGGTTCAGGGTAGAAACATTCATTTCTGTTCTGGACTCTCTTATCTTTGAGCTGACACAATGTGCAGAAGCCTATTCATTGATTGGGAATCTGTTTTCCTTCTTCAGAGAATTGAAAATTGGTTCTGATGAACTAAATAAAAAGTGTGAAAATCTGGCAAATCTGTATCACAAAGACCTTGATTATGCTGACCTTTTAAATGAATGTGTTTATCTCAGCACTACATTGTTATTGGTGAAAATTGTGAAACTCTCCTCCCTGTATTGTACAGAAAAATAATGTTGGACAACTTGAAATATGTGTTTCCCAATGTTGAAATTGTACTCAGAGTAATTCATGTGCATGATGGTTACCAGCTGTGCAGGGATAACATTCATTTTCAAGACTGAAACTTATAAAACTAATGAAAAATCAACTTCACAGCACACTTGGGTAGCAGTGTTTGAACTGGCTTTCATTTATGTGTATGGAAAATGGTATCCTCAAGACCATTGACTTGAAGTCAATTATAAAGCAATTCTGTGCAAAGACATTTTGCCAAGGTTTATGTTAAACACTTGATTATTAATAAATATTTTATAATAATTTCACACTGTGCCATCTGCTTCTGTATGGTTTACTAGTTGTAGTATCATTAATTTGTTGAATTTTTGTGTTTTTTCAAGGCTCATGTTATATTGTTCAAATGTTGACTAATCTTGCTTTGCCAGGGATAACTCCCACATCCCTCTTGGATACGAGCCATCATTACTAAAAATAATCTTAGGCATTGACCTATGAACCTTGACAAGATTTTTCTCTTCTTGGGTGTAAATGGCTAGGCTTGGAATGACCCTCAGGTCAATAGTCCAGTAACCTGCTATGAAGCTATGAGACTATGTTATATAAAGAGGAGTCTTCCTATTCATATCTACTTTGCAACACATGAAATCGCTGTCATTTGCTACAACACTTATTATTTCCAGGTGTGAGTTGCTTGTTCTAGCTGAGCCAAAACATTTCAGAAGACTTTAATTAATCCCGAAAACAGCACTGACATCTAGGAACTAAATCCAAGCTATAAACCAATTTGCTCTTCCTCTCCTAACCTACAGTTTTGGAGTTACTGACTGGCCCCAAAATGTGTTGGACAGATTAGACAGGAAAACAAGGATGCTTCATGCTCACCAAATGATTTATAAAAATCAGTGCATACCAAAATTATATATTCCACGTTCTGAAGGAGGAATGGGCCTCCTTGAAATTGATTACATGAATAGATCTGCAATTGTGGGACTCCACACATATCTGCTGACCTCACAAGACCCAAACATAATGAAAGTTTTGAAACATGAGGAGACTAAATCTAAGATGACTTCTCTGTTTAATCTAACAGAAGCATACTGGCATAAAGTAGGAATGGAAATCAAACCAGAAGTAGATGAAAACCAGACAGCAACTGAATGTGCCAAAAAATAAAAGAAAGAATATAAGGTGAAGGACAAGATGAGAAGGCAAGAAATGTGCAAAATGCATAAATATAGTTGCAAGTATAGAAAACTTCTGGAAGAACCTCATGTTGATCAGGAACAAATGCAGGAATGGTTAAGTAGAGGTGAATTCAAGATTATACCTAACCTGCCTGGTATATCCTGACCTGGGTAATCAAATAGCCCTTGGACTAAAGCCACTGGATATACTATTGTATGTCACATAGTAATTTTTATCCTATTGTAACTATTTCTTGCCTATTCTAGCCCTCTACACCTTCTAGGTGTATTTGTGTAACTACCAGATCTGCCAGCAGTCATACCCCCCTCTTATTTCAACCTCTGTTCTTCTCCACTGTTCATATCCATATCACTATTGCCCCTACCTTTTCTCTGAGAATCCCTCCTTTCTCTACTATGTTTCTATTTTCTATCTTACTGTGGAGATCTCTCTACAGGATTAATACAAGCCCTGGTCACTAGATGGCAGTCTTAATGCACCTCTAATTCTCTAACTTATTTCTCTTCCTACCTCTTACTTTAAACCTGTTATGCTGGTTCTGTTTGTTGCACTCTTCCTTTGACTATCCTCTCCTTCTCTCTGTATCTCTCTTCATATTGTTTTGCTCTATCCCTCTAACCTTCCCTAGTACTCCCTCTATACTCCCTCCTTTCTTTTTTACTCCTACTGCATACCTAACATTGCCTTAGCCCTTCTTACTTATCCCGTCTTAGATGTACCTGGTCTCTTCATAACTCTTCCTTCTTTATACACTTCCCTGACCTCACTTACCTCCATTTCAGATTGTTTCCTCTCCTTATCCATTCTGCTGTGGTTTCTTCCTGCTCTCCCTACCCCCAATTCCCACCCACCCCAGGGGTCCTAAGCTTATACCTCCTTAAACACACCCACCATCCCCCTTATCCTATACATAGATCCCTCTCTTTCCCACTCCACACCCCTCATCTCCTCCCTCTCCATCTTTATTTCTCCATACCTTTATTATCCCCTCTTACTTTTACTCTTACACATATTTTACTTTTATTACTCTTTATTAATTCCACATCTTACCTCACTATTCTAACCTCTTTTCTACCTTTGTTAGCCTAACGTCCTTATTTCCTGCCTCTCTCACTTATAATCTCCTCTTGTCCATTCTCTTCCCACCTTCCTATTCCACTTCTTTATACCTTTCCTTTAACATAATTTCTTTATTTTATCTACTTTTATCTCCTCTCTAATAATGGCTCCCTATTTCCTAACTATGCTCACACTTTCTGTCTTACTCTTACCTACACTATTCTCAGTCTACCTTCTAACCTTTTTTGAAAACCCTCTCTATGGCCAGCCTACCTTCTCACATAAGCAAACTCTACCTTGTTTGTACATTTCTTTCATGTCATACTCCAGCAGTACCTCTACCCCCAACTACATTCTACCTAAATACCACAGACTCTCTCACATTAATCATGTCCTATCCACAGAAAGAAAACTGAAACTAAGAACCTACTTAAACAGCAACATAATAACCAAACCAAAGAACCACACCTTACAAGATGGAGACATCCACCCTAACCCTGGCCCTATTTACTAACTTCTAAAACTAAACTCAACAATACTCTCCTAATAGGACATCTTAACATTCAAAGTATAAACAATAAAGTACCTCACCTTCATGCTCTCCTAGATATCCATTCTTTTGACATTCTCTGCCTCTCAGAGACCTGGCTAAAGCCTGACACTAAAGATTCAGAAATTATACCCCAAGGCTATAATATTGTTAGACTTGACCGCACTAAATGTAAAGGTGGCAGAGTAGCAATTCTTTTTAATAATCAACTAAATATCTCCACCCTAACAGCAGACCCAACCCAGGATAGCAAAGTAGAAGCCATTATAATCAAAATTCACTTGAACACCAAGAAATCCCTTAACATTATCTGTATGTACCTACCCCCAGGTAATAACATACCCATTTTAGAAGCCTTTCTTAGCTGGGTATCTTCAGATGAAGAAGGCTTACACCCGAAAGCGCTCTGTTTTGTGATTTTTGCCTGCCTTTTTATATTTATATTTTTATACTCTGATTTTATTAAACAGTGGAATATCCTAGCAGTGTTCTGTGATGTTTTTCTTCGTTTTGCATTTGATTTTTTGGCGTCACACAGAACTTTGGTAAGGTGCTTGATCTTTTTTGACAATAGACAACAAGCAGTTCTTTGGGGAAACCAAACTTCCTCTCAATTACCTGTAACCATTGGTGTCCCTCAGGGCTCCATTCTCGGACCTCTTCTTTTCACCCTATTCATCAATGACCTACATCTAGCAATTCCTCAAGCAACCGTCATACAATATGCTGATGACTCTACCCTGATTTGCTCAGCATCTTCTTCTTCAGAACTTTTTTCACTTACTCAAAACATCTTCAACACTGTTGAAACATGGTTTTCTAAACGCTACCTTCTTCTTAACGCCAAAAAAACTAAACTTCTCCTTTTCACCCCCACCTCTCAGTCCCCACCCCTTGATTTCACCATTTCATCAAACAATGCTACTGTCATTTCACCTGAACCAACAACAAAACTATTAGGAATAACTATTGATAATAATCCTTCTTTTGATCAACACATTAACAACACTATTAAAATAGCAAACAGAAAAATGGGGTCCTTATATAGAATTAGACCCTTCCTAACTGCTTCTGCCAGAGCCAAAATTGCCCACTCCCATCTTATGTCTACACTTCTCTATGCTTCTCCTATTTTCACCAACCTTAGGAAAGCCAACCTTAACAAACTGGCCACATCCTATAACAACATTGCCAGATTTGCCACTGGCAACCCTTTCAGAACACACCACTGTGTGAACCTGAAGCAACTAGGATGGGTGGAATTTCAAAACCTTTTGCTTATCCCCCAACTCAACATTGCTCATAAATTACTCAACCAGCCCAATAACACCCCTATTTTTTCAAAACTTTTAATCCCTTATAATAATCTCAACTCCCTTCGATCTTCTAAGAAACTCAAGGCCTGCCTTACAAAGTCCAATAACTCAGCCGGTGACTCTCTTTTCTCTAATACAACTGGAAGGAGCTGGAATCTGCTACCCAGTGAAATCACACTAATCACATCTTTACCTCTCTTCAAATAAGAAATTAAGAATTACTTCCAAAGTCATTGGCTCTGTTCCTGTATTAAACCTGACTAATCTTTCTACCTACATCTGTTATCCTCCTCCTCAATTTTCCTCCACTCTCTCAATTTTTTATTACTATTTTCTAACCCTTTTATCCTTTTCCTCTCTTTTGCTTATATCCAGTAGGTCTTTTCTGCTTTTACTGTTCATATTCCTCTCTTAGATTGCTTCCATTTATACCCACTTATATTTATATTGCTCTCTTTCTCTGATATTAACCCCTTTGCTAACCTCTAACTCTCTTTGTACAATGACTTGTTACCCTGTATTTCACACTGTCTTCTCATCCTTCAACATGAATTTTTGATACTTATACAAGTTATAATTTTTATATATTTTCTTAATTAAGTTTTTTTATTTTGATTTTTGATATTGCTGTTTTTTTTACTGTTGATATTTCTTTTTCATTGTATGATTTTTTTTTGTGTCTATTTCTGTGTGGAGCTTTTCTCCCCGGGCCTCTACTGAAAATGGAAATATATCCAGCTAGACTAGCCCGGTCAACAAATGTAAAATAAAATAAATAAAATAAAGATAAGAGATAAAAGGTTAATATTGGCATCTCAAGATAGTGGGCTACGTACATGTTGGTTTACACAGTCCATTGAACATGTGGGAGAAACAGACAAATGTAGGTTTTGCAAAACAGAAATGGAAACTGTTGCACACCTCATTGCTGGTTGCGACATACTAATGGCAGAAGTACTGTATACTGAAAGGCATAATAATGTGGTGAGACTGTTGCACTGGGGATTGTGCAAACATTATGGTAATGAAGTGGCTGAAATTACTGGAAACATGAGCCACAAAGCATCATAGAAAATGATGAAGTCTACATCACATGGGATCATCCATTACCAACAGTTCAAAAGACAGATGCTAGAAAACCAGATATAGTGGTCCAAGAATAGAAGACTCACCTTTACACCATGTCTGTATTACCTTTAGCTGTTCTCACCTTTACACCATGTCTCTATTACCTTTAGCTGCTCTCACCTTTGCACCATGTCTGTATTACCTTTAGCTGCTCTCACCTTTACACCATGTCTCTATTACCTTTAGCTGCTCTCACCTTTACACCATGTCTCTATTACCTTTAGCTGCTCTCACCTTTACACCATGTCTCTATTACCTTTAGCTGCTCTCACCTTTACACCATGTCTCTATTACCTTTAGCTGTTCTTGCCTTTACACCATGTCTCTATTACCTTTAGCTGCTCTCACCTTTACACCATGTCTCTATTACCTTTAGCTGCTCTCGCCTTTACACCATGTCTCTATTACCTTTAGCTGCTCTCACCTTTACACCATGTCTGTATTACCTTTAGCTGCTCTCACCTTTACACCATGTCTCTATTACCTTTAGCTGCTCTCACCTTTACACCATGTCTCTATTACCTTTAGCTGCTCTCACCTTTACACCATGTCTCTATTACCTTTAGCTGCTCTCACCTTTACACCATGTCTCTATTACTTTTAGCTGCTCTCACCTTTACACCATGCCTGCATTACCTTTAGCTGCTCTCACCTTTACACCATGTCTCTATTACCTTTAGCTGCTCTCACCTTTAAACCATGTCTCTATTACCTTTAGCTGCTCTCACCTTTACACCATGTCTCTATTACCTTTAGCTGCTCTCACCTTTACACCATGTCTCTATTACCTGTCTGTATATTCCTACACTGTGTTTCTATATTCTTACCATCTCCTAAGTCTAACTTCTGCCTTCTGGCCCTAACAAACTACCTTGATAATATTATCCTGCACCTTACATAGACCTCACCTCCAGCTCTCCCTATCTCCAAATGGTTCTACTGTTAAATGTATTGTTATGAGCCTTGTTCTACTTCTGTAAGGGCTGGCATTTCTCCCAATTATTGTACGTAACTCTGTTAACTCTGCTGTCCTCTCCTCTTATGTTGTTGTATTCTATACGTACTGCGCTGACTATATGTAATGTTTTACTTTAAAATCTATGTATAATGCTGTGCCTATTACACTGTATATGTACTATGTATAACTCACACTTTGTCGGACCTTTTCTCACCAGGCTTTCACTGAAAATGGGCTCACCTTGGCCGAGTGGATTATCCCAGTAAAATAAAATACAATAATTAACATTTCTATATTCATGTTTGCAATACACATTACTGTATATAATATTAAGTATAAATATGCATAAACACCTATTTATAGCTAGACAGAGAGATACTCATAATGCATACATAAAAAATGAATTACTATATATGGGTATATATGGCTAATGCATACATAACAAATGAATTACTATATATGGGTATATATGGCTAATGCATACATAACAAATGAATTACTATATATGGGTATATATGGCTAATGCATACTTCAAAGAATTCTATCAAAAGAAACATCAGTATTACAGCTTCACTTTCTACCATTTGTCGTATCTCCATTCTGCCATGATGAAGGTATGGGTTAGTGAAACTGTCCTTACCTAATTGCAGTGAAGTCTTTCAGTGGATGCAAATAATATGCATTTTGTTTGTGTAAAATTCCTAAGTCTCACAAATTGGGTAATCAGGCTTACAGAATTGGCAGCCTGTACATGGACACCCTGACTGCAGAGTGAATGCTCTCCAGCAGGTCGTTAATGTGCAGGTTATGCCTGCTGGAAGGCAAATCTTCACTTTCTGACAGCAAATTAAGATAGTATGAAGCTCAAGCAGTTAAAAACAATCAGAGGTCATTAATTAAGAACTATATATAATGCTTTGCTGTTTAGCAATTGAAAAATTGAAATGATAAAGTAAAAAAAGTAATAAATGGATGTGTGTGAGTGAGCGGTTGCATTCATGTGCAAGTGAATGTATGCTTGCATGCCTAACATAGACAGCACAGACCACAACAGATAGTTCATTGACATGGATTGCTTGTGTGACACCCATGCACTGCCCCAGCAATCAAGGAGCCTCAATCCTCACTACCAACACCAGTGAGGAGCGTCTCATATAGGAGGAAAAGATAACAAATACACTCATTAGAATACAATTTCCCTTAAGAGCACACAGAAATCACAGTCAGTCTGGGGCTGGTTGCTCCCTTGCTCTCCAGGTCCCCAATAAGACTCCACACTGGCATAGCTATAGGGTCTAGATCTCAGCCTACCTGGGCAAGCTAAAACCTTCAGCACCCTCTCTGTCCAACCAGTGCTTCGTGTCCCTGCCCAAGTAGCTGACTCACATACACTTTGAGATAAGAGTTTATACAACTTCACAGACACTCCTGGGAAAGGCTGGCACAGGTTCTCCAGCTGTGCCCCTATTACCCAACCTATACAGTAGTACCACCTGCCACCATGCAGCTAATACTTACCAGCTACTCAAAGGCCCTTAAAAGGATGTCCAATTATTACTGTGCAAGATTATTATCCAATAGTAAGTGTAACTAAACAGTCAAGGTTTATTAGAGGGACTTGGTACCAGATCACTTATAAGCATGCAATGTACTCTAGAGCTTAAATTATCTATACACAAAATGGCCTCAGTGGAATGGTTTAAAAATATTTAATAATAAATAATAAAGACACAAGACAATACTACTACAATACAGTGCTAGTCAAGAGTTCAGAGATCACAGAGAAATACTTAAAACAATACAGGAGGAAAGTTCTGATATGAATACAGAAAAACAAATGTCTAAGCCTTTCTAGTTCCTAGCTACTTCTCAAAGAAAATACAGTTCTAAAATAACTTACACGTATAGAGCAAAGCAGTGCTGAGTTGGATGTTCAAGACAAAAATGCCTAGAGTCGCTCTGAGAAATAGTTTTTAAAATCACTAACAAACATTTCTGCTGGGCCCTCCCAGATTACATCATTCTGATTTAGTTCCCAGGCCAACAGAAGCTCAACATTTACATTTTTAACATCTCCTTTTGTTATCTTGCAGCTGGTCAGGAAGCAGAGCAATAAAAGACATTCCATATGTAAACTCTAGTAATTATTCCTTAAGATAAAACAATAGAAAGAATGTGCTAGCCCAGACGGAATGACTCCAAATTTATAATTTCAAAGGGCAGACATGAAATAATTTTAACTTCAAAGGACAGATATGAAATGCTTGACTTAGCATTCTTTACAGCAGAGGGCAATGTTGCTACATTGTTTTAAGTTCAACATTTCACAGCATATTCTTTCCACCAAGAAAACAAGCTTGTAGTTTACATTTATATTTACAAATGACAGAATTATCTGCAAAATTCTATCTGGCTAGGCTGGCAGCCTTCACCCATCTTCACCCACTCTTCACATATTGTCACAGCTTGATAATATAGACAGCACAGACTACAACAGGTAGTCCATTAACAAGGATTGTTTGATAACATCAACAGCATAGACCACAACATGTAGTCCATTAACACAGATTGTTTGATAGCATAGACAGCACAGACCACAACAGGTAGTCCATTAACACGGATTGTTTGATAACATAGACAGCACAGACCACAACAGGCAGTCCATTAACAGGGATTGTTTGATAACATCAACAGCATAGACCACAACAGGTAGTCCATCAACACAGATTGTTTGATAACATAGACAGCATAGACCACAACAGGTAGTCCATTACCACAGATTGTTTGATAACATAGGCAGCACAGACCACAACAGGTAGTCCATTAACACAGATTGTTTGATAATATAAATAGCACAGACCACAACAGGCAGTCCATTAACATGGATTGTTTGGAAATGAAAATCTTAATCATTGGTACTATTATCTGATTTCATCCCAACTGCAGTACTAAACAGGAAAATTAGGGGCAGTAATGGAGGAGTGGTTAGTTGCTATGCCTTATTTTTTAACTGAAAAGAATGTTAATTGCATAGTGTGTGTGTGTGTGTGTGTGTGTGTGTGTGTGTGTGTGTGTGTGTGTGTGTGTGTGTGTGTGTGTGTGTGTGTGTGTGTATGTGTGAGTGAGTGTGTGTGTGTATGAGCCTTTCTATTTGCCTATATTTCTGAATGTGTGGGGCAGGCATCAGACATGTAAACCTGTGGAAGGGTGTTATTTCCACAATATAAATATATATCTCTGTGGGGCTAAAGACTGCTGAGACAACATGATCTATGCATGGCCTTCTTTGCTTCTAGTAAACCACCTCTATGAATCTCTTATGTAAGCAATTACCTTTTCTATGTCACACAGAAATGATATGTTTTTGTATCTATAATGTACTGCGGTGGTGGTGCTGCGGTAGCGTTGTCACCTCACAGTTAGACGTTGCACATTTGATTCTCAGTTAGAGCGTCTTCTGTGTGGTGATATGTGTGAACGGGCATTCCTTCATTGAAGGTTGTGCATTAGGCCTGGTAAGTCAGCACGTAAAAACTCTACTGCCAATCATTAGTGGACCGGAGTTCTGCTGTGGCGACCCCTAACCGGGAAAAGCCGAAAGACACAAACAAAATCTGTAGATATTAAATACTTACATAACTTAAATTTTGCATGTACATTTTGGGGGATGTTGAATGTTATTTATTTATATTGTTCTGTAGTTTGCTGTAATGCATGTTAACTTTGTAGTGAGCCATGGACAGAAACTGAGAACTCAAAACATTGCCCTGCACATTTCCTCGTGTTGTTGAGCCTTATAGTTTTGTACATTTGTGTATGTATACATATGCATGCATAATTCCTAAAACAATTTCATGTACTACATCAAGTTTGAAACATTAGGTGCAGAAAATAATTTACATCAAAAATAAAAAAAAACTATATAATAAAATTAATAAACAAAATACAAAGTAGTGCAATTAATAGCTGATTCCCTAAGTACAGTAATGTCTGACTAGGTACTTGGTATTGTGAGAATAATGCCCTTCCATGGCTTTACATGCCTGATGCCTGCCCCCTTCATTATAAAACTAAACAGGCATAAGCTAAAACCTGACCATCTAGAATTTCCTGACAAGGATAATACTCTGTGTTGATGAGATTTCATAAATGTACCAGTTTAACAGCCTTAAAACATTACTCCTGTAAACAATCTCCTAGCGACTGCTGAGACATGATGGTCTATGCATGGCCTTCATAGTCTCTAATAAACCATCTCCTATGAACCTCTTATGCCTTACTTATTAAACAACATTAAAAAAAATAAACAATTTCCATTCCTATGTCACACAGAAATGATCTACAAACATGATACAATGGTGTACTTAGGTGGAAATGTAATTGTGTGTTGCTTATGTAACAACACTAATTGTGTAGATGTTAGGGTTGGGGAATGTATTCATGTGCTACTTATACAACATTGTGTGGATGGTATAAAATAACATCATAGGTGTGAGTTACACTACAAGAGTGAATCAATTTAGAAATAAAAAACAGGTCAACAAAATGAATCATGTATGACAACAGGGTCTACTATATTTGTTCAATGCGAATTTGTTCAATGTCACAACAACACGTTCATTTCAGTAATTGAAATACCTTCCAGTAACCCATCTACAATACTGTTACGTATCCCTGCCAGAACCCTTATCCTAACTCTAAAAACTTCAAATGATTATATCAATTTAACTCCTTCTTTTCTCAATTTAAAATAATGCTCCCCTCCCTAACCCTGTAGTCCCGATGATTCACTATGTCTAAAATCCCATTCCACTCTCTAATCCTAAAGTAACAATCAGTCCTCAAACTAAAATTCAACTCCCCCCTTCCATAATTGCTCTCTAAACCTAAAATACCATTCCCCTGTATAACCTTGTACTGCTCCATAAAACAAAATTCCTCTTTCCCATAAATTAAGCAAATTTCTCATTCCACATCACATATATGATCACTCCATAAACCTAAAATACCTATTATTTTGCATGACCATATAAAATCTATTCCTGTCACAAAACACCCATCCTGGTCACTAACACAAAAGTCATAATCAATACCTAAACCTAACATTCCTGTCCTACTCCCTAACACTAATGCCTGCACTCCACTTCCAATTCCATTCCCATGACATAAAAGCCCTCCTCTTTCTACCATTCCCCATGTGCACTGCAAGCACATTTTTATGTACATCTCTTAGGACATGAGCAGATGATGAAAAAGTCCAATCACTAAACTCACATTGGTTTCAAGCACAATCTCACACACACACACACACACACACACACACACACACACACACACACACACACACACACACACACACACACACACACACATCTAATTTAAATAAAACTTCCCCTGTTCTCCCTCTCCATGTAAAAAATGTTCCATATGATAGACTGTCCATGGCTCTCTGCAAAGTTAACACATAATGCCACAGCAAACTACATAACAAAATAAATCAATAGCATTCATGCAATATATCCCCCCCCAAAAAACTTACATACTGCAATATTAATAAATAATACACCAAATTAAGCCAAATAAAAAAGTTGCTTATTCTTGGATGACTGATCATATTTATAGTCTTTCCACAAATTGACCCCGCTCTTCAAAACCAATGCAGCTCAGATTCAGATATGGAGGCAGCACAACCAACCTAATGTTTGCAGTGAGACAGATTGTTGACAAGTTGCTAGAGATGAGGAAAGAGTCCAGCTGGGAATTCTTAGAACCTAGAGAAAGCAAACAGCAGGTTCCCTAGAAAAATGATTTTGTCATTCCTGCAATGATTCAAAGTCCCAGAAACATCAATAGAATTAGTGCAGGCAATAGGGAAAACTTCCAAAGCCAATTATGAATTGAAACTATTATCCAAACATTACAAATGTATCAGCAATTCAAAAAATATCATAATAGTGATGAAAGTTTGTTATATGGTACCATTTTAGAGTGTATTGAGAAGAATGAAAATGTATTAAATCAAAAATTGATGTATAAGGAAAGTATATACATTTTAAAATATAAAACTTTGGTACCTAGAGGCTTAAATAATGAGCTGAATTGGAAGTGTTTGCTTTAAATGAATAATTTTAAGTAAATTGATTAATTATTTAATTAATTGAATGCAATTTATGGATGTATAAGAAGGGTGTGTTTTTTGTACTTGTGTTATTACTTAAAGGTGGTTACACCGAGGCACTAGAATAAATTTTGCATTTTGTTTTTTTTTGTTTTCTTGGAGTTTTCCATTTGGAGCTGAATAGCTGATACATTTGTAACATTTGGATAATAGTTGTTGTAATTTGTGGAGTAAGAAGGAGAGAACAGAAGAGTGGTTGTATTAGGATATCATGTCCTCAGATCCAAACGTGGATGTACCTTGCCTTTTCTGAGAAGAATCTATCTCCATTCTGGGAGCAAGCAGTATTTTGGGGTCCCAGATGGGTTCCCAGAGGACTGTGGAACAATATCTTAATGGGACATTGCATATCTCTAACCCTAGTTTGGAGAACCATTCTACAAACTAAGGAACTGGCCCTATTTTGGATCTATTAATTACAGAGAGAACTAAAACAATAAGTGACCCTTTTGTTGCTGTGGGCCAAACTTTGGGTGTAATTTCTTCCAACAAAAGGGAAATATGTGACAAATTTTAAAAACTGTTGGAGAAAGAAACAAGGACATGTATTAATATTCTGGGTTTACAGAGATATATAGACCTCAAAATTACCCCAAGGGGGTTGAGGTTTATTAATAACCCTAGTTTACCATTTGACTTAAATTGTCCCATAGAGAAGCAGTTTAGGGAGAGATGGATAGATGCTTCTCATAGATTTGTGACCGAATGGCTGCACATTTTAATAGAAAGGGACCAGGTCAAACATAAGAAACTGAAGCAAAAATTGACTTCTTTGTCACATACTTTAAGGTCTTCTCTGGGCAGTTCAAATGTGAATATTTTTCTTAAAAAAATCAACAAAAAGCTGTCTGCCTTAGAAACGGAATTGATTGAGTACAAGAAAGTAAAATTAATTAGAAATGTCAATGACTATGAGGGGGGCCATGCCTTTCTTCCAGTAATCAATCAGAAGAGGAAGGAACAGCGACGTCATTTTGTAAGTTTTAAAGGAGCTTCTTCAGCTTCCTTTGCATCTTCGGAGGGTACCAGTTACTGTGCGATGGATGAAAATAAAGAGTTTCCTGAACTACTACAAACCAACGACCAGAAGAACATAGGATGCAGTTTCAGAGTGAGGAGAACCATAATCAACACCAACAAAGCCATAAAATGGGAGTTTCCTGAACTACCACAACCCCAACGACCAGAAGAACAAAGGATGCAGTTTCAGAGTGAGGAGAACCATAATCAACACCAACAAAGCCATAAAATGGGAGTTTCCTGAACTACCACAACCCAACGACCAGAAGAACATAGGATGCAGTTTCAGAGTGAGGAGAACCATAATCAACACCAACAAAGCCATAAAATGGGAGTTTCCTGAACTACCACAACCCAACGACCAGAAGAACGTAGGATGCAGTTTCAGAGTGAGGAGAACCATAATCAACACCAACAAAGCCATAAAATGGGAGTTTCCTGAACTACCACAACCCCAACGACCAGAAGAACATAGGATGCAGTTTCAGAGTGAGGAGAACCATAATCAACACCAACAAAGCCATAAAATGGGAGTTTCCTGAACTACCACAAACTAACGACCAGAAGAACATAGGATGCAGTTTCAGAGTGAGGAGAACCATAATCAACACCAACAAAGCCATAAAATGGGAGTTTCCTGAACTACCACAACCCCAACGACCAGAAGAACATAGGATGCAGTTTCAGAGTGAGGAGAACCATAATCAACACCAACAAAGCCATAAAATGGGAGTTTCCTGAACTACCACAAACCAATGACCAGAACATAGGATAAAAACAAAAAATGCAAGAGAAACTGCTTTGAAGAAAACAGCACGGGCTTTAATAACTGTGAGCGCTTTCAGTTAAGCAGATTGCTTGACCTTCATCAGACATAAAGACAATGCTCACTTCTTAATTTAAATAACAAATACAACAAATTACATAATTAATTAATGAACATCAATTAAACAATGAGCATACATTAAGCCTCCCACTACTCTAACTAAATGTAATACAGAATCAACATTCACTTTAATACTTATTAAAAATTCCATAGAAACAATTAGTTAAAATATTTTTATATAATAGTCCTCATAAATTAAAAATTTTAAATAAAATAACATGAATTCATTTTAACACTAAGATGTCAACCAAATGAGCTATGCAATGATTCCTTAAACCTATACTTTAAATAGAGTTCATGCAAACAATCATACTTATTCTAAAAAGTAAGAAGTTTAGGTACACATCCCAGATTCACATATAGAAGGGGCACTAACCTTAAAAACCTCGTGGAAAGAACTAATGTTAGTTCAAAAAAGAAAGTGGTAGGAATGAGAAAATGTGGGAAATGTCCGCAATGTAGACACATGTACATGGATAAGATGGTTTATATTAACAACAAGGTTTATTTTCTAAAAGGGAACTACAACTGTGACTCTAAGGGGGTTGTTTATGTGGCTCTTTGTGAGAATTGTCCTTCCTATTACATAGGAAAGACAGAGAGAACATTCAAGAAAAGAGTCTATGAGCATTTATATGCAATGGAGAGGGGGGATATAACAAACGCACTTGCCAAACATATTCTTGAATGTCCAGATCACAGTTTTAGATTTTCTGTAGTACAAATGATTGAAAATAATCTTAGGGGAGGGCCATGGCAATTGCATCTTGAGGAGCAGGAACTCTTTTGGCAGTTGAGGACAGATGCCCACTTTCCACCAGGGCTCAATGATGTAGCATCAATTAGATGTATTCTTAAACTAAAAGCACTTCGGAGGTAAAATATTTTAGTTGTGCAAAGTTAATAGTAATTAAATTAATTTGAACCTGGTGAAGTGTAATTAAGGTAGTCTATTACTCTTTGTAGATTTAGGGGAAGTATGAAGTACAGGTATATTTACCCATCTTGGAAATGGTTAGATTTAAAATAAGGAATTAATTTTAGAATAAGTATGATTGCTTGCATGAACTCTGTTTAAAGTATAGGCTTAAGGAATCATTGCATAGCTCATTTGGTTGACATCTTAGTGTTAAAATCAATTCATGTTATTTTATTTAAAATTTTAAATTTATGAGGACTATTATATAAAAATATTTTAATTAATTGTTTCTATGGAATTTTTAATAAGTATTAAAGTGAATGTTGATTCTGTATTACATTTAGTTAGAGTAGTGGGAGGCTTAATTTATGCTCATTGTTTAATTGATGTTCATTAATTAATTATGTAATTTGTTGTATTTGTTATTTAAATTAAGAAGTGAGCATTGTCTTTATGTCTGATGAAGGTCAAGCAATCTGCTTAACTGAAAGCGCTCACAGTTATTAAAGCCCGTGCTGTTTTCTTCAAAGCAGTTTCTCTTGCATTTTTTGTTTTTAACCAGTTTATTATCGTGATTTTGTGTCTGTGTTACCAGAACATAGGATGCAGTTTCAGAGTGAGGAGAACCATAATCAACACCAACAAAGCCATAAAATGGGAGTTTCCTGAACTACCACAACCCAACAACCAGAAGAACATAGGATGCAGTTTCAGAGTGAGGAGAACCATAATCAACACCAACAAAGCCATAAAATGTGAGTTTCCTGAACAACCACAAACCAATGAACAGAACATAGGATGCAGTTTCAGAGTGAGGAGAACCATAATCAAAACCAACAAAGCCATAAAATGGGAGTTTCCTGAACTACCACAACCCCAACAACCAGAAGAACATAGGATGCAGTTTCAGAGTGAGGAGAACCATAATCAACACCAACAAAGCCATAAAATGGGAGTTTCCTGAACTACCACAACCCCAACAACCAGAAGAACATAGGATGCAGTTTCAGAGTGAGGAGAACCATAATCAACACCAACAAAGCCATAACATGGGAGTTTCTTGAACTACCACAAACCAATGACCAGAACATAGGATGCAGTTTCAGAGTGAGGAGAACCATAATCAACACCAACAAAGCCATAAAATGAAGTTTCCTGAACTACCACAAACCAATGACCAGAAGAACATAGGATGCAGTTTCAGAGTGAGGAGAACCATAATCAACACCAACAAAACCATAAAATGGGAGTTTCCTGAACTACCACAACCCCAACGACCAGAAGAACATAGGATGCAGTTTCAGAGTGAGGAGAACCATAATCAACAATAACAAAGCCTTAAAATGGGAGTTTGCTGAACTACCACAACCCAACGACCAGAAGAACGTAGGATGCAGTTTCAGAGTGAGGAGAACCATAATCAACACCAACAAAGCCATAAAATGGGAGTTTCCTAAACTACCACAACCCAACGACCAGAAGAACATAGGATGCAGTTTTAGAGTGAGGAGAACCATAATCAACACCAACAAAGCCATAAAATGGGAGTTTCCTGAACTACCACAACCCAACGACCATAAGAACGTAGGATGCAGTTTCAGAGTGAGGAGAACCATAATCAACACCAACAAAGCCATAAAATGGAAGTTTCCTGAACTACCACAAACCAACAAACAGAATAACGTAGGATGCAGTTTCAGAGTGAGGAAAACCATAATCAACACCAACAAAGCCATAAAATGGGAGTTTCCTGAACTATCACAACCCAACGACCAGAAGAACATAGGATGCAGTTTCAGAGTGAGGAGAACCATAATCAACACCAACAAAGCCATAAGATGGGAGTTTCTTGAACTACCACAACCCAACAACCAAAAGAACATAGGATGCAGTTTCAGAGTGATGAGAACCATAATCAACACCAACAAAGCCATAAAATGGGAGTTTCCTGAACTACCACAACCCAAAGACCAGAAGAACGTAGGATGCAGTTTCAGAGTGAGGAGAACCATAATCAACACCAACAAAGCCATAAAATGGAAGTTTCCTGAACTACCACAACCCAACGAACACAAGAATGTAGGATGCAGTTTGAGAGTGAGGAGAACCATAATCAACACCAACAAAGCCATAAAATGGGAGTTTCCTGAACTACCACAACCCAACGACCAGAAGAACATAGGATGCAGTTTCAGAGTGAGGAGAACCATAATCAACACCAACAAAGCCATAAAATGGGAGTTTCCTGAACTACCACAACCCCAACGACCAGAAGAACATAGGATGCAGTTTCAGAGTGAGGAGAACCATAATCAACACCAACAAAGCCATAAAAGGGGCCGAAATTACACCTTTAATGAACCGTATGCAAATGAGAACCAGAGAAGGGACTTTAAACAGGGACAGGGTAACGGACAACAATACAATAAAAAGTTTAGAAGAGAGTGTAACCGAGGTATGTACTGTTGCCAATATTGTGTTAAATTTATCAAATTGTATTCTGACTAAGGAACAAGTAACGGTTTTAAATTTTGGCCTCACGTTTGTCCCTAAGGTTATACTGAGGGCTCATGTAGTTAAACAGGAAAATGTCAGGTTTATTCGCAAACTACACTTGAAATGTTAGTTTGCTATGGAAAAAAGTGGTAGTGTAGATGTGAATAGTGATATGCATATATGTAGTGATTCAGATGAAAGTTTTTATTCATGTGAGGATGAAATGTATGTTGATTTAAGCAATAATGATTTAAATGCATATTGCAAAGTGGATGTTTCTGGTATTCCCAATTCAAACAACTTGATCCCTCCTTTTGAAAATGTACATGTTAAACAGTTTGGTGCCATGATAGGTTTTGGGGAAGGTGATAGTATATGTGAAGAAACTTTGAAGAATAAACGTAAGGTAACCTGTCTGTACTGCACTGATAAGGCTATATAACAGGTACTGTACCCGGTTATTGTGAGCATGCGAAGAGAGTGAGATTTATCTGGCAACGTGTCTGTACTGCACTGATAAGGCTATATAGCAGGTACTGTTCCCAGTTATGGTGAGTATGCATAGAGAGTGAGATTCTTCTGGTAACGTGCCTGTACTGCACTGATAAGGCTATATAGCAGGTACTGTGCCCAGTTATGGTGAGCATGCATAGAAAGTGAGATTCATCTTGTTAAGTGTCTGTACTGCACTGATGAGGCTATATAACAGGTACTGCACCCAGTTATGGTGAGCATGTATACAAAGTGAGATTAATCTGGTAACGTGTCTGTACTGCACTGATAAGGTTATATAACAGGTACTGCGCCCGGTTATGGTGAGCATGCATACAAAGTGAGATTCATCTGGTAATGTGTCTGTACTGCACTGATAAAGTTATATAATAGGTATTGCACCTGGTTATGGTGAGCATGCATACAAAGTGAGATTCATCTGGTAATGTGTCTGTACTGCACTGATAAAGTTATATAATAGCTATTGCACCCGGTTATGGTGAGCATGCATACAAAGTGAGATTCATCTGGTAATATGTCTGTACTGCACTGATAAAGTTATATAACAGGTACTGTACCCGGTTATGGTGAGCATGCATACAAAGTGAGATTCATCTGGTAACGTGTCTGTACTGCACTAATAAGGTTATATAACAGGTACTGCGCTCGGTTATGGTGAGCATGCGTACAAAGTGAGATTCATCTGGTAATGTGTCTGTACTGCACTGATAAAGTTATATAACAGGTATTGCACCCGGTTATGGTGAGCATGCATACAAAGTGAGATTCATCTGGTAATGTGTCTGTACTGCACTAATAAGGTTATATAACAGGTACTGTACCCGGTTATGGTGAGCATGCATACAAAGTGAGATTCATCTGGTAACGTGTCTGTACTGCACTGATGAGGCTATATAACAGGTACTGCACCCGGTTATGGTGAGCATGCATACAAAGTGAGATTCATCTGGTAACGTGTCTGTACTGCAATGCTGTTCTGATTCCTACTTTGCAATATTTCATTCAATGCAATGTCGAGTAAAGCTCCCCCTGTAATCTTTGTTTGATATCAGTCTTTGAGGGGTTGGGACACCATCAGTTCATCA
>NC_056732.1:1879813034-1880043892 GCF_019279795.1 Protopterus annectens
GTAAATGTTGGGGTACTACCTCATGTACTACCCTGCCTCTCCCATCATGCTGTAAATGTTTGGGTACTACCTCATGTACTACCCTGCCTCTCCCATCATGCTGTAAATGTTTGGGTACTACCTCATGTACTACCCCTGCCTCCCATCATGCTGTAAATGTTTGGGTACTACCTCATGTACTACCCTGCCTCTCCCATCATGCTGTAAATGTTTGGGTACTACCTCATGTACTACCCTGCCTCTCCCATCATGCTGTAAATGTTTGGGTACTACCTCATGTACTACCCTGCCTCTCCCATCATGCTGTAAATGTTTGGGTACTACCTCATGTACTACCCTGCCTCTCCCATCATGCTGTAAATGTTTGGGTACTACCTCATGTACTACCCTGCCTCTCCCATCATGCTGTAAATGTTTGGGTACTACCTCATGTACTACCCTGCCTCTCCCATCATGCTGTAAATGTTTGGGTACTACCTCATGTACTACCCTGCCTCTCCCATCATGCTGTAAATGTTTGGGTACTACCTCATGTACTACCCTGCCTCTCCCATCATGCTGTAAATGTTTGGGTACTACCTCATGTACTACCCTGCCTCTCCCATCATGCTGTAAATGTTTGGGTACTACCTCATGTACTACCCTGCCTCTCCCATCATGCTGTAAATGTTTGGGTACTACCTCATGTACTACCCTGCCTCTCCCATCATGCTGTAAATGTTTGGGTACTACCTCATGTACTACCCTGCCTCTCCCATCATGCTGTAAATGTTTGGGTACTACCTCATGTACTACCCTGCCTCTCCCATCATGCTGTAAATGTTTGGGTACTACCTCATGTACTACCCTGCCTCTCCCATCATGTTGTAAATGTTTGGGTACTACCTCATGTACTACCCTGCCTCTCCCATCATGCTGTAAATGTTTGGGTACTACCTCATGTACTACCCTGCCTCTCCCATCATGCTGTAAATGTTTGGGTACTACCTCATGTACTACCCTGCCTCTCCCATCATGCTGTAAATGTTTGGGTACTACCTCATGTACTACCCTGCCTCTCCCATCATGCTGTAAATGTTTGGGTACTACCTCATGTACTACCCTGCCTCTCCCATCATGCTGTAAATGTTTGGGTACTACCTCATGTACTACCCTGCCTCTCCCATCATGCTGTAAATGTTTGGGTACTACCTCATGTACTACCCTGCCTCTCCCATCATGCTGTAAATGTTTGGGTACTACCTCATGTACTACCCTGCCTCTCCCATCATGCTGTAAATGTTTGGGTACTACCTCATGTACTACCCTGCCTCTCCCATCATGTTGTAAATGTTTGGGTACTACCTCATGTACTACCCTGCCTCTCCCATCATGCTGTAAATGTTTGGGTACTACCTCATGTACTACCCTGCCTCTCCCATCATGCTGTAAATGTTTGGGTACTACCTCATGTACTACCCTGCCTCTCCCATCATGTTGTAAATGTTTGGGTACTACCTCATGTACTACCCTGCCTCTCCCATCATGCTGTAAATGTTTGGGTACTACCTCATGTACTACCCTGCCTCTCCCATCATGCTGTAAATGTTTGGGTACTACCTCATGTACTACCCTGCCTCTCCCATCATGCTGTAAATGTTTGGGTACTACCTCATGTACTACCCTGCCTCTCCCATCATGCTGTAAATGTTTGGGTACTACCTCATGTACTACCCTGCCTCTCCCATCATGCTGTAAATGTTTGGGTACTACCTCATGTACTACCCTGCCTCTCCCATCATGCTGTAAATGTTTGGGTACTACCTCATGTACTACCCTGCCTCTCCCATCATGCTGTAAATGTTTGGGTACTACCTCATGTACTACCCTGCCTCTCCCATCATGTTGTAAATGTTTGGGTACTACCTCATGTACTACCCTGCCTCTCCCATCATGCTGTAAATGTTTGGGTACTACCTCATGTACTACCCTGCCTCTCCCATCATGCTGTAAATGTTTGGGTACTACCTCATGTACTACCCTGCCTCTCCCATCATGCTGTAAATGTTTGGGTACTACCTCATGTACTACCCTGCCTCTCCCATCATGCTGTAAATGTTTGGGTACTACCTCATGTACTACCCTGCCTCTCCCATCATGCTGTAAATGTTTGGGTACTACCTCATGTACTACCCTGCCTCTCCCATCATGCTGTAAATGTTTGGGTACTACCTCATGTACTACCCTGCCTCTCCCATCATGCTGTAAATGTTTGGGTACTACCTCATGTACTACCCTGCCTCTCCCATCATGCTGTAAATGTTTGGGTACTACCTCATGTACTACCCTGCCTCTCCCATCATGCTGTAAATGTTTGGGTACTACCTCATGTACTACCCTGCCTCTCCCATCATGCTGTAAATGTTTGGGTACTACCTCATGTACTACCCTGCCTCTCCCATCATGTTGTAAATGTTTGGGTACTACCTCATGTACTACCCTGCCTCTCCCATCATGCTGTAAATGTTTGGGTACTACCTCATGTACTACCCTGCCTCTCTCATCATGCTGTAAATGTTTGGGTACTACCTCATGTACTACCCTGCCTCTCCCATCATGCTGTAAATGTTTGGGTACTACCTCATGTACTACCCTGCCTCTCCCATCATGCTGTAAATGTTTGGGTACTACCTCATGTACTACCCTGCCTCTCCCATCATGCTGTAAATGTTTGGGTACTACCTCATGTACTACCCTGCCTCTCCCATCATGCTGTAAATGTTTGGGTACTACCTCATGTACTACCCTGCCTCTCCCATCATGCTGTAAATGTTTGGGTACTACCTCATGTACTACCCTGCCTCTCCCATCATGCTGTAAATGTTTGGGTACTACCTCATGTACTACCCTGCCTCTCCCATCATGCTGTAAATGTTTGGGTACTACCTCATGTACTACCCTGCCTCTCCCATCATGTTGTAAATGTTTGGGTACTACCTCATGTACTACCCTGCCTCTCTCATCATGCTGTAAATGTTTGGGTACTACCTCATGTACTACCCTGCCTCTCCCATCATGCTGTAAATGTTTGGGTACTACCTCATGTACTACCCTGCCTCTCCCATCATGCTGTAAATGTTTGGGTACTACCTCATGTACTACCCTGCCTCTCCCATCATGCTGTAAATGTTTGGGTACTACCTCATGTACTACCCTGCCTCTCCCATCATGCTGTAAATGTTTGGGTACTACCTCATGTACTACCCTGCCTCTCCCATCATGCTGTAAATGTTTGGGTACTACCTCATGTACTACCCTGCCTCTCCCATCATGCTGTAAATGTTTGGGTACTACCTCATGTACTACCCTGCCTCTCCCATCATGCTGTAAATGTTTGGGTACTACCTCATGTACTACCCTGCCTCTCCCATCATGCTGTAAATGTTTGGGTACTACCTCATGTACTACCCTGCCTCTCCCATCATGCTGTAAATGTTTGGGTACTACCTCATGTACTACCCTGCCTCTCCCATCATGCTGTAAATGTTTGGGTACTACCTCATGTACTACCCTGCCTCTCCCATCATGCTGTAAATGTTTGGGTACTACCTCATGTACTACCCTGCCTCTCCCATCATGCTGTAAATGTTTGGGTACTACCTCATGTACTACCCTGCCTCTCCCATCATGCTGTAAATGTTTGGGTACTACCTCATGTACTACCCTGCCTCTCCCATCATGCTGTAAATGTTTGGGTACTACCTCATGTACTACCCTGCCTCTCCCATCATGCTGTAAATGTTTGGGTACTACCTCATGTACTACCCTGCCTCTCTCATCATGCTGTAAATGTTTGGGTACTACCTCATGTACTACCCTGCCTCTCCCATCATGCTGTAAATGTTTGGGTACTACCTCATGTACTACCCTGCCTCTCCCATCATGCTGTAAATGTTTGGGTACTACCTCATGTACTACCCTGCCTCTCCCATCATGCTGTAAATGTTTGGGTACTACCTCATGTACTACCCTGCCTCTCCCATCATGCTGTAAATGTTTGGGTACTACCTCATGTACTACCCTGCCTCTCCCATCATGCTGTAAATGTTTGGGTACTACCTCATGTACTACCCTGCCTCTCCCATCATGCTGTAAATGTTTGGGTACTACCTCATGTACTACCCTGCCTCTCCCATCATGCTGTAAATGTTTGGGTACTACCTCATGTACTACCCTGCCTCTCCCATCATGCTGTAAATGTTTGGGTACTACCTCATGTACTACCCTGCCTCTCCCATCATGCTGTAAATGTTTGGGTACTACCTCATGTACTACCCTGCCTCTCCCATCATGCTGTAAATGTTTGGGTACTACCTCATGTACTACCCTGCCTCTCCCATCATGCTGTAAATGTTTGGGTACTACCTCATGTACTACCCTGCCTCTCCCATCATGCTGTAAATGTTTGGGTACTACCTCATGTACTACCCTGCCTCTCCCATCATGCTGTAAATGTTTGGGTACTACCTCATGTACTACCCTGCCTCTCCCATCATGCTGTAAATGTTTGGGTACTACCTCATGTACTACCCTGCCTCTCCCATCATGCTGTAAATGTTTGGGTACTACCTCATGTACTACCCTGCCTCTCCCATCATGCTGTAAATGTTTGGGTACTACCTCATGTACTACCCTGCCTCTCTCCATCATGCTGTAAATGTTTGGGTACTACCTCATGTACTACCCTGCCTCTCCCATCATGCTGTAAATGTTTGGGTACTACCTCATGTACTACCCTGCCTCTCCCATCATGCTGTAAATGTTTGGGTACTACCTCATGTACTACCCTGCCTCTCCCATCATGCTGTAAATGTTTGGGTACTACCTCATGTACTACCCTGCCTCTCCCATCATGTTGTAAATGTTTGGGTACTACCTCATGTACTACCCTGCCTCTCCCATCATGCTGTAAATGTTTGGGTACTACCTCATGTACTACCCTGCCTCTCCCATCATGCTGTAAATGTTTGGGTACTACCTCATGTACTACCCTGCCTCTCCCATCATGCTGTAAATGTTTGGGTACTACCTCATGTACTACCCTGCCTCTCCCATCATGCTGTAAATGTTTGGGTACTACCTCATGTACTACCCTGCCTCTCCCATCATGCTGTAAATGTTTGGGTACTACCTCATGTACTACCCTGCCTCTCTCATCATGCTGTAAATGTTTGGGTACTACCTCATGTACTACCCTGCCTCTCCCATCATGCTGTAAATGTTTGGGTACTACCTCATGTACTACCCTGCCTCTCCCATCATGCTGTAAATGTTTGGGTACTACCTCATGTACTACCCTGCCTCTCCCATCATGCTGTAAATGTTTGGGTACTACCTCATGTACTACCCTGCCTCTCCCATCATGCTGTAAATGTTTGGGTACTACCTCATGTACTACCCTGCCTCTCCCATCATGCTGTAAATGTTTGGGTACTACCTCATGTACTACCCTGCCTCTCCCATCATGCTGTAAATGTTTGGGTACTACCTCATGTACTACCCTGCCTCTCCCATCATGCTGTAAATGTTTGGGTACTACCTCATGTACTACCCTGCCTCTCCCATCATGCTGTAAATGTTTGGGTACTACCTCATGTACTACCCTGCCTCTCCCATCATGCTGTAAATGTTTGGGTACTACCTCATGTACTACCCTGCCTCTCCCATCATGCTGTAAATGTTTGGGTACTACCTCATGTACTACCCTGCCTCTCCCATCATGCTGTAAATGTTTGGGTACTACCTCATGTACTACCCTGCCTCTCCCATCATGCTGTAAATGTTTGGGTACTACCTCATGTACTACCCTGCCTCTCCCATCATGCTGTAAATGTTTGGGTACTACCTCATGTACTACCCTGCCTCTCCCATCATGCTGTAAATGTTTGGGTACTACCTCATGTACTACCCTGCCTCTCCCATCATGCTGTAAATGTTTGGGTACTACCTCATGTACTACCCTGCCTCTCCCATCATGCTGTAAATGTTTGGGTACTACCTCATGTACTACCCTGCCTCTCCCATCATGCTGTAAATGTTTGGGTACTACCTCATGTACTACCCTGCCTCTCCCATCATGCTGTAAATGTTTGGGTACTACCTCATGTACTACCCTGCCTCTCTCATCATGCTGTAAATGTTTGGGTACTACCTCATGTACTACCCTGCCTCTCTCATCATGCTGTAAATGTTTGGGTACTACCTCATGTACTACCCTGCCTCTCTCATCATGCTGTAAATGTTTGGGTACTACCTCATGTACTACCCTGCCTCTCCCATCATGCTGTAAATGTTTGGGTACTACCTCATGTACTACCCTGCCTCTCTCATCATGCTGTAAATGTTTGGGTACTACCTCATGTACTACCCTGCCTCTCCCATCATGCTGTAAATGTTTGGGTACTACCTCATGTACTACCCTGCCTCTCCCATCATGCTGTAAATGTTTGGGTACTACCTCATGTACTACCCTGCCTCTCCCATCATGCTGTAAATGTTTGGGTACTACCTCATGTACTACCCTGCCTCTCCCATCATGCTGTAAATGTTTGGGTACTACCTCATGTACTACCCTGCCTCTCCCATCATGCTGTAAATGTTTGGGTACTACCTCATGTACTACCCTGCCTCTCCCATCATGCTGTAAATGTTTGGGTACTACCTCATGTACTACCCTGCCTCTCCATCATGCTGTAAATGTTTGGGTACTACCTCATGTACTACCCTGCCTCTCCCATCATGCTGTAAATGTTTGGGTACTACCTCATGTACTACCCTGCCTCTCCCATCATGCTGTAAATGTTTGGGTACTACCTCATGTACTACCCTGCCTCTCCCATCATGCTGTAAATGTTTGGGTACTACCTCATGTACTACCCTGCCTCTCCCATCATGCTGTAAATGTTTGGGTACTACCTCATGTACTACCCTGCCTCTCCCATCATGCTGTAAATGTTTGGGTACTACCTCATGTACTACCCTGCCTCTCTCATCATGCTGTAAATGTTTGGGTACTACCTCATGTACTACCCTGCCTCTCCCATCATGCTGTAAATGTTTGGGTACTACCTCATGTACTACCCTGCCTCTCCCATCATGCTGTAAATGTTTGGGTACTACCTCATGTACTACCCTGCCTCTCCCATCATGCTGTAAATGTTTGGGTACTACCTCATGTACTACCCTGCCTCTCCCATCATGCTGTAAATGTTTGGGTACTACCTCATGTACTACCCTGCCTCTCCCATCATGCTGTAAATGTTTGGGTACTACCTCATGTACTACCCTGCCTCTCCCATCATGCTGTAAATGTTTGGGTACTACCTCATGTACTACCCTGCCTCTCCCATCATGCTGTAAATGTTTGGGTACTACCTCATGTACTACCCTGCCTCTCCCATCATGCTGTAAATGTTTGGGTACTACCTCATGTACTACCCTGCCTCTCCCATCATGCTGTAAATGTTTGGGTACTACCTCATGTACTACCCTGCCTCTCTCATCATGCTGTAAATGTTTGGGTACTACCTCATGTACTACCCTGCCTCTCCCATCATGCTGTAAATGTTTGGGTACTACCTCATGTACTACCCTGCCTCTCTCATCATGCTGTAAATGTTTGGGTACTACCTCATGTACTACCCTGCCTCTCCCATCATGCTGTAAATGTTTGGGTACTACCTCATGTACTACCCTGCCTCTCCCATCATGCTGTAAATGTTTGGGTACTACCTCATGTACTACCCTGCCTCTCTCATCATGCTGTAAATGTTTGGGTACTACCTCATGTACTACCCTGCCTCTCCCATCATGCTGTAAATGTTTGGGTACTACCTCATGTACTACCCTGCCTCTCCCATCATGCTGTAAATGTTTGGGTACTACCTCATGTACTACCCTGCCTCTCCCATCATGCTGTAAATGTTTGGGTACTACCTCATGTACTACCCTGCCTCTCCCATCATGCTGTAAATGTTTGGGTACTACCTCATGTACTACCCTGCCTCTCCCATCATGCTGTAAATGTTTGGGTACTACCTCATGTACTACCCTGCCTCTCCCATCATGCTGTAAATGTTTGGGTACTACCTCATGTACTACCCTGCCTCTCCCATCATGCTGTAAATGTTTGGGTACTACCTCATGTACTACCCTGCCTCTCTCATCATGCTGTAAATGTTTGGGTACTACCTCATGTACTACCCTGCCTCTCTCATCATGCTCCTCATTGTTGGGGTGCTAACTCATGTACTACCCTGCCTCTCTCATCATGCTGTAAATGTTTGGGTACTACCTCATGTACTACCCTGCCTCTCCCATCATGCTGTAAATGTTTGGGTACTACCTCATGTACTACCCTGCCTCTCCCAT
Source organism: Protopterus annectens (assembly GCF_019279795.1). Classification (NCBI taxonomy): domain Eukaryota; kingdom Metazoa; phylum Chordata; order Ceratodontiformes; family Protopteridae; genus Protopterus; species Protopterus annectens. The sequence continues at coordinate 1,879,821,444 of NC_056732.1, forward strand.
CATGCTGTAAATGTTTGGGTACTACCTCATGTACTACCCTGCCTCTCTCATCATGCTGTAAATGTTTGGGTACTACCTCATGTACTACCCTGCCTCTCCCATCATGCTGTAAATGTTTGGGTACTACCTCATGTACTACCCTGCCTCTCCCATCATGCTGTAAATGTTTGGGTACTACCTCATGTACTACCCTGCCTCTCTCATCATGCTGTAAATGTTTGGGTACTACCTCATGTACTACCCTGCCTCTCCCATCATGCTGTAAATGTTTGGGTACTACCTCATGTACTACCCTGCCTCTCCCATCATGCTGTAAATGTTTGGGTACTACCTCATGTACTACCCTGCCTCTCTCATCATGCTGTAAATGTTTGGGTACTACCTCATGTACTACCCTGCCTCTCTCATCATGCTGTAAATGTTTGGGTACTACCTCATGTACTACCCTGCCTCTCTCATCATGCTCCTCATTGTTGGGGTGCTAACTCATGTACTACCCTGCCTCTCTCATCATGCTGTAAATGTTTGGGTACTACCTCATGTACTACCCTGCCTCTCTCATCATGCTGTAAATGTTTGGGTACTACCTCATGTACTACCCTGCCTCTCTCATCATGCTGTAAATGTTTGGGTACTACCTCATGTACTACCCTGCCTCTCTCATCATGCTGTAAATGTTTGGGTACTACCTCATGTACTACCCTGCCTCTCCCATCATGCTGTAAATGTTTGGGTACTACCTCATGTACTACCCTGCCTCTCCCATCATGCTGTAAATGTTTGGGTACTACCTCATGTACTACCCTGCCTCTCCCATCATGCTGTAAATGTTTGGGTACTACCTCATGTACTACCCTGCCTCTCCCATCATGCTGTAAATGTTTGGGTACTACCTCATGTACTACCCTGCCTCTCTCATCATGCTGTAAATGTTTGGGTACTACCTCATGTACTACCCTGCCTCTCCCATCATGCTGTAAATGTTTGGGTACTACCTCATGTACTACCCTGCCTCTCCCATCATGCTGTAAATGTTTGGGTACTACCTCATGTACTACCCTGCCTCTCCCATCATGCTGTAAATGTTTGGGTACTACCTCATGTACTACCCTGCCTCTCTCATCATGCTGTAAATGTTTGGGTACTACCTCATGTACTACCCTGCCTCTCCCATCATGCTGTAAATGTTTGGGTACTACCTCATGTACTACCCTGCCTCTCCCATCATGCTGTAAATGTTTGGGTACTACCTCATGTACTACCCTGCCTCTCCCATCATGCTGTAAATGTTTGGGTACTACCTCATGTACTACCCTGCCTCTCTCATCATGCTGTAAATGTTTGGGTACTACCTCATGTACTACCCTGCCTCTCCCATCATGCTCCTCATTGTTGGGGTGCTAACTCATGTACTACCCTGCCTCTCCCATCATGCTGTAAATGTTTGGGTACTACCTCATGTACTACCCTGCCTCTCCCATCATGCTGTAAATGTTTGGGTACTACCTCATGTACTACCCTGCCTCTCTCATCATGCTCCTCATTGTTGGGGTGCTAACTCATGTACTACCCTGCCTCTCTCATCATGCTCCTCATTGTTGGGGTGCTAACTCATGTACTACCCTGCCTCTCTCATCATGCTGTAAATGTTTGGGTACTACCTCATGTACTACCCTGCCTCTCCCATCATGCTGTATATGTTTGGGTACTACCTCATGTACTACCCTGCCTCTCTCATCATGCTGTAAATGTTTGGGTACTACCTCATGTACTACCCTGCCTCTCTCATCATGCTCCTCATTGTTGGGGTGCTAACTCATGTACTACCCTGCCTCTCTCATCATGCTGTAAATGTTTGGGTACTACCTCATGTACTACCCTGCCTCTCTCATCATGCTGTAAATGTTTGGGTACTACCTCATGTACTACCCTGCCTCTCTCATCATGCTGTAAATGTTTGGGTACTACCTCATGTACAACCCTGCCTCTCTCATCATGCTGTAAATGTTTGGGTACTACCTCATGTACTACCCTGCCTCTCTCATCATGCTGTAAATGTTTGGGTACTACCTCATGTACTACCCTGCCTCTCTCATCATGCTCCTCATTGTTGGGGTACTACCTCATGTACTACCCTGCCTCTCTCATCATGCTCCTCATTGTTGGGGTGCTAACTCATGTACTACCCTGCCTCTCCCATCATGCTGTAAATGTTTGGGTACTACCTCATGTACTACCCTGCCTCTCTCATCATGCTGTAAATGTTTGGGTACTACCTCATGTACTACCCTGCCTCTCTCATCATGCTGTAAATGTTTGGGTACTACCTCATGTACTACCCTGTCTCTCTCATCATGCTCCTCATTGTTGGGGTACTACCTCATGTACTACCCTGCCTCTCTCATCATGCTCCTCATTGTTGGGGTGCTAACTCATGTACTACCCTGCCTCTCTCATCATGCTGTAAATGTTTGGGTACTACCTCATGTACTACCCTGCCTCTCTCATCATGCTGTAAATGTTTGGGTACTACCTCATGTACTACCCTGCCTCTCTCATCATGCTCCTCATTGTTGGGGTGCTAACTCATGTACTACCCTGCCTCTCTCATCATGCTGTAAATGTTTGGGTACTACCTCATGTACTACCCTGCCTCTCCCATCATGCTGTAAATGTTGGGGTATTAACTCATGTACTACCCTGCCTCTCTCATCATGCTCCTCATTGTTAGGGTGCTAACTCATGTACTACCCTGCCTCTCCCATCATGCTCCTCATTGTTGGGGTACTAACTCATGTATTACCCTGCCTCTCTCATCATGCTGTAAATGTTTGGGTACTACCTCATGTACTACCCTGCCTCTCCCATCATGCTGTAAATGTTGGGGTATTAACTCATGTACTACCCTGCCTCTCTCATCATGCTCCTCATTGTTGGGGTGCTAACTCATGTACTACCCTGCCTCTCCCATCATGCTCCTCATTGTTGGGGTACTAACTCATGTACTACCCTGCCTCTCTCATCATGCTGTAAATGTTGGGGTACTAACTCATGTACTACCCTGCCTCTCTCATCATGCTACTCATTGTTGGGGTACTAACTCATGTACTACCCTGCCTCTCTCATCATGCTGTAAATGTTGGGGTACTAAGTCATGTACTACCCTGCCTCTCCCATCATGCTGTAAATGTTGGGGTACTAACTCATGTACTACCATGCCTCTCCCATCATGCTCCTCATTTCTTCACCTGAACAATGCTGTAATACAAAAAACATGTTTGCCAACAACCAAACATACTAAAGCTGTCATGGCTCTTATATCAAACTTTATACTGGCTGGAGTTCCATCTCTTACAGCTACAAACAGCAAACGGCTTCCTATACATACACAATGCATGTGCACTACTCTCACACTGACTCCTATGGCATGCACACAAACAATACAATGCTTTATGTATAAAGATACACACAGGCACAAGCAAACTTTATATTGCAAGCTCATACATACATATGTATGTAGATATATATTTTATATAACTATATTAGCCAACGTACACATAACACACAGATGCAATTATTTATTGACTTGTCTTCCACTGACTAGGTTAGTCTCAGTAGGCTACTGACCTCTTTGCAGTGAGAGAACCAAGGAGGTATGTATACTACCAGGGGAAATTTGGTCTGGGCACTGGGGAACTTTGAGTCCTATTTTCAATAGGTACTATGGGACCTTTAAATCCCCCACCCGAGATGCAACAAACCCAAGCTGATAAGGCCTTGGTTTAATGTTTCATCCAAATGATGCCACACTCGGGCGTGCAGTGAGCTCTAATGCTACATTGAAATGATGCCACACTCGGGCGTGCAGTGAGCTCTAATGCTACATTGAAATGATGCCACACTCGGGTGTGCAGTGAGCTCTAATGCTACATTGAAAGGATGCCACACTGGGGCGTGCAGTGAGCTCTAATGCTACATTGAAATGATGCCACACTGGGGCGTGCAGGGAGCTCTAATGCTACATTGAAATGATGCCACACTGGGGCGTGCAGTGAGCTCTAATGCTACATTGAAATTATGCCACACACGGGAGTGCAGTGAGTTCTAATGCTACATTGAAATAATGCCACACTGGGGCATGCAGTGAGCTCTAATGCTACATTGAAATGATGCCACACTGGGGCGTGCAGGGAGCTCTAATGCTACATTGAAATGATGCCACACTGGGGCGTGCAGTGAGCTCTAATGCTACATTGAAATTATGCCACACACGGGAGTGCAGTGAGCTCTAATGCTACATTGAAATAATGCCACACTGGGGCATGCAGTGAGCTCTAATGCTACATTGAAATGATGCCACACTGGGGCATGCAGTGAGCTCTAATGCTACACTGAAATGATGCCACACTGGGACGTGCAGTGAGCTCTAATGCTACATTGAAATGATGCCACACTGGGGCATGCAGTGAGCTCTAATGCTACATTGAAATGATGCCACACTGGGGCGTGCAGTGAGCTCTAATGCTACATTGAAATGATGCCACACTCGGGCGTGCAGTGAGCTCTAATGCTACATTGAAATTATGCCACACTCGGGCGTGCAGTGAACTCTAATGCTACATTGAAATGATGCCACACTGGGGCGTGCAGTGAGCTCTAATGCTACATTGAAATGATGCCACGCTGGGGCGTGCAGTGAGCTCTAATGCTACATTGAAATGATGCCACACTGGGGCGTGCAGTGAGCTCTAATGCTACATTGAAATGATGCCACACTCGGGCGTGCAGTGAGCTCTAATGCTACATTGAAATGATGCCACACTCGGGCGTGCAGTGAGCTCTAATGCTACATTGAAATGATGCCACACTCGGGAGTGCAGTGAGCTCTAATGCTACATTGCATTGTCAGCAATTCAACAATTCATCCCATCACTTAGAATGTGAGTAGAATCCAAATCCTTCTGACCTTCCAGCAGTAAAAGTGTGCGTGCCACATTTTTAGCTACTAATAGAGTGTATGCATGCATTTATTTATTACACAGACATCACATCACTAAATAAGAAACATCTTTTAAATGGAGAGAGAACTTATATAAGTTGATATATGTACACACACATGCTTATGAATATCTATATAAAACAAAATACATATATGGACACATATTAAGTGAGAGAATACTATGCTAGTTCCGTTGGGACTGCAGTGTTAAAAGTACTGAAGCGGTTTACTTGGTCACACTTGTATGTATTGTATTATCTAACCTTGCATCCATACAGACAGAAAAAAAATGCATTTTATGTACATCATACACACACATGCATCTAATGCATACATGTATATGGGTCTCCTTCATATAACCAAAATGCCACTTATTAGACTTTCAGATGATCAAGCTGAGAACACTGAAAGTACAAAACACTGACAGGTAACTGATGGTAAGTAACTGCTTGGCCAGCAGGTCGACCTTTGCCCCTTACCTTCATGGTAGAGCAATCCTGGAGTTGGTATATTTAGTCTAGTTTAGCTTCCAATTTAGTGTGCTTGTCGGGTCGGTCAGTGGGTTACTTACAGTTAGTTACCCATCGGTGTTCTGAGCAGTCGTTTTGTACTTACTGTGCTCTCGGCCCGATTATCAGAAAGTCAGGTAAGTGACATTTCGGATGTGTGTTTGTGTGTGTGTGTGTGTGTGTGTGTGTGTGTGTGTGTGTGTGTGTGTGTGTGTGTGTGTGTGATTCACTCAGTTGACAGAACAAGCTTTGTTTCAACATGCATTTCATTTTCTGAAAGTCTGATGCCTGGCATTAAAGTTTAACTATAATGCGTTGTGATTTACCAAAAAATGTTGTACAGGATCAAGTTGTAAACTTGTTTGAATAGTGGGCTGTGTATTTGCATGCATTTTCTGGGGGATGTGAAGTCATAGACTTGGATTACTGTTTTTGTTTGGTGACATCAACCATTGGTGATTTGCCAGAGGACCACAGGTTTTGTAAAGAACGGAACAAAAATGTGAGGCAGGAATCTTGACATTCTGTGACAATCTGGACAGTTGACAGAGTATGAAATACATTGTTTGCAGGTCTAGTAGTCTGGCAACTGTGAAATGGCAGAAGACTGCTGAAACAATGTCCTTCAAAGAATGTGATTTATCTGAAAACCCAAGGAATATTGCTGACGTATTGTGCATAGGATGCTGAAATGTCTTATAGGTTCATAGGTTCATACTAGGCTATCTGCCCTAGGGCATTTATAAGCCTAGCCAGAGTGTGTGTGGCTTTCACCACCCCTTAGGATGAGAATACTATACCCATTAGTTTGCTGTGCCTCTGTCCAGCAGTGATACAGAGATGATTCCCGGGGTAAACCTACGATCTCCCATCCACTCGTCAAGATTTCTCTTGAACAGAGTCAGTGAGGGCTCTGCCTCACATGGACTGGGATTCTGTTCCATAGTGTAGGGAGTCTCTGGGTGATGAATCTGTCCCTCCAGCATGTCCTATTTATATCTGTGTTGAGGTTTAAGTCTCTTGCTCTCGTGGCTCTGGTGGATTTGGATTTTTTGAGGTGGAGCATGTCCATTAATTCCGGGTTGGACATGGCCTTGTATGTCAGGCACAGATCACCTCTGAGCAGATGGTATGCGACTGAATAGAGCTGGAGTTTCTTCAGTCGGGCATCGTATGACATATGTTTGAGCCACTTTATCCTTTTGGTGAGGAACTTTTGGGGTCTTTCCAACTGCTGCAGGTGTCTGGTAAGGTACATTCCGAATGGGGCGTTGTACTCAATCATTGGTCTGATAAGTGAAGAGTACAGGGGTACAATGACCTCTCCTGATCTGGATGTGAATCCCTTCATGATCAGGTGGGCAATGTAGAAGGTCTTCCTAACCACTTTGGCAATGTGAGTGTCAAAAGAGAGGCTACTGTCAACCTGGGTCCCCAGGTCCCTAACAACTTCTTCCGTGTTCAATGGATTACCACCTATGTGGTAATTAGGGGTTACCTTGTTTTTCCCAAAGGGTATGACTATACATTTTTTGGCATTTAGCTTAAGGCCATGGCTCTGGCACCAGTTATCCATTTTTATGAGACCTCTCTGGAGGATGTCTGTTTCTGATGGAGTGTCAATTATGGTGCCCAGTTTGCAGTCATCTGCAAATTTTGTCAGCCACAATCCCCCTATGTTTGCCTGCACTTCAGAAAAATAAATGCCGAACAAGAGGGGGCCCAGGACTGAGCCCTGTGGGATACCGCTCGTGACCGGCTTAGAGTCTGACATGGCACCAGCAACTCTAACCCTGTGTGTTCTGTGCTTGAGCCAGTTTGCAACCCATCTTGTGACATATGGGTTTACATCTAAGCTGGTGAGCTTTTCTATGATGCCCGAGTGGGGTATTGTGTCGAACGCTTTTGCTAGGTCAAGGTAGGCTGTGTGAACTGCCTTACCCTCATCAATGGCCTTAGTGACTGTTTCGAAAAAGTCGACCAAGTTCAAGAGGCAGGATCTGCCCTTGACAAAGCCAAATTGGGTAGGATCCAGTGTCTGTAGGTCCCCAATGTCTTTATTTATGAGTTCCATTATGATCCTATAAATAAAATAAAATAAAAAAATAAATAAATCCTCTCCATAGCTTTGCAGACAAGGCTCGTCAAGCTTATGGGGCAGTAATTTCCAGGGTCCGTAGAAGCACCGCCTTTGTGGAGTGGGACCACAGTTGCCGTACGCCATTCTTTGGGTATGTATCCTGTAGTAAGGCTAAGATTAAACAGCAGCCTTATGTGTGGGTTTAATTCCTCATTGAGTTCATGTAGCACACAGCCGGGGACACCGTCCGGTCCCATTGATGCTGTGTTTTTTGCTTTAGAGAGAGCAGCTCTCACCTGGGCATCTGAGATGTTTGGGAGGCTAGACTCTGGTGGGATAGATATTTCTCCTTTTGGGGGGGAGGGAGGGGAGAAATTTGCACCGAACCTGTCTGCCAGTATGTTGGTAATGTCCGTGGGTTCAGTAATTTTTTTATCATTTTGGACTAATTCTGAGCAAATCTGTGAGTTTCCACCTATGTTTCTAACATAGCTAAAGAAGGCTTTATGATTGTCTTTTGTGTCATTAGCGATTTTTTTCTCAAAGTTGGCCTTGGATGATTTTATGAGTGATCGTAGTTTTTTGCTAGTATTGATCAGAGATGCCTTCCCTTTTAGGGATTTTGCTCTGTCATGTAGTATCTTTCTCCTCTTGTTGTAGAGTTTGTTTATGGCTGGGGTCCACCAGACCGGGCACCTGCCTTTGGTGGAAAGGGTCTTGATTTTATTAGGGATTGCTTGATCCATACATTCCTGGAGGTGCTCATAGAAGGCATTTGTAAAGGTTTCAGCAGCGTGGGTTGTGGTTTCCACTGGCTCGGGGGCCTTGAAGGATACCACTCCAGTCTTAAGAAGTGTGAAGTTTGCTTTTGAGAAGTTCTTCACTGTGGTCTTTTTCGCTGGGGGTGGGGGCGGGATGTGGATCTCCAGTGGGATTAATTTATGGTCTGATCTCACCAATGAGGGATATACTTCCAGTGTGGAGCATTTTGTCCCCATGTTTGTGATGATCAGGTCTAGTATATTTTCTCCTCTTGTGGGAATGGTGACTAGTTGTTCCATAGCATTTGAGTTTATGAACTCAAGGAACCTTTGGGCTAGGGTGTTGGGGCTTGAGTAATGTTCCTAGTCTATGTTTGGGTAGTTGAAGTCACCCAATATGATGGTGTTTGGAGAGACATTCATACTCTTCAGTGTCTTCAGGAAGTGTCTTAAATAAAGCATGTATTTAAAAACTGAAAAAAAGAGCTGTACAACAAACAAATCTGCAAAATTGTCAACAGTTGAAAGGGTTGCAGCATTGCAGTCGATTTATTCTGTTTTATTACAAGATAAGGAATATGAAGGAAGTCACACACAACCTACATACAGTTTTGGATGCCTAAAAGTTAGTAGAATTACAAAGTGTCATAAAATATAGCAACAAGTTTTGCTTCAACCTGCATTGTTTGAGCTCTGACATTGGACATTACTCCCTGTAATGCTCGGTGATGTCTCACACATCATCAAAAATCAAAGCCATTGTTTTTCCATAAGTTCCCAAAACACCAGAAATCCAAACTGAACATTGATGAACTTGATAGCAGCAGCAGAATAACATACACCAAATCACCATGCTAGACATGCCTTACTGACTACTTGTTCTTAAACTCAAAATGGACTAATTGCGTTCTCACAACAAAGCCACTGTCATACAGTTATTTTATGCCATGTTCTTCCATTACTGCCATCTTCTTCCATAGCAACCTAAACTGCAGCGAGACAAAGATATGCAGAGAGGAAACAAAATTACATACATAGAAGGGAAAAAATCTCTAAAGCATGATGTATAGCTATCAGCTGCTCTCTGCTTCTAATACTGTACCAGACATCTACAATAAAAATCGTCAGCACAATCCAAAAGCTGGCATCCACACAGCAGTACATTTTAAGAAGTCAAGACAGAGCATTAAAATGATAGAAGGACACCACTTACTATTAGGAGATAAAGTGTTCAACGCTCTTAATAATCTGCACTGCTGCAAGATCCCTGTGAATTCTGTAAGGAATCACTCTATAAACATTCAAAAAATACCGACATCTGGCAAATTCAGATTCAAATAGAAGTTCCTGATCCTGAACGAGAGTGGGTTTAAATACATAACAGGGCAGTCAGAGGGGTGGAAATAGAAGAAAGAAGGCATGTATAATTAAAAAAAGGACATTTTCAGGGTTATCAGAACAATGGAGGGTGTGGTTTACTCAGAAGTATTACCAAAGTGATGGGCAACTTGTAGGAATCATGTGTCAGGGTGAGACCGATTTTATTAAAAAGATGGCAAGCTGTACAGACATGATTACACCAGAAGTCAGCAGAAACATTACAATAAATGCTGCAGCATGCCTGAATGCTTTGTCTGAGCAGTGGGGTCAACAGCTATGGAAGAAAAATGCATTAATGAACAGAAATAAAGTATTTTTTCTCATAGTTGTCCTTTAAGGAGCAACTTCATTATGAGCGAGCTGGGTACTGGACTAAAACTGAATAGCTGTGGGTGGTTTCAATTGGAAAGTAGTAGGGACAGGGGACAGATATATTAATGTCTAAGAGAGATAACATTGATTGTATAAAGTAGGAATTAAACTGTGTGAGGATAGAGTTTGTCATATTGTTTGTTTTTGGAGAGGGTGTGGTGGTCTTGCCAGGGTGGAGTAGTGTATTTAGTGATAATCAAAAAAGTTTTGCAATATTTTGATGTTTGTCTATAGGTTGGTATAGTATGTTTCTAATGGAGTTTTGCAAGGTCTCTACTATGTCTATAGTGCTGGAAGGCATTTTGAGTTCTATTTTCCTACCAATGTTTCCAGGCTTTATCCATTTTTATCATTATATATTTTTTGTTTGTTTCTTTTGTTAGCCATGGTGTGGGGTTGGATTCTACTCTTGTGTTACCTACTGTGCTAGATTATTTAAGGTCTATAAGAATATGTAATTTAAAGAGTTCTACACCAGTATCTAGTGGCACTGTTGTAAGTACATTTCACTTATATTGTTTTAGTGTTTCATTGAAAATATCTTTGCTGAAACTGGCTGTATTTCATATTTGATTGTAGATAATATGTTGTATGTATTTATTTATTTATTTATTATTTTGTTTTTCTAGTTCATGGTGAGTTCTAATGGCATATGCTGGTATGTGGTCACTTTGTCAGTTTATCTGTTTGTTTGTAAGGATCCAGTCTAATGTTGAGTGTCTTCCTGAAGTTTTATTGATTCTAGTGGGCGTAGTTATTAATTGTTTGAAGTTATACAAGTTTATGGATTCAGTGAGAGTAATGGAATTTATGAATTGTCAGTCTATATTTAAGTCCAAGCATTATACTTTCAAGGGTAATTTGTTGGGATACCTAATACAGGATATTTTCAGCAGTATCAGTGTTATTCCCTGGTGGTATATTAATTGCTGTTAAATATATCGTTTTCTTATTGTTGATTTTTAAGCGAGTTATTAGAAGTTCAGCATTGTTAAATTTAAGTATTTCTCCAAGTCTTTTCGGATTTCTAATACCATGATGGGAATGGGCCCCATTCCTATGTCAAAGATTAAAGTTCATGAAATTAGTATTGTTTCAGTCTTTGATGTTAACCAGAAGTGGTTTTCGCAGTACCCACAATGTGCCCAGTAATGACTCCTGCAATTCATATGCAGTTACATGTATCGGTAACATATCTAAGTACCAGAAGTACTTTTCACAGCACCCACAGTGTGCCCAGTAATGACTCCTGCAATTCATATGCAGTTATATGTATCGGTAACATATCTAAGTAACAGAAGTGGTTTTCGCAGCACCCACAATGTGCCCAGTAATGACTCCTGCAATTCATATGCTGTTACACATATCGGTAACATACCCAAGTATGATAGTAAATGCTTTTTATAAGACCCATTGCTCCTACTACTATTGGAACTGTCTGGGTATCCTTTTTCCACAGTGTCCTTGTTCTGCCTGCAAATCCTGACATTTTATGACTTTGTGTCTCTCTGTATGTAACACACTGTAGTAACTGGGTGTTAAGACAGGAAGACCAAATTGGGTTATAGCTTGGACTTTGATCCTAGATGTCGGCACTGTTTTCAGTAATACTTTTAGTCTTCTGTAAAATTCCTTACAATGTTTTATTCATATTTATTCATGTTTTATTGTTGATCTTCATCAGTTCCCAAATATTTATACACTCCCTCTTGCTCAAGTTCTTTCATATCACAGTCCTGTACCAAACTGATCTTTTTTGGTGCACCAACTTTCATGCTTTAAAGGTTGCTTTTGCACATTTATCAAGACCAAATGACATTCAAATATCATCTGAAAAGTTATGACCACTTCCAGTTGTGCTTTCAATTCCTCCTGTGATGAACTATACTGTTTTAAATCATCCACACTAAAAGATGAGAAGTCTTTAAACTTTGGTGTTTTCTGAGAGCCAAATTGTAGCCATGACCTAATCTGTTAAGTAGTCAGCTTAATGGGTTAAGGGCAAGACAAAACAGCAGTGGTGACAAAGAGTGACCCTGGAATATTGATCGGTGTAGGGTATATCCTATGCATTTTTAAGCACTCTTTTATCCATGAATGTGGGATACTGTCAAATGCTTTTTTGTAATCTATCCATGCTGTGCTTAGATTCCTCCCCATTTTACAGTGCTCTACTATGACTTTATTTAACAGCAAATGATCCTTTGTTCCATATGACTTTTTTTTGTTACCCTTTTGTTCAATGCCATGAATGAGTTTTCTTCTAGATGACTATAAACTCTGTCAGCATCACACACCTGTGTCCCCACTGGCCAGTGGCATAGGGTGCTGACTTGTTGGAACATGGGCTAAATTCTTGGCTAGGCTTGTAAGGGCCTCAGGGCCAATAGCCTAGCAACTTCCTATGATCCTGTGATCTGATGATAGGAACATTGTTGGAAAGCAAGTTATTGATCTATAGTTTTTTAGGATAGCTTTCAGGTTCACTCTTAAATAGGAGTATTGTTTGTTCATTTATTTATTTATTTATTTTAGGTTTGATTACTGGGGAAGTCCACTGGACCCAGAGAGCCCATTTTCAGTGGAGGCCCGGGGAGAAAAGCTCCATGAAACAGATTACAGTAGAGACAGCAGTCTAACAAAATAAAGTCCAAGTACAAATACATATCAAATAATACAAAGCGTGAGCAATATTACCCAGAGCGGAAAAATATCGTGCAGATACATTTTAACAAACTCACACAGTTAAAGTCTAAAGTCAAAAGCTATTTGCAATATGTACAGAGTGTGAGAGAGCATATGGGAAATGGCTATAGAAGGTTATAGCCAGCTATAAGGTGCTTAGGAACTCAGGAGGATACCCTCCTAGGAGCTTTTGTTAAAGAGTTCTAGGTAGGGAGAGTGCAGTTACATTTCCATTTGGAGGAGAGGCAAGTGCAAAGCTGAGTTTTGAAGTTGTTTGTGTTTGACATTGTCCTTAGTGTGGACAGGAGGGAGTTCCATTTCTTACCTGAGGAGAAGGAGAGGAGAAGTTGTCCAGCAGGACGTTTAGGTTTGTGAACAGTAACTAAGTTTTGTTGTTCAGATCTGAGAGTTCTATTTGGGGTGTATGGGGGGAAGGATGTTAGTTAGAGTGGGGCATTTGTTGCTTTAAATATTAGTCTATGTGCTGTGGTGAGCTGGAGGAATCCAGGTAATTTGTGAATTCTAACCAGTTGAGGGATTGGGGGGTAACACAGTGATGAGTGAAATGTTTGGCTTTGGTAACAAATTTAGAAATTTTGTTATAACAGCTTTCAAGTTTGGAAGTGATGGAAGAGGATAGGTTAGTTAGTAGTGGGGTGCTGTACAGAAGGGAGGGAAGGAGGTAAAAGGAGGCCTGGTAGAAGTAGAGAGGAAGTGGTTGTTCCTGTATAGCATACCTAGTTTTTGGTGGGTTTTCTTTATATTTTGCTGAATATGGATGTCGAACTTAAGGTGTTCATCTATAGTTACACTGAATAGTTTGGCAAAGGGAAAAACTTCAATCGGAGAGTTGCTTTGTCTAAGGACTTGAAAGAAATTTTTATCAAAAGAGAAGGATTTTGAGAATGGGATTAGCACTGAGAGAAAGGTGATTTTGGCGCATACAGATCTCAGTAGTTGAGAAGACAGTCTGAGTTTTAGATAGGAGTTCAGGGAGGTTAGAGGCAGAGCAGACAAGTGTAGAGTCATCTTCATATTGGATGACTTTGGCTTTAGGAATAGCTGAGTGCAAGTTATTGAAAAGATATTAAACAGCATTGGTCTGAGGATGGACCCCTGTGGTACTCTAGTAGGGGTGGATAAGAAATATGAGGTGCCTTTTTTCTATTTCCCAGTCAGAAATCTATCTGACAGATAGCCTAAAAGCCAGGAAAGTGTGTTCTGGGAGAGATTTAGGTTTGAGAGGTGACTTAGAAGGTGTTTATGGGAAACAGTATCGAATGCTTTAGCGAGATCTAGGAGCACTGTGGATACTAAGTTCCCAGAATCTCAGGCTTGATTGACAGTTTCTAAGAATGAGAGTAGAGCTGTTATGGTGCTATGTCCTGATCAGAAGCCATGTTGGGTAGGGGTAAGAAGTTGAGTTTTAGTCAGAAAAGGCATACGTTGGAGGTGGATGCATTTTTCTAGGATTTTGGAGATCGGAGAGAGAAGAGCTATAGGGCAGAAATTTGAAATGTTAGTGTTTTTGCCTCCCTTGTGGAGAGGAAGAATAAAGGTGGAATGCCAGAGTTTAGGGACATAGGATTCCTTTATGGATCTATTAATTATGATACTAATTTGGAGAGCTATACCATTGGCAGCAGACATGAGAAAGGAAAAGGGGACATTGTCAGGTGTATTGGAGCAGGGTTTAAGTTTGGATACAAATCTTTTTATGTAGTTAGTGGAGACAGCTTATGCTCAACATAGAGGGAAATTATTTGGGGAATTAGATGAGATGGAATGTAGGAGAGATGGGTCATTGTTGGTAAAAGTTTTTATTAGGTCGGTGATAGACTCTATAAAGAAAGAGTTGAATAGTAAGGCTAATTCGAGGTCAGATTTACTTTGGTCTGTACATCGGTTATTTTTGGAGCCTGAGTTGAGGAGTGAGTTTATGGAGTTCCAAAAAAGCCTAGGGTTTTGGGGATGGTTGGACTGGAGCTTAGAGCAGTAGGATTTTTTGTCTTTGAAGATTTGTTTTTTTTTTGCAAAGTTACGGAGCTGTGTATATCGGAGAAGGGTTTCAGAAAGTTTATTCTTTTGGTAAAGCTTCCAGGATTTGTCTCTCTGATGCATAATTTGCTTTGTTTCTTTGGTTAGCCATGGGGCAGTTGTAGTCTTTATTCTTTTTTTCCTTGGTGGAGCTGGGAGCCAAGGGGCAGTTATAGTTTTTATTCTTTTTTTCCTTGGTGGAGCTAGGGAGCCAAGGGGCAGTTATAGTTTTTTTTCTTTTTTTCCTTGGTGGAGCTAGGGAGCCAAGAGGCAGTTATAGTTTTTATTCTTTTTTCCTTGGTGGAGCTAGGGAGCCAAGGGGCAGTTATAGTTTTTATTCTTTATTTCCTTGGTGGAGCTAGGGAGCCAAGGAGCAGTTATAGCTTTTATTCTTTTTTTCCTTGGTGGAGCTAGGGAGCCAAGGGGCAGTTATAGTTTTTTTTCTTTTTTTCCTTGGTGGAGCTAGGGAGCCAAGAGGCAGTTATAGTTTTTATTCTTTTTTCCTTGGTGGAGCTAGGGAGCCAAGGGGCAGTTATAGTTTTTATTCTTTATTTCCTTGGTGGAGCTAGGGAGCCAAGGAGCAGTTATAGCTTTTATTCTTTTTTTCCTTGGTGAAGCTGGGAAGCCAAAGGGCAGTTATAGTTTTTATTCTTTTTTTCTTTGGTGGAACTGGGGAGCCAAGGGGCAGTTATAGTTTTTATTCTTTTTTTCCTTGGAGGAGCTAGGGAATTTACAGCATCTAGGAAAGTAGAATTAAAGTGGTCCATGGCTTTATCGAGTGGAAGGGTTTTTAGAATGTTCCAATCCATTTGATTGAGATAGTTAGAGAAGGTTTTGGGGTCAAATTTACTAAGGTTGCTGGTCTGAACATATTGATGATGGTGTGCATGGGAGGTGGTTGCATGGTAAATGAGAGGTGGTCACTAATAAATTCAGGGATGGTGATAGAGTTAGTAATTTTATTCGGATGGGTGACTAAGATCCAGTTAAGAGTGGATCCTGAGGGATTTGTTTTATTGGGTCTGGTGATGGGGTGGGCTACTTGAGTAAAGTTAAAGAGGTTAATGGACAGGGAGGGTATGGGACTGTTGATTTTATTCCAATTGATGTTTACATCACCTAGTATGTATGTTTTAAGGTTAATTTCAGCTGAGGCCCATTGAAATATGTCTTCAAGGGTTGAGACGTTATTTCCGTTTGTGATATAAAGGGCGATGATACGGAGGCTTTTGTGATTTTTCATTCTTTTTTTTTTTCTCAAAAATCTTTTTATTAAATTATGGAATATAACAAGACATCAACCAACAAACATTGTATATATAGTCAATTAGGAGTTGTTTTAAGTTATACAACATTGTAAAAGCACATTTCAACTCATGAAAGTGAAAAAAAATCAAAAACAACAACACAAAAACAAACTTTATATACAATATATACAAATGGTAACCAGGATGCAAATTATAGAATGAGACCACAATCATATGAGAAAATAAAGTAGAAGAATAAATAAATCCCACACTGTACAAAAGATAAAAGTTTATAATCTAATATTCATAATTAATAATAGAAAGGACCTTTTCTAAAACTTTATTATTTAAAGCCATTTTTTTAGGACTTTTCAACATAGTTTTTTGTGCTGAAATGTACAAGTATGCCATTGTTCTAAAGGCATTCCAATTCAATTTAGTATGGTCAAGCCAATTTCTGGAAATGTAAAGTTTTATAAGAGAACAGATAAATATGAGTACATGTGTATCTGGTTTAGACAGATGTATCTTAGGTATGTGTAGAATTGCAGTCTCCCAGGAAAGAGTTGACTTGTGATACCCCATTTTCTGTAACCTTACTTACAAGGAGGTCCAAAGTTTATGAGAGAATTGGCAATACCAAAAAATATGTAAGAGGTCAGCATTAGGAGAGAAGCAACAAGAGCAGGAAGGAGAGTTATTTGCATCAAATTTATTAAGTTTGGAGGGAGTATGATAAGCATTATTATTTATCATCAACTGAGTATAGAATAATTTCTTGAAAGGGGAGTGTCCAAAGTATTTCTAATGGCCAAGAGTTTTTGTTTCTCATTTAATTGAGGATTATGTTTGTCCCAGAAGTTAGAAAAGAGACATAATGAGTCTTGAATTAATTTGTTTATCAAATTATAAGAGTTTGATAACCTTTTCTCAGGTAATAATAATGTTCTAATTACCGTATCAATATTAAAATCTTGCTCCCTTGGGATTATATAAGCACAATTAGCCATAATTACATCTCTTAACTGACGCAGAATTATAGTATATTTACAATTGACTTTCAGTGTAGTTCGAAGATTTGCCAAAGACAAATCTTTGTGTTTCAAAAGATCCCAAACATTGATATTCTTTATAAGGGGATATTTAGTTAAATTAAATGGTGCATTATCTAACTTTAAGTTAGGGTTCAGATGAAGTGGTTGTATTAGATGAAAAATATTATCAAATTTAATAAGTTTTAATAAGTCCTGAAATGCTTTGATCTTATGTTTTAGAAAGTTTGAGATTTTAAGTGAATTCAAAATATCTAAGGAGATAAATGGAATGGCAACAGGGTTTATGTTTTTGGATAAAATATACTGATGCCATAACTTCATCCAAATTGGACATTGATTATAATGAATGATATTCAGTTTAGAAATGGACAGTAGTTTGCTAGTGAAATAATTAAATAATAGAGATACAAATTTGGTAAACCTAAACCACCCCTATCTTTAGAAGTTGATAATTTAGAGTAAGAAATCCTAACTGTTTTAGGGAACCAAAAAAATTTAGCTAGTTCTTTGTTAACTTTATCGAAAAAAGATTTAGGAATGATTTGATCAGAAGAGTTGAATTGATAAAGAAATTTGGGAAGAATATTCATTTTAATAATTGCAGCTTTGGAAAGAAGTGATAAGTTGAGAAGTTCCCATCTATGCATGTCTAACATTATTGATGTCCATATTTTAAGTAAATTATTTTGAAATGAAGACAGATTATTATGATCTATATGTATACCCAGATATTTAACCCCAAAAGTAATATGAAAATAGGAGACTGGAAATAAATATGGTTTATGTGCCAGATGGTTTATGGGGAATATATAAGTCTTTTGGGAATTAATGTGATAGTCCGACGCTAGAGAAAATTTCTCAATGGAATTAATTATTTTTTTAAGATCTGTAATAGGAGTTTGAAAGTATATAACTAAATCATCAGCAAAATCAGAGAAAAGTAAATTATTGTTTAAAATCCTAGGAATCCTATGAAATGTGTTTTGTGCTAAGTATAAAAGTAATGGTTCTAAGTATAGATTAAAAAGAAAGGGGGATAAGGGGCATCCCTGTCTCGTGCCACTAGTAATCTTTATAGAATGTGATGTGGATCCGTTAATATACAATTTGGTAAAGGGTTTTGATAAAATTAATATATGTGATGGGAAAATTAAAGCAGGACATTGTTTGAAAGACAAAATCCCAACTCACTCTATCAAACACCTTTGATGCATCAAGAATTAATGCATATATTGGGTTGTTGTCATTTTTTGTAAGATGAATAATGGATTCCAAAGAGAGAGTGTTATCCCATACATGTCTGTGAGACATAAAACCTGCTTGTTGTGGGGAAATTATTGATGATAGAACCTTCTTCAATCTGTTGGCAAGAATAGAGGATAAAATCTTGATATCTAAATTAATTAATGAGATGGGTCTATAATTATGAGGGTCTGTTTTATCTTTGTTGTTTTTTTAAAATTAGAATCGTTTTTGAGGTGTTCCAATAAAGATCCGAAATGTCATTTATTTTTATGTAGTTATAAACTTTAAGAAGGAAGGGTGCAATTACTGACTTAAATAATTTAAAGAATTCAGAAGTAAAACCATCAGGACCTGGGGACTTACCAAGTTTGAGTCTATCAATTGATTCAGATATTTCAAGAAGACTTAATGGGGCCGAAAGAATACTTTGCTGATTTTCATTCAAAGTAGGAAATGTTATAGAACTAAGAAAACTGTTTGTATGACAATTTACTAATAAATTAGAAGATTTGGAATAAAGATCAGTATATAGTAATGTGAAGAGTTGCATAATTTCCTTGTCCGTGTTGTATAATTTATTTTTGAATTGTATGGGCAATATTTTGGGCCTATCAAAATTATTTTTAATTATTCTAGCTAGGGTTTTCGAAGGTACTTGAGCCCATTCAGAGTAGGTAACTAATAATCTTTGTTCCTGTATTGAAAGATTATTTTGATGTAATAAAATCAGATCTTTTTGAGAATTTATAATTTGTTTATAGACATCAGGATCAGAATTTAATCTATATTGATTCTCAAGAGACTGAATTCTTAGTTTTAACAATCTTTCTTTATTATTGAATTGTTTTTAAGGTATGAGGCCTTACCAATAAACATACCCCTTAACCTTGCCTTACACGCCACCCATTGAATATCATAGGGAATAACTGTTGAGTCTAAGTTGTTTTCCATCTCTTGAATTATTTCTATACACAGTTTACTAACTTCTTTATTAGAGAGCAAGTTGTTATTCAAAGTCCAACAGTTCCGTTTGAATGCATAAGCAAATTTAAACTCGAGATTCAATTTTAATAAAATTCTAGAATGATCCGAAAGAAATCTGGGCTCAATAATAAAATCCAAAACTGATTGTGTAAGAGAATTAGATAAGAGAAAGAAATCTAACCTTGACCAAGAATGATAACATTTTGAATAATAAGTGTATATATCTTTTTTCTTTGAGTATTTAATGTATTGTAAAGGGTCTATAAGGTTATAATCCATTATTAAATCTTCAAGAGCAGAAGATGCTTGGTAATTATATGAAGAGGAAGAACTAGTTCGATCAATGTCAGGGTTAATTACAGCATTCCAGTCTCCGCCCACTATAACATAATGATCTTTGTAATAAGAGACGATATTACATATTTGTAAAATAAACAAATGCTGATGGTTACAAGGACCGTATAAATTTAGAACCAAAAGTGGTTTATCAAGATTGTATATATTAGAAGTAAAGTAGCACCATCTACCCTCCTTGTCATATTTTTCTTCAATAATAATCCCCTGAAATTTTTGTTTAATTATAATAGCCACCCCCCTGGAATTAGAGGTATCCCCCGAGGCTATTATTTTTTTTGATCCATTTTTTATTTTTATCCTTGTACCAATCATCTCTAGGTATATGTGTTTCTTGTAAAAAACATATATGAGCTTGAGATTTATAGATTAAATGAAACAATAAAGATTTCTTGTCTTTATTTTGGATCCCTCTTACATTCCAGGAATCTATTGTTAACAGATTAGCCATACGTCAATCTAAGGTCCATTAATATTGATGGAATAAACTAAATAAATTTATAAATAAAGAGAAGATGAAAGAAAGGAACAAACATAACTTAATTTTGTTAAAATGATTATTCTGAGTACAGATAAGTTTCAGTATAGGATTCATTGTAGTCTCATTTTCTTCCTTCTTCCCTAACCCAGTGCCTATCCACCTTAACATAACGAAAGAAGGAAGACAAAAAAGTCTATACAAAAGAAGTAAGTACATGGTCACCCTTAACATCAAAATAAAAAAAAGAAAATTATGTAAAGTCCTAAAAAGGACTATAAACAAGTTATCAAAACTAAACATATTTACATATCTATCAAAACACAAAATGCCCGGCATACACATTCCGTATTCATCTGTATATTCACAAGCTCCTATACAGGTAAATATGATTGTAATGAATGTAAATAAACCATGCTAAAACAGCATTATGATATGAATTTGTAAGGAGATATAGTGGAACATAAATATAGGTAATAAAACAATAATATGGCTAAACACTGATAATCATAAATGTATATGAAAAAAGGTTAAATGTATGTCATAAACCTTAAAAATATATGTAGTTTAATGAAATGGAGTATTGTCAGTTAAATATAAAATTGTAATATTTTTATGTTAATGTATCTAAACAGTTAACACTAATTAATCTTCTTCACTTAGATTAAATTAATTAGTAAGGCTCTAGTAAATGTAGTGTCTAAATAATAAGAATACTAACAAAACTAGTCTAAAGTCCTACTATAAAAATGACATCCTGTGACATCTAAAATCCATTCAAAAATTAATAAAATATATAGCATGTTATTATAAAAATAAATGAGAGCCTCTTTATGTATCATGTTGTTCTTATATTCTATTATATATAAATTTATCATTCAGGTGTTTGAATCATACACATTAGAATTTATAACAAAGGCATCATATAGCCCTTAGCAACTATGTCTAAAAAATATAAATTCAAATAGTACAAGTGACATATAAATTCCTAAACTTGAATAAAAGACTTATTATTTGTTTATAATGAAGGCTCAACAGCAAATAACGGACCCCTAGTTAGTTAATCACTATCCCAGGATCAGTGTGAAACAGATAATAATAAAATAAAACACATTTCAAATGATGCGCCTAGAGCGCTAACTAGAATATATGAAACAATATAAACATGAATGCTTGACTCAATGCATGACATACTGAGGTAATGGAATATGTAAAGAGAAGTTAAATCAGAGTCAAGCAGATAAATAGCCTGCTTCACAGGCACAGAGGCAGCAAAGCCTCCGCACGTCCGTGGAAGGCGTCCTGACCTTGTAACAAGCTTCTTGCAGTGGATAAATCAGAATAGCCATCCTGAGCGAGAGAAAATAACTTACTTGCAAAACTTCGTGATGGATTAATCAGTTGCAGTCAACTGTGCAGAGTCTTAGCGGTTGTCATCAGGTACAACAGTACGAAACCAGGAAGTCATTGTATTTAGTGATCAGAAAACACATTTAAAATTATATGCCTAGAGCACTAACTAGAATATATAAAACAGTATAAAGATAAATGCTTGACTCAATGCACAACATACTGAGGTAATGGAACATGTAAAGGGAAGTTAATTCACAGTCAGGCTGATAAATAGCCTGCATTACAGGCACAGAGGCAGCAAAACCTCCGTACGTCCATGGGAAGCATCCTGACCTCGTAACAAGCTTCTTGCAGTGGATAAATCAGAATAGCCATCCTGAGCAAGATAAAATAACTTACTTGCAAAACTTCATGATGGATTAATCAGTTGGAGTCAACGGCGCAGAGTCTTAGCAGTTTTCATCAGGTACAACAGTATGAAACCAGGAAGACATTGTATTTAGTGATCAGAATATTCAGGGATTCAAATTACAGTTACCGATCACCTTAGAAGCAAGCAGTTAAGTTGCAGACAATGTAGCGGCACTCAGGATGATTTCAACAGGACAAACATGTCACAGTTTCCTTGGGAATCATAACGTCATCATGCAGGCAAAACAGGAGGGAAAATAATTTGAGACTATG
Organism: Protopterus annectens; assembly: GCF_019279795.1. NCBI lineage: Eukaryota > Metazoa > Chordata > Ceratodontiformes > Protopteridae > Protopterus > Protopterus annectens. The sequence continues at coordinate 1,879,843,667 of NC_056732.1, forward strand.
AACAGAAAACAAAACAACAGAACTCTAACCAGGTTGGTGGCGCTACTTTAGCACGAGAGTCTAGAAGATTTTCCCTCCATTCTGTTTGGGTGATATTTCATACAGAAAACCATATATCCACATAAACAAACTATAATGGAGTTTCTCAAAACTTATGGCACCTTCATATATTGGAATAAAGATGTTTAAGATATTATCATCTCTATAAACCAATAAAAACAGATATTACACACTATAAAGTCAGAGTGTTTATTCGTGTGGTAAAGCTTGTCATAACTTCTGTTATTTAAAGAATATTTACAATGTCATGTAAAATCACCAGTTAAATTCCAAAGTACTTACAATGGTTAGGAGAATTACTTTTGTATGACTGTGTCAGGAAGGATTTTAAATAATTTCAAAAAGATATCCTTAGCTTCTTGAGGTTCTGAAGCCATATAACTTCTGTCATAACTAAAAGAAAGTGTGTTTGGATACCTCATTCGAAATTTTATTCCCCTTTTGATTAGGTCAGCACAATAAGGTGATAATCTTTGTCTGTTCAGTTTTATTTGTGGGGGTAAATCCTGTGAAAAAGTCAGCTTATATTTATTCCAGATGAGATATAGGTTAGTACTAGGCTAACTGCCCTTGTGAGCCATTTTAAGCCTAGACAATTTTTTGTATTTCTTACTCTTGGCTGCTTCTAAAATACTTTGAGTGTCCTGGTAATTTAGTAATCTTGTATAAATAATCTGAGGTAAAGTAGAGTCTTGTCTGGCACGCAGAGCTCTATGAGCTCTCTCAACAATTAAGGTGTTAGTAGTTGTCTCAAAGTTAAGTAATGCATCAAATATTTGTTTAGTCACTGAAATTAAGTTTTGGTTTTCATAAGATTCCGGTAATCCTCTAATTATTATATTATTCCTGCGACTCCTTGCCTCTAAATCCAGTAATTTGGCTTTTATTTCTGTAATGAGAACATCTTTGGATTTTAAATCATGTTCTATGGAGTCTGCTCTTATTTCCATATCCAGATTTTTATTTTCAATTATGTCCATTCTGTCATTAATCTGTCTTAGAGTTTTACCAAAGTCAGTAAATTGTTCAGAAAAAGACTGAATAGCACTTTGAATGGGCTGTAGTGCCATTTTCAAATCATCTAAATGAAAATTGGAGTCATTTTTATCTTTAGTACTTACTTTAATGTTCTCAGTAGCTTGTTTGGTGGTTCTTAATCTTTTAGAGCCAGAGTCCTTTTCTGGAGAAAGCATAGAGGAGAATTTGGCCTTGGTTGTCTGTGTCTCCATGGAGTCAGAGTTGCCAGCCATGCCCAGAAAAGAGGTGTGAAAACAGGAATACTGACCCAGATAGGAGCTTCTATAGTGCATGTGTCCAGAGACTGTTGAGGCCAAAAGATAGTCTGAGGTAAAATAATATAAAAGTTGTACTTTTTCCAAAAATGAATAATCCCAGAATGAAGAAGATATACCAGAGATACTTTCTGTAGAAAAAACTGTGGAAAAAATTCTCTTAAAAGTTATTAAAAATTGCTGGTAGTATCAGAGTATTGAGGAGCTCAGTGAATTGGGAGCAATCTATCCGGCGACCATTTTCGTTATCGTGATTTTTCATTCTTAATTGACCGACTGTTAGTTCTGCATTGGCAAATTTAGGAATGGGGTTTGGTAGGGGAATTAAGGTAAGTAGATTAGAATAGATTAATGCAATGCCTCAGCCTTTTTTCTTTGGGCAATCACATCTAAGAGTGTGAAATCCAGAGGGAAGGATTTCAGAGTCAGAGATGTGGGGTTTGAGCCAGGTTTCAGAATTGGCTACAATGTCAGTTTGGTTATGACTTAGCCATGCTTGAAACCAATGTGCTTTGTTGTTGAGACTCTGGGCACTGAGTGTGAAAAATTTAAGAGTATTGTAGGGGGATGAAAGGTTAGAGGAAAGGAGAGGGTAATTATTATTTGTTGATGGGTTAGGTCTGGGGTCGGGGTGAATGTCTCCAGCTAAGACGAGGTTATTGAAGGAAGTTATTTTAGAGTGTTTTGGTTTGGATTTAAGGTATTCTGAATGGTCTAGTATTTGTTTAAGAGTAAGTGTCTTAGCAGTCGTGGAAATAATTTTAGGATTAAAAAGTTGCAGAGGGTTGAGCTGAAACAGAGAGGAGGAGATGGAAAATAAATGATTATTTGTGTGGAAAAGATGGTTTTGTGCGGAAGTGTGGTAAGGAGTAGAGAGTGGAAGCTGATTGGAGGTATAGGAGCTGGCATGGTATAAAGTTGTTAGGGGTAGTAGGAGGGAGATGGGGGTTCAGTGTTAGGAACAGTAAGGACAGCATGGTTAGAAAAAAGTAGTTTCATATGGGAGGATTTGTAGTTGGAGAGAAGAGCTGTGGGGTGAGGGGGTAGTGAAATAGTGATGTATTTAATCAGTGATGTATTTAATTACTGTGGGTGAAAGGAGGAGGGGTAAAGAGGGGAAGGCTTCGATTAGATGGTTGACTGTGGGTGAAAGGAGGAGGGATAAAGTGGGGAACACTTTGATTGGATGGTTGTCTTGAGTGGGTGGGGAATGGTTGAAATAAAAGTAGGAATGGGGGGTGTGGGAATTGGGGGGCAGGGTAGAGGAGCAGAGTGAAGCCGCAGGGTGAACAGAGCGGGTAGTGTCAAGAAAAAGGAAGAAAAACAGCAAAACGTTATCAGTGAAGCTGAAAACTAGCTCAGAGGTAAGGAGGCACTGGCATAAGGCACTGTGTGTGTGAAATTAGAAGGATGCAGAGGGTTGACAGGGGATAGGATCTGAAAACAGGGCAGTAGCAGTTTAGCAGAATATAATAAGTATTAATTGGGCTAAAACAGGGCAGTGGTAAATTAATAAAGCAGTTTTAGTACTTTTGGCTTGTATTAAAATATAGGTAGTGGTTGAACAATGCCACGTGGTGGCCTAACTGAGAAAGTGCAATGGTAAGCTATCAACAATCAGAGGAGGGGGAATGATCCTAGGAGAGTAAAGGGAGATAAAATCCACAGTAGACTGATAGCAGATGCACGCAGGGTTAATATACAACAGTTGGTAGGTATAGGATATATTTTTATGTTACAGTAAGGTACATACACGTTTAAAGTTAGTTCTTGGGGAGGCAGAGTGGTTACAGAAGCACTGCAGGATCCCCTTAGGTTCATAGGTTCATAGGTTCATAGGTTCATACTAGGCTATCTGCCCTAGGGCATTGATAAGCCTAGCCAGAATGTGTTTGGCTTTCGCCACCCATTTTAAATTTATTTTGCTATGCCCTTTTTCTAGGTTAGTATACTGTGCATCTGTCTAACAGTGACACAGAAGTGATACCCGGGGTAAACCTACGATCTCCCATCCACTCATCAAGATTCCTCTTGAAGAGAGTCAATGAGGGACTCTGCCTAACCTGGACTGGGAGTTTATTCCAGAGTGAAGGGAGCCTCTGGGTTATGAATCTGTCCCTCCAGCATGTCCTATTTATTTCAGTGCTGAGGTTCAAGTCTCTCGAGCACGTAGCTCAATGGGATTTGGATTTTCTGAGGTGCAGCATGTCCATTAATTCCGGGTTGGACATGACTTTATACGTCAGGTACAGATCACCTCTGAACAGGCGGTATGCCACTGAGTAGAGCTGGAGTTTCTTTAACCGGGCAGCATATGGCATCTGTTTGAGCCCTTTGATCCTCTTGGTGAGGTACTTTTGGGGTCTTTCCAGTTGCTGCAGGTGTCTGGTAAGGTACATCCCAAAAGGGGCATTGTACTCAATTATGGGCCTGATGAGGGATGAGTAAAGAGGCACAATGACGTCCCCTGATCTAGATGTGAATCCCTTCATGATTAGGTGGGCTATATAAAATGTTTTTCTAACCACTTTGGCCACGTGGTTGTCAAATGAGAGATTGATATCAACTTGGGTCCCCAGGTCCCAAATTACTTCTTCTGTACTTAATGGATTACCACCTATGTGGTAATTTGTGGGCACTTTGTTTTTGCCAAAGGGGATGACTATACACTTTTTGGCATTTAGCTTGAGGCCATGGCTCTGGCACCAGTTGTCTGTTTCTATGAGGCCCTTTTGGAGGATGCTTGTGTCGGCTGGAGAGTAGATGATGGTGCCCAGTTTGCAGTCATCTGCGAACTTGGTCAGCCACAGTCCTTCCGTGTTGGCCTGTACCTCCAAGAAATATATACCGAACAAGAAAGGTCCCAAGACTGAGCCTTGTGGGACACCACTTGTAACTGGTTTGGAGTCTGACATGGCTCCAGCAATTCTAACCATGTGGGTTCTGTCCTTGAGCCAGTTTGCAATCCATCTAGTGACATAGGGGTTTATATTTAAGCTGGTGAGCTTATCTATAATGCCCGAGTGGGGTATTGTATTGAAGGCTTTTGCAAGGTCCAGGTAAGCTGTGTGGACCACCTTCCCCTCGTCAATGGCCTTGGTGACTGTTTCAAAGAAATCAACCAGGTTTAAGAGGCAGGATCTGCCCTTAACAAAGCCGAACTGGGTAGGATCCAGTGTTTGTAGGTCCCCAATATCTTTATTTATGAGGTCCATGATGATCCTTTCCATAGCTTTGCAGACCAAGCTAGTCAGGCTTATGGGGCGATAGTTTCCAGGATCCGTTGAGGCACCACCTTTATGGAGAGGGACCACTGTTGATGTACGCCACTCTTTGGGCACATATCCTGTAGTAAGGCTGAGACTGAACAGTAGTTTTATGTTTGGGTTTAGCTCTTCTTGGAGTTCATGTAGGACACAGCCTGGGACACCGTCTGGTCTCATTGATGCTGTGTTTTTTGCTTTGGAGAGGGTGGCTCTTACCTGAGCATCTGAGATGTCAGGGGGGCAGCACTCTGCTGGGATAGATATTTGCCCTTTTGGTGGGAGGGGGGTTTGCGCTGAACCTGTCAGCTAGGATGTTGGCAATGTCTGTGGGTTCGGTGTATTTTTTGTCATTTTGGACTAATTCTGAGCATATCTGGGAATTACCACCCAGGTTCCTAACATAACTAAAGAAAGCCTTGTGATTATCCTTAGAGTCCTGTGCAATTTTTCTCTCGAAGCTGGCCTTAGACAATTTTATGTGTGCCCGTTGTTTTTTGCTAATACTGATCAGTGATGCCTTCCCTTTTTGGGATTTTGCTCTATCATTTAGTAGCTTCCTCCTTCTATTGTATAGTTTGTTTATGGCTGGGGTCCACCAGACAGGACATCTGCATTTGGAGGATTGGGTCTTGGTTTTATTTGGGATCGCATGATCCATGCATTCCTGAAGGTGTTCATAGAATGCATTTATAAAGGATTCTGCGGTCTGGGCTGTATTTTCCACAGACCCGGGGGCTTTGAAGGATTCCACCTCAGTTTTGAGGAGTGGGAAATTTGCTTTAGAGAAGTTTTTCACTGTGGTTTTCTGTGCAGGGGGTGGGGTTGGGATGTGAATATCCAGTGAGATTAGTTTATGGTCTGATCTTACCACTGAGGGATACACTTCTGGTCTGGAGCATAGAGTCCCCATGTTGGTGATGATCAGGTCCAGTATGTTTTCCCCTCTTGTGGGAGTGGTAACAAGTTGTTCCATAGCATTTGAGTTTATAAATTCTAGGAACCTTTGGGCTAGGGTGTTGGAGCTAGAGTAATGCTCCCAGTCTATGTTTGGGTAGTTGAAGTCGCCCAATATAATGGTGTTTGGAGAGACCTTCATATTTTCCAGTGTTCTCAGGAAGGCCGAGTGGGGTTCCTGGGTTTGGGAGGGTGGTCTGTAGCAGGCTATAAACTGGAAGGCAGTTTTACCCACTGTTAGTTGCACATGGATAGTCTCTGATGCTTCGTGCATTGCCACCAACCTGGAGGTGTGGGTATCTTTGATGAATATCGATACTCCCCCTCCTTTTGTGCTTCGGTCCAAGTTTTGGGGCCGAAAAGCATGGTCTGAGGTATAAACTGGTAGTGCTGGGGTGTTCTCGGGAGCCCTGAACCAGGTTTCTGTTACTGCACAGATATCGATGTTCTCCATGCTAAGGAGAGTTTCGAGTGCGTGCATCTTGAGGTTTAGACTTCTGGCGTTGAGTAGCATTACTCTTAGTTTCTTATCCCTTGTGATACCTATGGAGGTGGGTTTGTCTTTTGAGCCTTGCCTAAAAAAGGCACTATGGGGGTAGCAAGAGCCTTTGCCAATATCTGAAAGCCCAGGGGTGACAGGTGCAAGCCATCCCTAGCGAAGCATCGTGGCTTGTCGAGCATATCATCCCAAGCTGACAGGCATTGGATCCCCTTTGAATGACACCAGTACTTAAGCCAATTGTTGAAATTGATGATCTTGTCTTCATATTGTGGCATCATTCTTGGTGAGGGTAAGATGCTACTCAAGGTCAGGGTCATACCGGCCTGAGCTACATGCTCAGAGAGCTCCTTTATGTCTCTTTTCATGTAGTCCAGGGAGGTACGTCTCAGGTCATTCACACCAGCATGGACAATGACTGAGTCATATTTGTACTTGCCTTGGAGTGACCTGAGTGCTTGTGTTATGTGGTGGATCCTAGCGCCCGACAGGCTGCTCACCGTGACCCTCTCCTTGTTCAGCCTGGTGAGCGGGACGTCAGTGTGCCTGACGATAGAGTCACCTATTACAAGCGTATCAGGTGTGTTGTTTAGTCTTAATGGCTGACTGTTCAGCACACTGGCTTTGTGAGATATGTGTTGCACGTGTTTTGTTTTGGGGTAGTGGCTGCTTGGGTGTCTGCTTTGGAGGTCTCTGCTGCTTCGGCAGATCTTTATTTAAAGCCTCCGAGTATGTTTTTGTGTGATTATGTGTTTGGTTTGCTGTCGTGGTAGGTCTATGTGAGACTGGAATTGTAGTGAGTGTGGTTTCCTTCTCCTCCTGACTGGTTATGCCAGTACTGAGTTGAGAGAGCTTAGCCTCCAGTTTGGCTATATGGTTGCATCTCTCACATGTGTTGGAATTTGTTGGGAGGAGGAGAGGGTTGTCTGTGTACATGAGGCAGTTGTAACATTGCCTCAAGATTCCCATATTCACCAGCTGGACCAGAGAGGAGATTGACAACTGACCTTTGGACATGCTAGAATAATATTGGGAATTCCTTAATAATTGAAAACCAGGGCCAGTGGGGAGTGAGGGTGTAGTGCTTTTAATTTTTAGTGCTGACTTATATAATTGCTTTAGTGAGCAAGTGCCAGGTAACTTAAGTGCAATGTGTTACAGGTAACTTAAATGCAAAAACGACAAACAGTAACTTTCTTTCAAGTGAAACAAGGAAATAAGTACAGTAAGCAATGCAGATATCACTAGTGATCCACAGAAGTGCTGAGAAGCCGTGTTTTAGGTGGAATTAGTGTTCCAGGGAAATAACAAGCAAACAAACAACAAGTATATAAACAAAGCTAGATTCAGCAGGCCTGGATCTAGTCTATGTTACAGCAAACAAGGTGTACCAATTTCAGTAAGAAACAGTTCAAATATTCAGGCACTATAAACCTTTAACCAGAAATTCCCAGCTCAGAAGGGCAGAGTCCAGCCTCTTCTCCCACAAGAGTGCAGACCACGAACCTTCTTAATGTAAAATAACTGGCCTGAAGCCCAAGTGCTTAAACCAGAACTAATACACTTTAAGAATAACTGACACTGGGCTCTCAATCAGCAGTTCTCAACTTAGAAGGATGAAAGCTACCTGTCCTGCCACCACAGTGCATGCCACAAACCTTCCTAATGTAAAACAACTGGTCTGAAGCCCAAGTGCTTAATCCAAAAAACTTAGAATGATAGCTACACTTTAATCAAGTTACTACCAAGCAGTAATAAATACAATTGAATACTTTAGAGAATGCCTGGATTAGTGCTCAAGTTACACAAACAAAGCTAAATCCAGCAGGCCCGAATCCAGTCTATGCCACAGCAAACAAGGCGCACCAACTTCAGTAAGAAGCAGTTCAGATATGCATGCACTATAAGCCTTCAACCAGAAATTCCCAGCTCAGAAGGGCAGAGTCCAGCCTCTCCTCCCGCAAGAGTGCAGACCACGAACCCTCTTAATGTAAAATAACTGGCCTGAAAGCCCAAGTGCTTAAACCAGAATTAATACACTTTTAGAATAACAGACACTGAGCCCTCAATCAGCAGTTACCAACCTAGAAGGATGTAAGCTACCTGTCCTGCCACTACAGTGCAGACCACAAACCCTCTCAATGCAAAACAACTAGTCCGAAGCCCAAGTGTTTAAACCAAAAGGCTTAGAATGAGTTACACCAAGCAGTAATAAATACAACTGAGTACTTTTAAGATGATGCAAAAGTAAAACTTTTTTACTTAAAGTAAAACACTTAGGATGAACTTTACAAAAACAGCAATAAGAATCACAAACAAAACCAATACCAGGTAGTACTTACCTGCGAGCACACTACTGGGGATTCCTATGAAGCAAGGCAGAAAAGCCAAGTCAAACGATGATGCCTTTCTACATCAGGCTTTTTGATACCTCTATAATTACGCAGGAGTGGGAGGGAGGTGTGCAGGTTCAAGGTGGGGGAGGGGGTAGACACAAAGTAATACAAGGTTGTGAGTCAAAAAAACTGGTCTAGGCCAGCTGCTAAAAAGAAAACAGGAAAACCAAGCTAAGGCAATTCCAGGTCAGTGTAGTGCAGTATCTTCCTAATAACTACAAAATCTTATACTACTAATCTAGTACAGTGTGGTGAAAAGGCCACCACATCTACAGGGAAAAACAATTGAAGTATGGGCTGCAGGTACATAGGTAAACTTTAGTGTACTGTAGTTTACTGTAGTGCAGTATTTTCTTAATAACTAGAAATCTTATGCTACTAATCTAGTACAGTGTGGTGAAAAGGACCACCACATATATAGGGAAAAACAATTGAAGTATGGGCTGCAGGTACTGTACATAGGTAAACTTTTTCCAAGAGAAAGTAGTTTTAAGTAATTGACCTAGGAGTACAATAGGAATAGAAAAATGGGGGGGGGAGCAGTAGTCTGCACGTGTATAGTGGAAAGGGAAACAGTCTTCAGTTTGGAGAACAGATTAAGTACAACTCTAACATACACTAGTGTAGCTGAAAGCACTTTAGTGTTCGACCGACGCAGGGTCTCACAGTGCAGGGCAACGAGACAGCCTTGGTTTGTTGGAGGATGGCCAAGACACAGGATGAAACTTTTGCTGAGGGTCTGGAAGTAAAAAGGAAGATGACGTAAATATTAGGTCTGAAGTTTTAAACACTCTGATTACCAAGTAACTGAGACAGAGGATGCAGGGGAGGAGCAGCAAACCTTGTAAGAAACAGCACAAGTCTATGAACAACACAAAATGCAAGGATAGCAGACAAAAAAACAAACAAAAAAAAAACAAAACAAAATGGTAACTTCAGTTGATACCAAGCTATTATAACATACACTACACTATTATGTATTGTTATAAATGTCATGAAGAGAAAACAGTAACTACTAAGGTGCTACATACAATTTAGCATTCTCCACTAAAAGTTAGGAATAACAGTGGTATGCTACAGAAACACAACTAACTACTAAGGTGCTACACACAAATTAGAATTCTCCAACTAACAGTCAGAAATAACAGTGATGTTATGCAGATACACAGAGTCACTTGTATCCTTCGGAGATTACAATAAGTTCTAATCTAATTGCCAACCAGGTTACTGATCTAAAAGTACACATAGCAGGTGACAATATTCACATTAGTGAATAAAGCAGCATTTTACCTGTTAAAGTCACAATATGCTATAAATGTCATTCCATGCTGGCATAACAAAAACAGGGTTGGTGTCTGTTAACCAGGTTGGTGTCTGTTTGGGGTGCGCATATAAATACTTCTTACTCATAACTAAATCTTATAAAGATCTTAATGCTTTTAGCCAGATGCTAGGTACTTTATCTGGACCTGGGGTTTTCATGTTAGGAGCTTTTCTTTACTTTGTTTCAGTCTCTCTGGCTGTTACTTCATTCCATTTCATATCCCGTATGTTTGAACTTCTTATTCTTTCATTTCTTTTATCCATTCAGCATCTTTCTTATATTACACCGAATCTTCATAGATATTTCTCCAAAACCTATCTGTTTCTTCTTTTTTTGGTAGTGTTTCAGTTCCTTTTGCTTTGTTTCAAAATTCTCTATAAAACTTTTTTGGATCATCAATAAATTGCTTATGTTGCACTTTTTCTTGATATTTATCTGCATATCTTCTAGGTTTTTCTGCCTGCATTGATATTTGTAGTTTATTATTTGCGACAGTGCATTATAGATCTTGATCTATTCTGATACTGCACATTGTTTTCATCACGTCTATCTTTCTGAGTATTTTTGATCTGTTCCCTCTTCTATGCTGTCTATATTCTTCTAACAGTGACACTTCTTGTCTTGTTTTATAGTTTTCTGTGTTTGGTACTTCCATGGGGGCATTTGATTTCTCCCCTTCCTTTCCCTTACTGCACTATGTTTTTGTGGTAAGGCTTTGTTATTAATTTAGCTGCACAGTAATGTATTCTATTTACTTCTGTTGTATCGCATGCATCTCTATGAACAGTACTAATTACCATGTTCATTTGTTTTTTCAAGCTTCTTACTTTTTTATTGACTTTCTGTAGTCTGTTTCTTTCATTGACCTTAATATGTCTGTCTCTATTAAATCATGCAGCTCTTCTCTTAGATCATTTTCTTTTAAACTGAGGACACATTCTTTGTTCTCCATTTCCTCTGGTCATTCTATAGAAAGTTCCAGAGCATCTTCCTGTAGCACATTCTGTTCATTTTCATCCTGTACCATCCGTTGCTCTGTCATATGGGAACTCATTGGCCTATCACTCCACAACACTGACTGCATCAGCGTTGTCACCGTTTTGTGTTCCTTCTCTTGCTGTGCAACTCCAACTACAGCTGAACTTTTGTACTGGTTTCCTATGGAAGGCACTGAAGTATCTTCATATGTCAACTGATCAGATGATTCCCTCTCCACTGGTGTCTCCTTAATGTGGGGATCCATTGCACTATCCTGCTGTGATGTTATCGGAGTTAGACTTTCTGCACTAAATCATTCACTTTGCAGGTAATCCATAACCTCAGTTTCTATTTCTTTAACTTCTCCATTACTAAGCCTCTTTTCTACTTTTCCTCTTTGTTTTTTTATTTTTTGTACTGTAACATTTTCCTTATCAGGATGCCTTTGCCTGTATACCTCTTCCAATATATCTGGTGCTGCTCTTTTTGCACTAATTAGCTCTGCCTTTTCCTTTGCATAAATATTGCACCATATTAAACGTCTCCCGCTCCTCCTGGGTCTCCTTACTCGGGGGACTCATTGCTCCAACATGCTGTGATATAACCCATGTTAGACTTTCTACACTAAATCCTTCACTTCACAGGTATCCATAACTTTAACTTCTATTTCTTTAAATTCTATTTGACTAATCTTCTGTTTTATATTCCCTCTTTGTCATCTTATTTTTTTATATTGTAAAATGTTCTATATCTGGATGCCTTTGCCTGTATTTCTCTTTGAATACCTTTGAGACTGCTTTTTTGCATTGATTAATGTGGCTTTCTCCTTTGCATAAATATTGCACCATTTCAACTCTCTCTTTCTTTCCCATGTCCATATTTCTTTTTATACCTTTCAAAAATATCTAGATTTTGTTTTTTATATTTTCACATTTCCTCAGCTGCTTCTTTTTCCAAACGGCCCAAGGTTTCTTGGTCTGTGCAATGTTTTTCATAAATCTGTTGTATTAATGAACACAGATTTGTATTTGAAGCTTCTGACAATGTTTTGTGCATGTATTTTACTTTCCTTTACTTTCTTTCTTAATTATTTTTATATCTTTTGCCTGGAAATTCTGAGCTTCTCACATAATAGTGACAATACATAATTTCTTTCATATCCTCAGTAGTCAACTCTATCATCTTTATGTCTCTTTTTTGGCCTATCAATTTTTGTGATTTTTGTGGACTACCACTTCCTTCTACAACAAGGGGGCATCATCCCCCTGGCCCCGGTTTAGCACCACTGTTGGACTGTTTCTGTGTCTTGAGGATTCTACACTCTCATTTCTTTCAGTCCTGGCACCAGCGCATATTTCCTGTGGGGGTAAGGTGATGGTTACGGAATTTGATACATAATTGCTACACCACCTGCATGCTTATTTTGTCTGTCATGCCTGAGTATGTTGTATCCTGGGGTGGTGATCTCATTATAGGTTCATGGGTTCATAGGTGTTTACTAGGCTAATGATCACAAGAGCCTTTTTAAGCCTAGCCATGCATCTCAAATCTCTGACAAGTTCTGATACCCATCATAAGTGTAAGCATGGGCCTGGGAGATGAACCATTTACAGGTTACCTGTTTGCATCGGAGACATAGGTGCCAAACCAGGGATGAATTTCTGGTTTCCCCTCCAATTGTCCAAATTGCACTTGAATTGGATTAGGAGGAACTCTGCTTCACATGGATGGGGTGCCTGTTCCATAGATGAGGTAGTCTCTGGGATACATACCTATCTCTCCAGCAGGTCCTATTTATATTACAGGCAAGGTTTATATCTTTAGAATGGATAATTCTGGTACTGTTTGTTTTGCGGATATGCAGGAGATTCGTCAGAGTGGGGTCTGACAATGCCCTGTATGCCAGGCATAGATCTCTCCTTAAAAGCCTGCAGGAGACAGAATACAGGGATAGTGCCTTGAGGTGGTCTGCATAGGACATATTACTTATGCCCTGCATTCTTTTAGAGAGGAACCTCTGTGGACATTCCAGTTGTTGGATATGTTTAGTTAGGTACATACCAAAGGGTGCATTGTACTCAATGATAGGTTTGATGAATGCCAAATTCAGTAGAATAATGACTTCCTTGGACTTAGATGCCACACCTTTGTTTATAAGTTGTGCAACATAAAATGATTTCCTCACCACTGTAGACACATGATGATCAATGGCTAGATTACTGTCTATGTGTGTCCCTAAGTCCCTGACTACTGGGTCAACTCCAAAGGATGTGTTGTCAATATGATAGTTTCCAGGAATGGATGACTTCCCAAAGGATATTATTATGCATTTCTTGGCATTTAGTTTTAGTACATGACTCTGACACGAGTTGTTTGTTTGTGTCAGCCCCTCCTGGAGAACATTTGTGTCAGTGTGAGATTGAATGAGAGCTCCTAAAACACAATCATCTGCAAATTTAGTCAGCCAGAGACCACTGACATTGGCCTTGACTCCTGAGAAGTAAATGCCAAAAAGAAGCGGTCCAAGGACTGATCCCTGATGGACTCCATGTGTGACTGGCCTCTTTGTAGAGGTGGACTCCCCAATTCTAACTTCCTGGGTCCTGTCTGTGAGCCAGCTGGCTATCCACTGGGTGACATACGGGTTTGTACCTAACCCCTTCAGTTTATCAACAATGCACTAGTTGAGTAACTTGTCAAATGCCTTGGCCAGATCAAGGTAGGCAGTGTGAACAATTTTGCCCCCATCCATTGCTTTGCTGACCTTCTCAAAGAAGTCCACCAGGTTGAGTAGGTATGATCTGCCCTTGATGAAACCAAATTGGGTTGGGTCCAGTGTCTGGAGGTTTACTATATCTCTACTGATCATCTCCATGATAATTCTTACCATGGCTTTATATATAAGACTAGTGAGACTTATGGGTCTGTAGTTTCCAGGGTCTGTAGATGGCCCACCTTTGTGCAGAGGGATGACTGTTGCCTTTCTCCATTCATGAGGCATGAAGCCTCTCTGGAGGCTACAGTTAAATAGTAATTCCAGAGGCCATGATAGGTCATGTTTCATGCTATTTATAAGGCATCTTAGCATATTGTCTGGTCCCAGTGATGCAGTGTTCTTGGTCTTAGAGAGAGCATTAAGGACCTATTCCAGTGATAGTAAGGAGAGTTATATTTGATGATATTTCCTGAGGGAAGGTTGAGGGGGAGAGAGGAGTAAAGTTGAAGCTGAATTTATCAGCTAGGAGGTTTGCTATATCTTCTGGCTCAGTATAAGTGGCTGGATTTACAATGCGCTCTGCACACAGATGTGTATTGCTTTTGAGGTTGGGGACATAGCTAAAGAATGCTTTTTAATTATGCTTGGCCTGGGAGGCCAAATTTACCTCAAATTTGGCTTTGTTAGACTTTATTGTCCTCTGAATTGTGTATTTAGTTTGATGATGGTGCTTTTATCACTCTGGGTGCTGCACCTCCTAATTTTTCCATGATGTTCTACCTCCTGTTATACATCCCACTGAGTTTGTGATTCAACCAAGGTGACTTGTTTTTTGAGTTAGTTCAGTACTAACTTTCTTTAACCAGGTTTTAGTAGCTATGAGTAAATCAGGCATGTATGTAGGAAGGTAGTCATGTATGTCATGGATTTTAATGCACATACTTCTTAGGCTCATAATTAGTAATGTTTGTTTGGGTTCTGTTTTTCGTTTGTTTGGGTTCTGTTTTTTGTTTGTTTGCATTCTGTTTTTTGTTGAGCGGTATTAGGTGAATGATTATTTTTGGGGATAGAAGTGATAGTTGTGTAAACAGTGACTCCTACATTGGGGTGAATATCTCTGCTAACTTTTTGAACTGATATTTCAGAGGGAAGAATGTGACCAGTTGTATTTTGGTCTTGGTTTGGTATTTGATATTTAATGTTGATATATTTATAGACAAATAAATCAGATCTGGTTTGTTTGTAGATATAGGATGTTATGGAGAAACACAGCCTGTGTAGACATTAATATTCTTTGTGAGATTTGGTTGACGTCGTAAGTATTTGAAGGAGGTGAATTTGATAATTGCTGATGAAGGCTAGCCGAGTGAGGAAGAATAATTAAATAATGTGAGTTAGGGGCATATTATTTAATTTGGATTTTATCTTTGCTGTAAATTAAGATTAGAAATTGTTTGGAGGTTTCTGGGTTGGTCGTAGAAATGTAATGTAATAGTTACGAGGGCAAGGAGCAGGACAGTTTGAGAGAGTCTTGGGTGGTAAACTAGAGTGGATGTTACTGTTAGGAGTCATTCTACTGATGATTCAAGACATATTATTCCAGCTGGTGCAGAACACAGTACCACCATAGGTTCATAGGTAGGTACTAGGCTATCTGTCTGAGGGCATTTATAAATCTAGCCAGAGTGTGTTGGCTTTTGCCACCCCATTGATTAATTAACTGAGCCTCTGCCAAGCAGAGCCAACAAAGTGATCCCAGGGGTGTATTTTATGTTACCCATCCACTCATCAAGGTTTCTCTTGAAGAGTGTTAGTGAGGGGCTCTGCCTAATGTAATTTGGAATTTTGTTCCAAAGCATGGGGAGTCTCTGTGACAGGAATCTATCCCTCCAGCATGTTCTATTTATTGTTGTGGCGAGGTTTAGCTCACTAGAGCTCGTGGCTTGCAGTGACTTGGATTTCTTTAGGTGGAGCATGTCCATCAATTCTGAGTTAGACACAGCTTTGTAAGTCAGGCAGAGATCACCTTTGAGTAAGCGAAATGCCACTCAGTACAGACGGAGTTTTTTCAGTCGGGCTGCATAAGACATATGTTTGAGGCCAGTAATCCTCTTGGTGAGGTACTTTTGTGGTCTCTCCAGCTGTTTGAAGTGTCTTGTGAGGTACATCCCAAATGGGGCATTGTACTCTATGATGGGTCTGATGAGTAACGAGTAGAGGGGCACTATAACCTCTTTATTTCTAGATGCGAACCCTTTAGAAATTAGATGGGCCACATAGAAGGATTCCTAACTACTTTGACAATATGATTGTCAAAGGAGAGATTACTATCTGCCTGGGTCTCCAGATCTCTTATTACCTCTTCTGTATTAAGCGGGCTGCCACCTATGTGGTAATTCATGGGTGTTTTGTTTTTCCCAAATGGGATGACTATGCATTTTTTGGCATTTAGCTTGAGGCCATGACTTTGACACCAGGTGTCCATCTCAGTAAGGCCCTTTTGGAGGATGTCGGTGTCAGCCGGAGAGTCAATTATGTTTCCCAGTTTGCAGTCATCTGTGAACTTGGTTAGCCATAGTCCTCCTGTGTTTGCCTGTACTTCTGAAAAGTATATGGCGAACAGTAGGGGTCCCAGGACCAAGCCTTGCGGGATACCACTTGTGAATGGTTTAGAGTCGGACCTGGAGCCTGCTATTCTTATCATGTGAGTTCTTTCTGTAAGCCAGTTGGCAACTCATCTCGTGACGTATGGGTTTATGCTCAGGCTGGTGAGTTTTTCTGTAATACGCAAGTGGGGAATGGTGTTGAGAGCCTTGGTGAGATCAAGGTAGGCTGTGTGTGCAACCTTTCCCTCATCTATGGCCTTGGTGAGTGTCTTGAAAAAGTCAACCAGGTTTAGTAGGCATGATCTGCCCTTAACAAAGCCGAACAGGGTCAGGTCAAGTGTTTGGAGGTTCCCAATGTCTTTGTTAATGCGTTCCATGATGATGTGCTCCATAGCCTTGCAGACCAGGCTAGTCAGGCTAATGGAGTGATAGTTACCAGGGTCAGTTGTGGCCCTTCCTTTGTGGAGTGGAATAACCATTGCTGTGTGCCATTCTATGGGCATGTAGCCTGCAGAGAGGCTGAGGCTGAACAACATGTTTAGCTTGGGGGTTAGTTCGTTCTGTAGTTCGTGCAAGATGCAGCCTAGGACACCATCTGGCCCCATTGACACTGTGTTTTTGGCTTTTGAAAGGGCTATTTTTACCTGTGCGTCTGTTTTTTCCGAGACACTACACTTTTCCGGTATTGTTGTGGGCCCTTTTGTGGGTGGGGGGGTGAAGTTTGCACTGAATCTATATGCCAGGATGTTGGAAATATCAGTAGATTCAGTATATTTTGTGTTATTTTGCACTAGTTCAGTGCATATTGTGAGTTGCCACTTAGATTAGGTTGGAGGATGGCATAATGGTTAAGGTGTTTACCTTACAGACACAAGGTGCAGGGTTTGATCCCCAGATGGGGTAATTGGCTAGGCTTGAAATGACCCACAAGGGTAGTTAGCCTAGTACTAATCTATGAACCTATAATCTATGAACATAGCTAAAGAAGGCTTTGTGGTTATCTTTTGAATTCTTGGCTATTTTTCTTTCAAAGTTGGATGATTTTATGAGGGACCTTAATTTTTTACTGATACTGATCAGGGATGTCTTTTCTTCTTGGCATTTGTTTTTTTTTTCTGAGGTAGTTTCCTCCTTCTATTGTATAGCCTGTTTATGGCAGGGGTCCACCAGACTGGTTTTCTTCTCTTAGAGGAGTGAGTCTTGGTTTTGCTAGGGATGGCACGATCCATGCATCCTTGTAGGTGCTCATATAGTGCATTTGTAAAGGTTTCTGCATCTTGGGCAGCAGTATCCTTTAGCGTGGGGGCTGTGAAACTTACTGCCTCTGTCTTAAGTAAGTTGAAGTTTGTTTTATAAAGTTTTTTTACTGTGGTTTCCTTAGTTGGGGGTGGTGGTGGGGTTTGGACATCCAGAGTGATTAATTTATGGTCTGATCTAATCAGCGACTGGTTGACCTCTGGTGTGAAACACCTGTCGCCCATGTTTGTGATGACCAGGTCCAATATGTTTTCACCTCTGGTGGGGGAGTTTACCAGCTGATCCAGGGCATTTGAGCTAATGAATTCCAGGCCTGGGAGTTTGTACTCAAGTAGTTTTCCCAGTTAATGGTAGGGTAATTGAAATTGCCCAATATCAGGGTGTTCGGTAGGACCATCATGTTTTCCAGTGTCTTCCAAAAGGTGGAGTGGTGGTCCTTGGTAATGGAGGATGATCTGTAGCAGGCCACAATTTGCATTGCAGATTTGCCCGATGTTAGTTGTACATGGATGATCTCAGAGGTATCATGCTGTGCCACTAACCTGGAGGTGCAGGTATCCTTGATGAATATGGATACAACCTCTCCTTTTGTGTTTTGGTCCATGTTCTGTGGCAGAAATGTGTGGTACGAGTTGTAGCCCGGTAGTGCTGGAGTGCTCTCTGGAGCCCTGAACCAGGTTTCAGTTACTGCACAGATGTCGACGTTCTCCATACTGAGGAGTGCTTCGAGCGCGTGCATTTTGAGATTTAAACTCCTGGCGTTGAGTAGGATTGCCCTCAGTTTTTTGTTAATTGTACTGTTTACGGAAGTGGGTTTGACTTTTGAGCCTTGCCTAAAAAAGACACAATGGGGGCAGCAAGAGCCTTGGCCAGTATTCGAAAGTCTAGGGGTGACAGGTGCAAGACATCTCTTGCAGAGCAATGTGACTTGTCGAGCATGTCGTCCCAGGCTGACAGACACTGGATCCCCTTTGAATGACACCAGAAGCTTAGCCAATTGTTGAAATTGATAATTTTTTTTCTTTATACTGAGTTTTCATTCTTGGTGAGGGCAGGATGCTACTCAGGGTCAGGGTCATACCAGCCTGGGCTACATAATCAGAGAGCTCTTCCATGTCTCTTTTCATGTAGTCCAGGGAGGTACGTCTCAGGTCATTCACACCTACATGAACAATGTTAGAGTCATATTTGTACTTGTTCTGGAGTGACCTGAGTGCTTGTGTTATGTGGCAGATTCTAGCTCCCGACAGGCAGCTAACAGTAACCTTCTGCTTGTCCAGCCTAGTGAGTGGGACGTCAGTGTGCCTGACTATAGAGTCACCTATTACTAGTGTGTTAGGTATGTTATTTTGCCTTAAGGGCTATGATTGCCCGGCACACTGATTTTGTGTTTTATGTGTTGTCTGGTTTGAGACGGGAGGTGCAGGTTGTTTAGGTGTCTGCTTTGGAGGTCTCTGATGCTTTTGCAGGTTTTTATTTAGAGCCTCTGAGTATGATTTTGTGTATTTATGTGTATTTTTTGCCAGTGCTGTTTTAGTAGGTCTATGCGTGGCTGGAGGTGTGGTGCAAGTGTTAACCTTCTCCTCTTGACTGTCTGTTCCAGTCTTGGGTGGAGACAGCTTAGCCTCCAGTTTGGCTGTATAACTGCATCTCTTGCATATGTTAGTGTTTTGTGGTAGGAGGAGAGAGTTGTCTGTGTACATGAGGCAGTTGTAACATTGCCTCAGGATACCAAGATTCACCAGCTGGACTGGAGAGTGCACCTGAAATTGCCCTTTGGTCATGCCTGAATAGTAGGGTGAGCTGCTTAGTCACTTGGTTGGTGAGGGGTGAATAAAGAGCCTTGTCCTGCTGGGCAGTAAAGTGTCAGGGTATATTAGTGCTTGCTATTAGGTATGAGCAAGTGCTGGGCTGTAGGATGCTTTTTGAGTGCTTAGGTTGAGAGTTAGACTAGTTTTGAGGGGAAAAAAAACTGAAGAGGAGACTTAATGGAGCCGGGAATAATTTAACCGTAGCTAGCCGGCACTGCCCGGCACACAAAACTGTGCAAACACAGTTTTTATAGCAGGGAAATGAAAGAGAGAGAAATTAGCCCAAAATGGCCTATAAACTACTAACTTCTGGGATGGAACCACTCCTCCAGGGAAAGATGGCTGCTCAAAGCTCCCCTCTCTCACAGGTGAACAGAGAAACCTCCCTCTATCCAAGTAAGGTATGGGCAACTCAGAAACTTGTAACACAGCCCTGAATTCAGCACTAGCCTAAAAACTGGACTATACTAGCTTAGAAAGGTGGGAAACAATGATTTTTTTTTGAAAAATAAGGCAAAAACAGTAAAAAATACACTTAAAACAGCTTTAAATGACTACAAACAATCAGAAAAGGCTATCACACTTTAGTGTTTAGCCAACAGTTAAACAAATTATTTAAACAAAAAAATATTTTTTAAAAGTGCAGGCAGTCAAATAAGTACAATATGTGAAAAAAACAAGCTTTTGAATCACAATAAATGCTGGAAAATCAGCGTTTAGGTGAAAAACAGTTAAGTACAGCAAGAAAGCAATCTAAACTCTCTCTTCTAAGTTATAAGGCTTGTATCAGTTTAAGGCTTTCTAGTGCTTCCCAGTAGGTTAGTTAAAGGAAAGATCGGAGACAAGCGCAGATGTTGTCTTTTAAACCAGAAAGTTGAAAGAGATGGACAAACTGTCAAAATGGTCAATAAACTACAATTTCTGGGCAAAGAACCACTCCTCTTGTGGTAGATAGGCTACCTAATGCTCACCACTCCCACTAATAAGCTAGAAGGCTTCCCTCCAACACGGAAAGGCTTGGGGGCTCAGAAGCTTACAAAGAGTCCTGGATACACCAAATCTGTACCTGGACTAGACTAGTGGCAGGAAACAAGCTCAAACACAGGCTTATAAATCAGAAGGTTGAAAGAGATGAAAAAAAATTGCTCAAACAGCCAATAGCTACAATATCTTGGCCAGGGACCACTCTTCTTGTGGCAGATAGGCTACCTAATGCTTACCACTCCCACTGATAAGCTAGAAGGCTTCCCTCCAACACAGAAAGGCTTGGGGGCTCAGAAGCTTACAAAGAGTCCTGGATACAGCAAATCTGTACCTGGACTTGACTAGTAACAGGAAACGCAGGAAACAGCGCAAACACAGGCTTTTAAATCAGAAGGTTGAAAGAGATGTAAAAGCTTCCCAACCAGCCAATAAACTATAATTTCTGGGCCAGAAACCACTCCTCCTGTGGTAGATAGGTTACCTAGTGCTTACCAATCCCACTGATAAGTTAGAAGGCTTCTCTACAACACAGAATGGCTTGGGGGGCTCAGAAGCTTACCAACAGTCCTGGATACAGCAAATCTGTACCTGGACTACACTAGTTACAGGAAAGGTGGGGACCAAATGCAAACACGGGCTTTTAAACCAGAAAGTAGAAAGAGATGGAAAACTGCCCAAATGGCCAATGAACTACAATTTCTGGGCCAAAACCCACTCTTTTCCATGGTAGATAGGCTACCTAGTGCTTACCACTCCCACTGATTAGCTAGAAGGCTTCCCTCCAACACAGAAAGGCTTGAGGGGCTCAGAAGCTTACCAACAGTGCTGGATACAGCGAGTCTGTATCTGGACTAGACTAGTTACAGGAAAGGCAGAGAACAAGCTTTGAATTTTTTGTTTTTACAGAAAAGCAGCTAAAAGAGCAGTAAATACAATTCAAATTGCAGTGCAGGCTAGCACACTTGAGTGTGCAGCAATATTACGGCAAATACAGTTTAAATAAATGCAATTAAATTAACAAATGACTAAAAAACAAGTGCAGAAGGCAGTAAATTAGAAGGCTACTAACAAGCAGTAATAAGTGCAGAGTAAGAGCGACTGAACAGATAACAGCCCGCAGAACAGCAACTAAGACAGTTACAGTAAGAGCAACTGAATAAAATATGTATATATTAAATTTATTTATTTATTTATTCTTAGACCCATAGACCCGTACACCCCTCAATATCGGGGTCCTCCAGTGTACCACAATGTGGCAGTGGAACATTTGAGGCTCTGTGGGCTGGGACTCCCGCTGGTGCTTCTTTTGTGTTTCTTACCTTATCTTTTTACCAACCCCCTTATCTATTTCTCAATCAAACTACGCTATTAGATAAAAAAAAGAACAAAAACAAAAACAACAAAATTGTGGGATTTATCCCCTTCACAAACATTGCTCTCGTCTTCTTCCACCACCTTCAGCATAACCTTTTTGATGTTTTCCTTCTGTGTTCTCCTTTTTGTTGTGTCTCCCCTTTTTAATCGTTCTTATCTCACACTTTCCACCATCAGGGTGTCCACATAAGGATACCAATATAGAAAATATTTTAAACCTTTTATGTTTTACAAATGCTAAAAATAAAAGCTGCACAGTCTGCCACTTGTCTTAAGTCTTTCAAGTGTGACTGCACATAGCCATATCCATCTGTAAAATCCAAATCAGTACCTGTTCGATTCACGGCTGTAGTGCCTTCTGTGTGGAGTCTGCATGTCCTCCTCGAGGTCGGGTGGCCTCCAAAAGACATGCATAAATGGGCATGCCTTCGCTGAAGGTTGGGCGTCGGGCTGGCAACTCGGCACCATAAAAAACCTACTGCCAATCATTAGCGGACCGGAGTTCCGCTGTGGCAACCCCTAACCGGGAAAAGCCAAAAAGACAAAAAAACAAGTAATACAAAACCTTTGGCTTTCAAGTAGTTCTTCATATGGACTTAATGATTTACTTTAGCTATTTTATACTTTTGCCCAAAACAAGAGTGTTTTTCAAACTGCCTTTGCTTTTTACTTACTCAGCACTATTATCCTCTGATTGGCTTATTTGCATATATAGACATTTATTTATTTATTTTATTTATTTGTAGTTTGTTTGCCAGGATAGTCCATTGGGCCACAAGGAGCCCATTTTCAATGGAGTCCTGGGGAGAAAAGCTCCAGAAAAATAACAAATACATAGTACAGATTGCACATATACATTACAGATTATCTCACAGGAATACAAAGTAAATATGATAAGAAAAGGTTACCAATGATAGAATACATCAGTATAGTTCATTAAACACCAATAAAAACACTTTTCTTTTACAAAAGTAGCAGCGTAGGGTTACTGTTAAGTAGTTGGTCAAATAGTTCAATAGAGCTGTGGAACTATAGGAGGCAGTGATGGCGTATTTAGCTCTAGGAGAGTATGAAGTGGTATTAGCAGGATTAGGTAGGATGGGAACAGGAGCACTTCCACTGTGAAGGTAGGGATAGTAGGTTACATAGTGGCACTTCTCATAAATAACTGCTATGAATACCACACCATGTTTTCAAATTATTTCAGGACTTTAGTGCAAAATATCACTCAGCCTCTGCCATAGACTGCTGTGACGGGAAAGGCTGTTTTTTTTTCTTATATTTTTTCTCCTGTTTTCTTTGTTTTATTACTTTCTTCTGTTTTGTGTATTGTGATATATTTCATTACCCTGTGTTTCTGTGTTTTAATTGCATTTTGTTTTCTAGTGCATATTTGAACTAGGAAATAAAACCAAGTTGTGTATCTTGAGTCATGCACAGATGAGATTTCCCCTCCCACCCAGTGGTTCTTAAACTTATTAACTTTTTATTAGCCTGCCCCAGTTCCTTCCCTCTCCTCCTTCAGTGACTATTTTTAGTAAGCATAACATCTTCATTTTGTGAAGTCACTCCCCCTTAATTTAAATTTAGCTGCCCCCCCCACTGTATTCCATACAACCACAATACCAATTGCCTACCCCCATCCACAGCATCTTGCTCTTTTAAAATGAGTGTCTCTCCCCTTAGACTGCTAAAGCTGGAGTTACCCCCTCTTTCATATGCAATTAATTTAGTGCACACTGCAGTTCTTAGGATATTAACATATTTTTCCATCTTACCTGTAAAATCTGCAACATCTGGTCCAAGACTACCAGTCACTGTAGAGCCCACATTCTGCCTGTCAGTAGACTTTCTGGGATTAGCGCTTCTGGGTAAGTGAAGGAGGACAGGGACACTATTTCCTGGAGACTGCTGATCATCGGAAACTCTGATAACTGCTTCCCATGAGCCAGCTTGTTATTTATGGTTCTGTTTTACTCCCGGTGAGGACAGGGACACTATTTCCTGGAGAATGCTGATCACCAGAAAGTCTGATAACTACTTCCCAGGAGCCAGCTTGTTATTTATGGTTCTGTTTTACTCCCAGTGAGGACAGGGACACTATTTCCTGGAGACTGCTGATCACCGGAAAGTCTGATAACTACTTCCCAGGAGCCAGCTTGTTATTTATGGTTCTGTTTTACTCCCGGTGAGAGAAGGAGCAGGAGGTCAATAATTCTGTCTCTGATTGGGCAATGAATGTTTGTGTGGGACCTTCTGATTGGTCTGTTGCTATTTAAGGCATCTACACAAAAAGACTAAAGACTACATACCCCTGCATCATCTGTGACAAGACGACTGATCACTGTACAGCCTGTGGCCTACTTCATCTTGGGATTAGTGCTTCTGTTTTGCTTCTCCTGACAGATGAAACAAAGGGGCATTGTATCCCAGCAGTGGTGAGACCAGCAATAGAAGTAGCCAGGTAATAGCCGGTTAGGTGACTACCCAGTATTCATCAGTCTTGGCAAAGCTAATTTTTTCTTTCTTTATAATAAATACTGCTTGATTAGCTACTGTATAACTTAATTTCATGGTATATTCCAAAATACTTTGTCCATAAAATGCCCGGGTCTACCACAGTAGTCACCCTCAAGTGCTTGGCAGTGCTTGGATTAGATGCGGGCACCCTGAGTTAACATTTTCCTGTAAAAGCACCCTTAAATACCTAGCTACACAGAAGGCAACTAGTTTGTGCAGTAATAAGCATGGCGCACAGAGATACAAACCAGATACTCTTGAATTTATGCTATATTCTTACAGCAACCATCTACTCAAAAAAATGGCCTGCTGCCATGGATATAAATTTTCCTGTTATCTCTGTTGCCAGCTTAATGGATATGGACATGCTGAGTCAATGTAGAAATTCCCTCATGTTCACTGAAAACCAGCTAATACTCAAATAAACTGATAAGGAATGTGAGAGATGTAGGTGCACAATGTCACTGGATGCAAAGGTCTCACAAGAAAGTACTCCTAATGTCAGTCAGATTGTCAGTAGTTCACACACTGCAGCCATCGCACACAGCACAAACCAAATACATAACCCACATATGTGGAGGCACTTTTATGAAACCTTCCTAAACCTCTAAGATCTTCCAGATGAAGCACACATAACAGATGATCCCAACTTGCAAAATCAGAATCAAATCTAATTTCCCACCCTGGCTCTCCAAAGCTACTCCTGCTTTGATGCATGAAAGAGATGCTCTATGGAAAAAAATGGCAAACCACTAAAACTCCCATCTTTCTCCAAGGTTACAAGCAACTCATAAATTGTGAAAAAAATTATTATATTGAAAAAATGCCAATATTTCACTACATTTCAAAGCTCTCACCCAAATGAACCCCAAAACTTCTGGAGTACTATCAACTCCCTGCTCCACACTGGTTCTCCTACCATCCCTAACCCTTTCCCCTATCACTGTCCCTCTGAAACTGCAGACTTACTCAACAAACACTTCATAGACAGCATCTCTGAACTCATACCCTCTGGTAACTCTCCTCATCCTAACTCTTCTGTGTCACCCTCACCTCCCCCTAAACCTCTATGCTCCTCTGTCTCTCTCAAACTTTTACCTTGCAACCTGGTTCTACTAAATACATCAAATCCCTGCTTCTTAAACTAAAACCATGCTCTCTCTCCACTGATAAACTCCCCCCTCAATTTCTGAATATTGCTGCTGACTGTATTGCATATCCTGTATCCATCTTAATCAACTGCTCCATTCAGGAATCTACCATACCGGAAATATGGAAATCCTTTGATACCACTCCTCTGCACAAAGGTGGCAACTCTATTGAACCCTCTAACTATAAAGCAATCGCTATTCTCTCACCACTCACTAAGATCCTTGAAAAATGTATACATACTCAACTACTATCCTAGCTCATTCATGAAAATCTTCTCACCCCCTCGCAACATGGTTTCTGCCCTAAACACAGTACCTCTACTGCCTTACTATCCTTTACTCAATAGGTTGCAGAAGCTAGGGACAGCAACCTCCTCATCTCCTGTTTATTCCTTGATCTTTCTAAAGCCTTTGACACTGTGTCTCATCCCATCCTACTTAACAAACTCTCAGACCTAAACCTCTCTCCTTCTACTCTTGGCTGGTTCCAATCCTACCTCACTGGCAGAAAACAAGCTGTTAGATGGCAGCAGGCTTTCTCACCCTTCCTTGCTGTTCATATAGGAGTACCCCAAGGTTTCATACCTGGACTGCTCCTTTTCAACATGTAATCTGTAATACAATACACAGATGACTCTACTCTCTTATCTAGCTCCAATACTATCTCTGAACTACACACACTAACACAAAATTCCTTTATCTCTGTTGAAAAATGGCTCAGAAACAATCAACTAATCCTTTACCCTAAGAAAACTCAACTCCTTCTGTTCCTACCTCAAACAAACTCTGACCTTAAATCCAACTTTTCTCTTTCCTCCCTAGATGGTACCACTATCTCCCCTGCCTCGCACACCAGACTCTTTGGGGTAATAATTGATGACCAATTAAAATCTGACTTGCACATACAACAGGCCATCAAAAAAAAAAAAAAAAAACAAAATCTTCTTTATAGGTGCGATGCTAGGTGAAGGCTGCTAGCCTAGCCAGATAGAATTTTGTAGATAATTATGTCATTTGTAAGTATTAATGTAAGCCACAAGCTTGTTCCCTTAAATATGAAAAGACTGTAGTAGATGTGGAACTGCAAAAATATAACAACAGTGCACTCTGCTGTAAAAAAGCTAAGTCAAGCATTTTATGACTGTCTTTGATGTTAAAATTAAAATTCAGAGTCAACTTGTCTAGATGAAGGAATTCTAGCTATTGTTTTGTGGCCAGAGTTAATGGCTAGAATTTACATGTATAAATGTCCTTTATTGCTCTGGTTCCTGACCAGGTGTAAATAATGGCAATGTAGTTTCTGTTAGCCTGGGAACATCAGAGAAGTGTGAAGAATGATGTCATGTAAAGAAGCTCTATGTATTAATTTAAAGTTAGAGAATGAGAGAGCTCAGAGCATTTTGTTTTGAGGACATCCAACATCACTAGCACTGTCTTGCTATTTAGAATTGTGTTCTCTCTTAGATATAGCTAGGAAATAGGAAGATTAGACTAGTTTGTTTTTCTGTGATGTAAGAACTTTTGCTACTGTATTATTTTAAGTAATTCTCTGTGATCTCTGAACTCTTGACTAGCACTGTGTAGTATGAAGTATTGTCTTGTGTTTTTATTATTTATTATTAACTATTTTAAAACCTTTTAACTGTGGCTGTTTTGTGTAGAGATAATTTGAGCTCTAAGAGTACATTGCATGTACATAGTAATACTGTACCAAGTCACTCTAATAAGCCTTGATTGTTCAGTCGCACTTACCATTTGGATAATAATATTGTACAGTAATAATTGGA
The DNA here is from genome assembly GCF_019279795.1 of Protopterus annectens. Taxonomy (NCBI): domain Eukaryota; kingdom Metazoa; phylum Chordata; order Ceratodontiformes; family Protopteridae; genus Protopterus; species Protopterus annectens. Next base: position 1,879,870,642 of record NC_056732.1, read on the forward strand.
CACCCTTTCATAAGGGCCTTTGGGTAGCTGATAAATATTAGTGGATGGTGGCAGTGATTTCTACCGTATAGTCTGGGTACAAAGGGCACAGCTGAAGAACCTCTGCCAGCCTTCCCCAGGAGTGTGTGTCTGGTTGTATAAACTCTTATCTCAAAGTGTGTGTGTGTGTCAGCTACTTGGGCAGGGACATGGATCACTGGTTGGACAGAGAGGGTGCTGGAGGTTTTAGCTTGCCCACAAGGCTGAGATCCGGACCCTATAGCTTTGCCAGTTTGGAGTCTTATTGGGGACCTGGAGAGAAAGGAAGAAACCAGCCCCAGACTTACTGTGATCTCTGTGTGCTCTTAAGGGAAATTGTACTTTACTGCGTGTGTATTTATTATCCTTTCCCTATATGGATGCCCCTCACTGGTGTTAGTGGTGAGGATTGAGGCTTCTTGATTGCTGGACCAGTGCACGGATGTCATAATAGGAACAAAAAATTCCTCACTACTGCCACTAACACACTCATGTGCAGGCATTTCTCTTACCTGGTCTTCTATATGCTTCCTCTATCCTTACCAATATCCAAGCTACCTCAATGCAGAAACTGAAACAAATATACAACAAAACTGCCAGATTTATTCTAAACCAACCACTCTCTTTGCATCACTGCCTCTTGCTAAATGAACTTCAGTGGCTGGAATTTCCACACCTTCTCCTATAATAGCAACTCCACACTACCTTTTCCACACTCAGTAACCCCTCTGCCTGCCCTGCTCTCACCTTTCTTGTTACTGTGTACTCTCTGCCCCGGCCTCTCCAGAGTGCATCTTCTCTCAGTTTATAAACCCAAAATTAATATTGGCAGACTACTTTACAAACACTCTGTCTCACTAAATTGGAAAAAAACTCCCTCCCCATATTAGATCCAAACTTTCCTTTCCCTGTTTTCAAAAGGAGCTTAAATCCCACCTACTAAACCATGAAATTATGCCGTTGCCTTGACCACACGTAGGCTTAGTCTCTCCACTGTATTCCTGTTGTATTGCCTAACTTTCTTTATTTGCTAACAAATTCTGCTTAAACTACCTCCTAAACCCTCAGCTCTACTACTATAGCCTGACTACAGCCCCCTCCTTTCTTCCTCCTCCCATTCTCCACACTATTTATCTTTTTCCCCCACTTTCTATCAATGTCTGTACATTGTCCTTCTTTTGAACAATGACTATCTTTTTTGTTCTTACTCTCATATGTAGTAAGTTTTAGACCACTGCTATCAGTGCAACCATTAATGTTCATAATTTTTATCTTTTGTTTTTCTCTTTATAATTAATTTCATATTTGCATTGTTATTTTTAATAGTTTTTGTCCTGTATGTTTATCTTTGCTTATGTTTGCTGGGGCTGTTTAACCTTTTCTTTTCTGTTTTACAATTATTTTGTACTGTGATATATTGTTGCTTTATTTTCACTTATGTTTGCTGCAGTTTTTCCCCTTGGGTCCCCACTAAAAATGGGTTTGTTTGCAAACTCAGTTGGACTAACCCAGTTAACAAATGTGAAATAAATAAATAAATAAACAGCCCCACATACACTCTTTCAAAACAACACCCACATCAATCACAATTCCAATCCACCAGTCCAAGTCAGGGCCCCAAACAAGGTATCAAATAATTTTATTACAGGTTGAGCGCTTTCTTCCTTTAAGATGGATTTCTTAAGGGAAGAAAGCACTCAACCTATAATAAAATTGTTTGATACCTTGTTTGGGGCCCTGACTTGGACTGGTGTATTGGAGTTATGAGAAGTGTTGTTTTTGGCTTCCTTGGTTCTAACACCCACATCAATACACACAGCCACATCTCATGGAGCCTTCTAAGTCTTCTAAACCCAAAAGTCACACCACCACATAACTCGACATTCTAGTAATCGGAGACTCCATTGTGAGACATACCAATGTTCCCCTCAGCAGGCTGAGTTAGGAGAAAAATATGACCAGTCGCTTATCAGGGGCCAGGATTCACCATATTACACAGACATACACACACTCAGATCACTGGAACACAAGTACCTGTATGACTCAGTTATAACCCACGGTGGTGTAAATTACCTCAGACTTACTTCCCTAAACTATATTTATTTATTTTATTTTTATTTTACATACGTTTACCAGGATAGTCCGATTGGATATATGTCCATTTTCAGCGGAGGCCCAGGGAGAAAAGCTCTAGGTTAAAAGTTAATAGATACAGGATGAAAAAATCTACAATTTACAGTATTTTAAAAATCTCAAAATCAGGATACATGCCTTTAGGAATGTGGTACACAATTGGCATAGGTAACCAGCAGATTAACACATATACAGATTTTACCATTTGCAACTCTTGAAAAGTAATAGTTTCACACAGATTCACAGACATCATAGTAAGATCTTAAACAATTAGAAACTGGGTGACAGATTTGACTAGATTTAACTAGGCAGATTTAACTAGATTTACAAGTTTCATCCCTTGAAAAGTAATGTTTTGCACAGATTCACAATCAGCAAAGTAATATCTTGTACAAATAGAAACAGGGTGACAGATTTAACTAGGCAAGGTATACTTATCAGTGGGCAGTGTTAGCCAGGTTTTGAACACGGACATTGCCAGTGTCTTTGATAGTATAGTTTGAGACGTTTTTTAAAAGAGAGTTTGAGAGTGAGTTCAGCAGGAAGAAAGTTCCAAATCTTGCCTACAGAGTTGGCAAATAGAGAGTCCACAGCCATGATATTGCTTTTGGAGGTTTCTGCCAGCAGTTTATTGGCAGAGCAGAAAGACCTTAGGTTATTGTAGGGGTTAATGATTTTATTTAGTGCAGATGTCTTATCAGGGTGATTAAGAACTTTGTGGGTGATAACTAGTCAGTTGTATTGCAGTAGACTAGTCCATTCTAGCCACCCTAACTGAGTTAATTTAAGGCAGTGGTGGGCCCTATAGGCCACAACAGTAGCAAATCTTGCAATGTGGTTATAACAACTAGTGAGTTTGCTAAGAGTAATTTTATTCAAGTTGGTGAATAGGAGGGAGGCATAGAGAAGGGTGGACAGTAAGTGGGAGTGAGCTGCAGAGAGTCTGGCATGTGGCGTTAGGAAAGGTTTGATCCTATAGAGGGAGCCTAGTTTTTTGTTAACATTTTTGATAGTTTGATTGATGTGAGTGTCATATTTTAGGGTATTATCAATTATGACTCCTAGGAGTTTGGTGTGCACATCAGGGGGTATCAGTGTGCTGTTGTTGGATTGTATAGTGAAGAATGGAGTGGAGGATTTACAAGTGGGGGCAAAAGTAAGCAGATTAGTTTTGTTAGGGTTTAAAATCAGCTAATGGTTAGCAAACCACTTTTCAACAATACTAAAAGTGTTGAAGAGAAACATCATGGAGCACTTGGAATATGTGTCCCAGACCATTTTGAGACAAGCACTGAGCAGCATTTTACCTTCTCCAAGGATGGTGCTACAATACGAACAAAAGATGACGGACTTTAATAATTGGCTTCGTTTGAGGTATCATTCTAAGGATGTGCAACATTTTTCAGCATGGAAGTAGAAGGTCAACAGACCCTGTTGCTTTATCAGAGATGACCTGCACCTCTTCCTGATACGCTTTTGAATATTAGCTGAAACACTGTCCTCCCCCATAGTGCCTTTTTTAGGCAATGCCAAACTGAAAGTACTTCCAACATAGCTAATCTAAACCAATAAAATCTAAAGGTGTTACTGCTCAAAGCTAAGAGTCTAAACAAGAAACTTCACTCCCTACAAGCTCTCCTCATGCTAGAGTGCTGTCATCTGTGCAGTCACTGAGACATTTATTTATTTATTTATTTATTTATTTTCAGTTTGATTACAAGGGAAGTCCACTGGGACAGAATCTGCCCATTTTCAGTGGAGGCCCGGGGAGAAAAGCTCCATAAGCAACATGAATACAAAAAGGTTACATAATGCAAAGGTAAAATACATATTTAAATTCATACAATCAGGAACAGCAAATGCATAAATTGTACATTATAAGCACAATTAAAGACAATAGATAACACAGTTTACAGCTATTTACATACTGAGCAATAAGTTTCAACTGTGTGAAAAATAAGCATCTGAGGTTACTTGGTATTTACAATATTTACATACTTGGAGTCGAGAGAGAACTTTGTTAATCTGAGGATGTTAGCTTAGGTTTGTTTTAGGAGAATAGAAAATAAAGTTGTAGGGTAGCGTGGAGCAAGGAGTATGGAGAGCTCTAAGGGGAAATTTCTTTGAATTTATGTAGGGTGAAAGCAGGAACATTTATGTTTAGTAGATAGGTATGAGAAAAGTTGGGACTTGAAGGATTCAGAGTTAGGTATAGTCCTAAGTGAAGGAGAGAAGGAGTTGGCCTGCAGGATGTTTGGGTTTGTGGATAGAGATTAAATGTTGGTGTTCAGATCTCAGAGATCTGATTGGGATGTATGGGGAAGGATGTTTGTTAAGGCTGGACATTTATCTGGATAGAATATTAATTTGTGAGCAGTGGTTAGTTGGAGATAGTCTAGGTGGTTAGAGAGTTCCAGCCAGTTCAGAGATTGTAGGGTAAGGCAGTGGTGAGTAGAGGTTTTGGATTTAGTTGCAAATTTAGAGATCTTATTATAGCAAATTTTGAGTTTAGAGGTGTTGGAAGAAGACAGGTTAGTTAGAGGAGGGGCTCCATATAGTAAAGAAGGAAGGGGGTAGGTAGTTGCTATAGTGTGCCTGCAGGATTTGGAGAGAAAGCGGGTATTCCTATAGAGCATACCTAGCCTATGGTGAATTTTGAATACCAAAACCAGCAGCAGGGTAAAACAGGCCAATAAATATCCAAAAGTTCCAAGAAATCCTGGTCCAAAGCACAGCTGTTTATCCAAACACTCCTTTATTAACGCAGACAATTCTCTCAGTACACCACGTTTTCGTTGCTGAATGCAACTTCATCAGATGACATCAAGAAAATTACATAAGGCTTAAATACAATAGATAACAAGCTCTCTAACTGAAACATTAATCAATTAAAGAAATTAAAAAAAAGCCTAAGAATTTCTGCAACTAATACTATACAGGAATTTACTATGCACTGAAAACCTGTATAGCAGGAAAACATGTCAAATATATAGAATGTCATGAATCCAGTGTTAAAAATTTTGTTTACAAAACACATACAAAATGTTAAAAAACTCTTAAAAAGAATATATACCATATATCCATTTAAAAAAGTATTATTTAAAAAATAATATATTTAGACTAGATTAGCCTTTAACTTTAAAATAGGCTTAATGGATATATAGTCATTCAAGCCTGGTTTTTTATTTGATTCTAGGGAAATTTGCCAAAAAGTCTCCCTTTGCTCCAACCTGGCCTGCCATGGTCCTCCCCTAGGGTCTATGTGTATACTATCCAGAACAAAAAATTTGAATCTAGCTGTAGGGCATGTAGATGTGTGCTTAAACAAGGCATTGTTGTTATTTTCTTTTTGTACATCGTACATGTGTTCATATATCCTCCGTTTGAGACTTCGCTCAGTTTTCCCCACATAATATGCTGGACACTTTGTACATGTGGCAAGATATATAACTCTTTGACTATTACAATTGTAATATGACCTAGCTTTAATCACTCTATTCAATGCAGTGAGTGTCACTTGTTCATCGTGCAGAATATAGGAACACTGTACACAGGTCCCACATCTAAAGGTACCCGTGCGTGTACGTGAAGAACTATTCTGTATAGGACCATGCTCTAACAAACTTTTTATGTTTTTCCCCCTGCGATAAACTGTTCTGATTCTTTTACCATACAAATTAGTTAAATCAGTAATTTCCATGAATGTTTCCCACTCCTTGGAAATGATATCCCTGATGTGACTAGAATTAGTACTGTATTGTGTAATGAACGCTTGCTTAAATTCTAAATTGTTATCATTAGTATCCTGACTATAGGAGATGGTACCTAAACCTAGGACAGGACTAAACCTGTCCCTTCTACCAGCCGTGACTTGATCCCTGATGTTATTAATAAACACCTCCAGATAACCCCTGACTCGGAACATGTTAGTTAGTTTTTGACATTCTGTCAAAAAATCTTCATCGTTAGAGGTCATTCGAGATATTCTGACGAACTGACCCTTAACGATGCCCCTTTTTTGGTACATTGGATGTAAACTCTTGTAATGAATATAACTATTGGAGAATGTTGGCTTTCTGTGTACAGTAGATTTGAACCCTCCTTGTCCATCTATACTGAGGAGGACATCCAAATATTCCACCTTGTTCTCATGAATTTGGTGTGTAAATTTTAAAAAATCTGTCGTGGAAGCCAAGTACTCCATAAATTCTTGAATAAGTGTATCCGATCCTGTCCAAAAAATACAGATGTCATCGAGAAACCTGTAGTAGGCAACCCAATGTTGTTTGTAAGGACTGTTGAATACGTACTTACTCTCCCATATAGAGAGAATAATGTCCGCATATGTGGGGGCACAATTAGCCCCCATAGCAGCTCCCGAAGTCTGTTTATAGTATTCACCTGCAAAGTAAATAAAATTACAGTGCAGTACTAATTTCATAAGATTCATTATCAAAATGTTGTCCTGGTTGTTGGCCTTGGGACAAGATGTAAGTGCTTCTTCTAGCCATTGCAGGCCTGTTTCATGTGGGATTACCGAAAACAAGTCTATTACATCTATGGTCAGAAATTTTAAATTGGGTACCATTAGGTCAGGAGTTATTTGTTTCAGAAATTCCCAAGAGTCCTTAAGCAAATGATTGGTTTTAGGCCACAGTTTCTTAAACTGATAATCCAGGAACTTAGAAATAGTAGAAATTTTTGAACCTTGGGCTGCAACAATGGGTCTTAAGGGAGGGTCATGCAAGTTTTTATGGACCTTGGGTATTCCAAAAATGGAAGGTACCCTCGGTTCCGCATTGTGTAGAAAAGTGTAAATACTTTGGTCAATTACAGATATATCCAGAAGATTTTTTATAGCCAAGTCGATTTTTTTATAGGCTATGTTGATTTAATTGAGTGAAACTATACTATATCTGGATTGATTGTTCAGTATATAATTCATTTTACCCTCATACAAAACTTGGTCCATAATCACCATGCCCCCTCCTTTGTCCTGTTCCATGATTCTAATACTTGTGTCCTGTCTCAAAGTATACAAAAGTTGTCTTTCAGGAAAAGTTAAATTAGAAACAAATCTATTATGTTTACTAGAATTCCTGATCCTTTGTTCTATTCTCCTTTCCAAATTTTTCAATTGAGGGTGGAGTGGAGGGTTAAAGGTGCTACTTCTGTGTGGATGTTGTTGCCTAATTGAGTCATTTTGACCCATTAAATTCTCCAAGTTGAGTTTTCTGATGAATAATTTCAAGTCCACAATAACTTGGGTAATGTCACTGCCCCTACTAGGGATATATTTAAGTCCTTTGGTAAACAGGTCAAAGTAAGTATCAGTGATCTGTAAGTGACTGTAGTTGTAAATGAAATAACCCCCTTTTTTACATATACTGTAGGGAAATTCAGTGTCATCCACAGCACTGTAGACTATCTCTAAAGTATCCGTTTTCCCAGTTAAACTAATGTTTAATATTCCTCCCTGTTGTTCCTCATGTTGTTCCTCATGTCCCCCATATGTGGGGGACGTTCCGGGGAAAAAGACTGAGGTGTTTTCCTTTGGTTACGGATCCTTTCAGATCTCCTAGGAAGCGGGTCGACTACCCATTCGTCAGACCTTTCTGCTACTTGTTCCTGCTCGTACATAACATGTTCTGAGTAGGATACTGTTCTGTGTGTTTTCTGAGAGTACCCATTATTAGATGGCGGTGTAGGATACTGACAACCCTCGTTGTACTCTCTAATATCCCTCTGTAGTTTTTTGTGTTTTCTTTTAAGAATAACATCACATTTAGTATCAACATCCTGCCTTATCTGGTAATATTTCCTTTTCGCTGCTTCGACCTGAAACATGAGATCACTGGTAACAGCTTCATTATATTTTTGAATATCCCTATCCAGTAACAATATCTCTTTTTCATTATTTCTAACAATGGCTTGCACAATAGCCAGCCCACAGTTGTCAAATGCATTTATTAATTCAGTGTGAAAGTCACTTCCTTTGATTACATTGTTGGGATACTTGTGTACCCTTAAACCTTTAGGCACTAGTCGTTTGTTTAAGCATTCATTTAGGTACATGTTGTCTAGATTTAAGCTACGGTACCTATATAGTGATGCCTCAAGTGCCCTCATAGAGTCTCTGAAGCTGTAATTCTTGTCGTTCCCCCGAACGTTGCTTTCATGATTTGCGAAGGAGGGTATGTCCTTGCACCAATCCTGGAACGTAGAAGTCGGTGTGTTAATAAACTCCGTTTGTCCTGGAGACCTCGAACCAAGTTCGTTCCCCGTCTGTAAGAGAAACGGCATTCTCTGGAAGTCCGTTGAGGTTAGATGACATACCTCACCAGGTTGAGGTAATCCCCTACGCTCCGAAGGACCGGCAGTTACCGGTAAAACTTCACCGTTCAAGTTCTCAGAGTAAACAGGTTTCGATAATGCCTGTTGCAAGCCCTTCTCCAAGGGCACAAGAAGATCTATCAATTGGCTTAACTGCCCAGTTAGCTTACGTATTTCGCCCACCTCGGAGCGAAGTGAGTTGGAACGGATATCGGCTATAACGTTCTCCCCTGAATCCTCCATAAATAGCACAAAGTCAAAAAACAAGAAGAGGCAACTGGTAAAAGCAACAATGAATACCAAAACCAGCAGCAGGGTAAAACAGGCCAATAAATATCCAAAAGTTCCAAGAAATCTTGGTCCAAAGCACAGCTGTTTATCCAAACACTCCTTTATTAAAATCAGAATATCTCGAATGACCTCTAACGATGAAGATTTTTTGACAGAATGTCAAAAACTAACTAACATGTTCCGAGTCAGGGGTTATCCGGAGGTGTTTATTAATAACATCAGGGATCAAGTCACGGCTGGTAGAAGGGACAGGTTTAGTCCTGTCCTAGGTTTAGGTACCATCTCCTATAGTCAGGATACTAATGATAACAATTTAGAATTTAAGCAAGCGTTCATTACACAATACAGTACTAATTCTAGTCACATCAGGGATATCATTTCCAAGGAGTGGGAAACATTCATGGAAATTACTGATTTAACTAATTTGTATGGTAAAAGAATCAGAACAGTTTATCGCAGGGGGAAAAACATAAAAAGTTTGTTAGAGCATGGTCCTATACAGAATAGTTCTTCACGTACACGCAAGGATACCTTTAGATGTGGGACCTGTGTACAGTGTTCCTATATTCTGCACGATGAACAAGTGACACTCACTGCATTGAATAGAGTGATTAAAGCTAGGGCATATTACAATTGTAATAGTCAAAGAGTTATATATCTTGCCACATGTACAAAGTGTCCAGCATATTATGTGGGGAAAACTGAGCGAAGTCTCAAACGGAGGATATATGAACACATGTACGATGTACAAAAAGAAAATAACAACAATGCCTTGTTTAAGCACACATCTACATGCCCTACAGCTAGATTCAAATTTTTTGTTCTGGACAGTATACATATAGACCCTAGGGGAGGACCATGGCAGGCCAGGTTGGAGCAAAGGGAGACTTTTTGGCAAATTTCCCTAGAATCAAATAAAAAACCAGGCTTAAATGACTATATATCCATTAAGCCTATTTTAAAGTTAAAGGCTAATTTAGTCTAAATATATTTTTAAACAGCAATTTTCAAATGGATACATGGTACATATTATTTTCAAGAGTTTTTTAACATTTTGTATGTGTTTTGTAAACAAAAAACTTTTTTAACATTGGATTCATGACATTCTATATATTTGGCATGTTATCTTGCTATACAGGTTTTCAGTGCTTGGTAAATTCCTGTATAGTATTAGTTGCAGAAATTCTTAGGCTTGTTTTTTAATTTCTTTAATTGATTAATGTTTCAATTAGAGAGCTTGTTATCTATTGTATTTAAGCCTTATGTAATTTTCTTGATGTCATCTGATGAAGTTGCATTCAGCAACGAAAACGTGGCATACTGAGAGAATTGTCTGCGTTAATAAAGGAGTGTTTGGATAAACAGCTGTGCTTTGGACCAGGATTTCTTGGAACTTTTGGATATTTATTGGCCTGTTTTACCCTGCTGCTGGTTTTGGTATTCATTGTTGCTTTTACCAGTTGCCTCTTCTTGTTTTTTGGTGAATTTTCTTTATGTTTTGTTGTATGTGGATATCAAATTTAAGGCATTCGTCTATGGTAATGCCAAGTAGTTTTGCAGAAGGGACTACTTCTATAGCAGTGTTGCTTTGGCTTAGGACTTTGAAAGCATTCTTGTTGAAAGAGAAAGCCCTGGAGGGAGGGAAAAGAAGTATTTTAGATTTATTAGAGTTAAGAGAGAGATGGTTGTGGTGCATCCAGTTCTCAATAGTGGAAAAAGCTATTTGAGTTTTACTCAGTAGTTAGGTAGGTTAGAGTCGGCACAGACTAAGGTAGAGTCATCAGCGTACTAGATAACTGTTGTGTCGGGATGACAGTGTGAAGGTTATTTATTAAGATGTTGAAAAGCATAGGTCCGAGGATGGACCCCTGGGCAACACCGGTGGGTGTTGGCAAGAAGGAGGAGGTAGAGTTCTTCCATCTGACAGCTTGAGATCTGTCTGATAGGTAGCTGGAGAACCAGAATAGGGTATCAGGGGAGAGATGAAGGTTGGAGAGATGAAAGAGAAGGTGCTTGTGGGAGATGGTGTCAAAAGCTTTAGAAAGATCTAGCAGTACTATGGATACTAGTAATCCAGAATCCCAGGCTCAATTTACTGTTTCTAAGAAGGATAGTAAGGCAGTAATGGTGCTGTGGCCAGGGTGGAAGTCATGCTGGGTGGGTGTTATGAGGTGGTTCTGAGTTAAGAAAGGCATAAGTAGGTGGTGGACACATTTTTCTAAAATTTTTGATATTGGCGAGAGTAGGGCAATTGGGCGGAAGTTGTAGATATTTGTGTTTTTGCCTCCTTTGTGAAGATGTAGAATGAAGGCAGATCACCAAAGTATGGGTACATATGACTCTTTTAAAGATCTGTTAATTAGGATACTGATAGGGAGAGCGATAATTTCAGCAGCAGATTTGAGGAAGGAGGAGGGTATGTTGTCGGGGGCATTTGAGCAAGGCTTTAGTTTGGATAGGAGTCTTTTTATGAAAGTAGTTGAGACAGGTTTAAGCTGGAAATTAAGAGGACAGTTATGAGGGTTGCTAGGAGTAGAGGAAAGAGAGTTGGATGGATTATTGTCTGGAAAAGATTTGGTTAGATTAGCTATGGATTCTGTAAAAAATGTGTTGAAGTGAGAGCTTAGTTCTGAGTCAGTTATGCTAGGGTCAGGGCAGGGATTATTCCTGGACCCTGGATGGAGTAGGGAATTAACAGATTTCCAGAATTGTTTTGGGTTCTTTTTATTGTTGGATTGAAGTTTATTATAGTAGTTTTTTTGTCCAAGGTGATTAGTTTTTTTTACTTGGTTGCGGAGTTGGGTGTATTGAAGCAAGGTAGAAGGCATCTTATTTTTCTGGTAGAGCTTCCAGGATTTGTCTCTGCGATGCATGACTTGTTTTGTTTCTTTGGATAGCCAAGGAGCAGAATTAGCCTTGACTCATTTGTTTCTTGGCAAGGCTTGGGAGTTGAGAGTTTTTAGGAAGATAGAGTTAAAATGTTCTACAGCATTGTCAAGGGGAAGAGTATTTAGGATTTGCCAGTTAATATGTTTAAAAGTGTTTGAGAAATTTGTGAGGTTGAAGTTGCTGAGATTACGAGTGTGGATGTAATGGTATTGATGCTGGGTGGTGTTAGCTGATTTATGAAAGCAAGGAGATGGTCACTAAAGGTGTCTGGGATAGTGCCAGAGAGAGTTATTTTGTTAGGATGGGAAACTAGGATCCAGTCAATGATGGATCCTGGGGGGTGGTTTTTGTTAGGATGAGTGGTTGTGTGGATTACTTGGGTGAAGTTGTAGAAGTTAATGAATAGGGAGGGGGAAGGTGAGTTCATTTTATTCCAATCAATATTAACATCGCCTAGAATGTAGGTTTTGAATTTTATTTCAGTTAAGGCCCAGTGAAGAATATTTTCAAGGGTAGAGATGTTGTCACCTGGGGAGATATATAGGGAGATAATGCAGATATTTTTATGTTTATTTAAGTTGGAATTTGTAGAGGGATTAATGAAAGAAGGTTGGAGTAGATTAGCACAGAGCCTCCACCTTTTTTGTTTAAACGGTCACTTCTATGGATTTGGAAACCAGGAGGTAGGATTTCAGAGTCAGCAACATGGCTTGAAACGATGGAGAGCACACTGACAGTGCAAGGTAATAATGCCATTTACACATTTATAGCAGTGACTACAGAGGCAGAGACTAAAAAAGGAGGTGTCTTGATTTACATCAAAAATAAATCAACTTCGAGGTTGTTCAGACAGGATGATGCTCATGAGCTTCTTTACATCCAAATGACCATTGGCAAAATCCCGTACCACTTCCTAGTAAGCCAAATTACCACCATGACAGCTACAAACATGCTCCAAAGACCAAATTACCACTGTAACAGCTAAAAATAAATGCAATCTGAGAGTTATGTTGCTCAATGTTAGAAGTCTAAATCTCATAATGCACTCACTGGAAGCACTCCTTAAAATGGAGAACATTGACATTTGTGCTGTAACAGAGACCTGGTTCAAGGCAGCAGAAAGAGCCCCTGCACTACCAGGCTATAACTCATTCCACACCTTTCGGCCCCAGAACTTGGACTGAAGCTCCAAAGGTGGTGGTGTTTCCATATTCATAAAGGATGTGCACACCTCCAGACTGGTAGCCCAACATAATGCATCAGCAATACCTCAGGTGCAACTAACATTGAGTAAGACAGCAATTCAGGTTGTAGCCTGCTATAGGTCCCCAACTGTGTTCCAAGACTCACACTCCATGTTCCTAAGCAGCCTGGAGGATATTAGAGTCCAACCTAACACTCTCTTACTAGGCAACTTCAACTACCCCTCCATTAACTGGGTAAACTACTCGTGTACCAATACACTTGGCCAACATTTCCTGGAGTTCATTAATTCCAATGCCCTGGACCAGCTCATTCTTACCCACACTAGAAGTAGCAACATCCTCGACCTGGTCATTACTAAAATGGGAGACCGTTGCTCTACACCAATAGTCAGCTCCTCCCTGGTTAGATCTGACCACAAACTAATCACCTTGGAAATCCATATCCTAATCCCCCCTCAAAGATAACCACCATGAAAAACTTCTCCAAAGCTAACTTTGGGCTCCTAAAAAAAGAGGTGGCTAACTTCACAGAACCCATGCAAATGGAGAATAGTTGCGTGACAACAGAATCATATACCAATGCACTGTACAAACACGTACACAAATGCATGGATCTCACCATACCCAATAAACCAAGATGCTCTCCTCCAAGAAGATGAAGCCAATCTGGTGGTCCCCTGCCATAAACAAACTCTACAACAGAAGGAAGAAAATGATGCAGAATAAGGTAAAGTCCCAAGACTGGAAAAAACTCCCTTATCAGCCTCAACAAAAAGTTGAGATCCCTCGTCAAATCCTCTAAAACTGGCTATGAAAACAGAATTGCAGCAGATAGTAAAGACAACCACAAGCCTTCTATAGTTATGTAAAGAATCTCCATGGCAATACCCAGATTTGCTTTGAGGTACTGCACAATGGTACCTCCTATAATGAGCCAACAGATATTGCCAGTATACTGGCCGACAGATTCAGTGCCAACTTTACCCCCCCAAAGGACCAATCACAATACCAGTAGATTGCCAGGCACCCAGTATTACTGCTGCACAGGTTAAAAAAGCACTGTCCAAGGCCAAAAATACAGCTTCTATGGGACCTGACAATATCTCTGGTTGTGTTCTACATGAACTACAGAGTGAACTGGCACCTCACCTGTATGCCCTGTTCAATCACAGCCTCACCTCAGGCTTTGTCCCTACTGAATGATGCACTGCTACATTCATCCCTCTCCACAAAGGAGGAGTGACTACAGACCCTGGGGGTATACTTCACGTTGTCAAACACTGACAATATCAAAGCTGCTATTGTCGACACCAACATATCGAAAGTAAAAAACATTGAATGTTTGAACGGAAATCTCCATAAGGGGAGATTTCAATTTAGTTCAATTTAGTGCAGTCTCAGAGTTGGTATATTTAAGTAGTGGGCTGTGGGGGGGGGTGCAGGGGGGCTTGCCCCCCTGCATAGAGCAAGTTTTGGGTTTGTTTTGGTTGTGTTTGTGGTTTTTGTTGCCATTCGATGTTACGGCATTTTGTCGATGTTACGGCATTTTGACACTTTGGTGTCGATTATTATGTTGTTGAACATTTCAGTGTTTGACAACATAATATAAACGTGACCCTGGGAACTATCTCCCCATTAGCCTGATGAGTCTAATATGCAAAGCTATGGAATGCATCATATTTGACCTAATAAACAAGGACATAGGGAATCTCCAAACTCTGGATCCCACAGAGTTTGGTTTTGTGAAGGGTAGACCATGCCTGCTCAACTTGGTCAACTTCTTTGAGTCAGTCACCAGAGCTGTGGATGAAGGCAAGGTGGTTCATACAGCCTACCTTGATCTGGCCAAGGCCTTTGATACTATTCCTCACTCAGGAATCATAGATAAACTCACTAAGCTAGGCCTCAACCTCTATATCACTAGGTGGGTTGCAAACTGGCTCACAGATAGAACCCACAGTGTGAAAGTAGCTGACTCCAAGTCAGACTGCCAACTAGTCATGAGTGTAGTGCCACAGGGATCGGTCCTGGGTCCTCTCCTGTTTGGTATCTACTTCTCTGAAGTCCAGGCAAACATGAAGGGACTCTGGCTGACAAAGTTCACAGACAATTGCAAGTTGGGAGCTATTATTAACTCCCCAAATGACGTTTACATCCTACAGAATGGCCTCAGTGAGACCAAAGACTGGTGTCAGTAGCATTGCCTTAAGTTCAATGCCAAAAAATGTTTCGTCATCTCCTTTGGGAAGAAAACAGTTCCCATGAATTACCACATTGACGGTAATCCACTGAACACAGAAGGCGTTATAAGAGATCTGGGAACACAGGCTGAGAGCAGCTTCTCTTTTGATCACCAGATTGCCACTGTGGTCAAAAAGTCCTTGTATGTGGCACATCTCATTACTAAGGGATTACTTTGGATGGCGCAGTGGTGCAGCGGTAGCATTGTCGTCACACAGCAAGAGATTCTCTGGTTCGATTCTCGGCTGGGGTGCCTTCTGTGCAGAGTTTGCATGTCCTCCCTGCATTCATGTGGGTTTCCTCTGGGTGCTCTGGTTTGATTCTCGGCTGGAGTGCCTTCTGTGTGGAGTTTGCATGTCCTCCCTGCATTCATGTGGTTTCCTCTGGGTGCTCTGGTTTGATTCTCGGCTGGGGTGCCTTCTGTGCAGAGTTTGCATGTCATCCCTGCATTCATGTGGGTTTCCTCTGGGTGCTCTGGTTTGATTCTCGGCTGGGGTGCCTTCGGTGCAGAGTTTGCATGTCCTCCCTGCATTCATGTGGGTTTCCTCTGGGTGCTCTGGTTTGATTCTCGGCTGGGGTGCCTTCTGTGCAGAGTTTGCATGTCCTCCCTGCATTCATGGGGGTTTCCTCTGGGTGCTCTGGTTTGATTCTCAGCTGGGGTGCCTTCTGTGCAGAGTTTGCATGTCCTCCCTGCATTCATGGGGGTTTCCTCTGGGTGCTCTGGTTTGATTCTCAGCTGGGGTGCCTTCTGTGCAGAGTTTGCATGTCCTCCCTGCATTCATGTGGGTTTCCTCTGGGTACTCTGGTTTGATTCTCAGCTGGGGTGCCTTCTGTGCAGAGTTTGCATGTCCTCCCTGCATTCATGTGGGTTTCCTCTGGGTGCTCTGGTTTGATTCTCGGCTGGAGTACCTTCTGTGTGGAGTTTGCATGTCCTCCCTGGGATCATGTGGGTTTTCTCTGGGTGCTCTGGTTTGATTCTCGGCTGGGGTGCCTTCTGTGCAGAGTTTGCATGTCCTCCCTGCATTCATGGGGGTTTCCTCTGGGTGCTCTGGTTTGATTCTCAGCTGGGGTGCCTTCTGTGCAGAGTTTGCATGTCCTCCCTGCATTCATGGGGGTTTCCTCTGGGTGCTCTGGTTTGATTCTCAGCTGGGGTGCCTTCTGTGCAGAGTTTGCATGTCCTCCCTGCATTCATGTGGGTTTCCTCTGGGTGCTCTGGTTTGATTCTCGGCTGGGGTACCTTCTGTGCAGAGTTTGCAGGTCCTCCCTGCATTCATGTGGGTTTCCTCTGGGTGCTCCGGTTTGATTCTTGGCTGGGGTGCCTTCTGTGCAGAGTTTGCATGTCCTCCCTGCATTCATGTGGGTTTCCTCTGGGTGCTCTGGTTTGATTCTCAGCTGGGGTACCTTCTGTGCAGAGTTTGTATATCCTCCCTGCATTCATGTGGTTTCCTCTGGGTGCTCTGGTTTGATTCTCGGCTGGGGTGCCTTCGGTGCAGAGTTTGTATGTCCTCCCTGCATTCATGTGGGTTTCCTCCGGGTGCTCTGGTTTGATTCTCGGCTGGAGTACCTTCTGTGCAGAGTTTGCATGTCCTCCCTGCATTCATGGGGGTTTCCTCTGGGTGCTCTGGTTTGATTCTCGGCTGGGGTACCTTCTGTGCAGAGTTTGCATGTCCTCCCTGCATTCATGTGGGTTTCCTCTGGGTGCTCTGGTTTGATTCTCGGCTGGGGTGCCTTCTGTGCAGAGTTTGCATGTCCTCCCTGCATTCATGGCGGTTTCCTCTGAGTACTTTGGTTTCCTCCCACATTACAAAGACATGCATCTGGAGCATTTCTCCCTGGGACTCCGCTGAAAATTGGCTTTGTTCCAAGTCAGACTTTCCTAGTTTACAAATGTTAAATAAATAAAAAAATAAGGGTTTTGCATCCAGGAAGAAAGAGGTCATTGTCTCCCTCTACTCTTCCCTCATTAGGCCAATCATCGAGTACAATGCCCCATTTGGCATGTACCTCACTAGCACCTGCAACAACTGGAGAGGCTGCAAAAGTACCTCACAAAGAGGACCCAAGGCCTTAAACACTTGTCCTATATGGCCAGACTAAAAAAACCTCCCAACTATTCTCTGTCTCATATTGCCTACTTAGAGGTGATCTCTGCTTGACTTACAAAGCCATGTCTGACCCAGCTCTGTTAGAAATGCTACATCTAAAGAATTCCCAATCCCTCCACACCACACAGTCCAGAGACCTCAACCTCATTACCACAGTTAACAGAACATGCTGGAGGGACAGGTTCATAACCCAGAGACTGCCCTTGCTATGGAACAGACTTCCCATTCATGTCAAACAGAGCACCTTGCTGATCCTCTTCAAGAAAAATCTTGATGAGTGGATGCAAAACTGAAAATTCACCCCGGGGATAACCTTGATGGCTCTACTCAGCAGAGGCACTGGGAACTAAGGTCGGGTGGCACTATGCCAGGGTAATCCTATGGCTAGGCTTGTAAAGGCCCCAGGGCCATTAGCTTAGTAAACACCTATGAGCTTATGAACCTATAGATCCCCATCTATGTCCCAGGAAACTCATAACACATATTTAATTTTACTGTAGGCACTCACCATCCAACCCAGTACCATATTCATGTGAAACTTTAATTACACCACTATTGACTGGGAATCATATATGACATCAAATGTGTTGGCACAGAGATTCATGGACTTTGTAAATCTATGTCTAACTTCCTACTATTAAGTGATAACATGGCAAATTTCAAGCCACCCAAACCCTGAGAATATTGTTGTCTATGCAGATCTGGTTACAGAAACCCTATACAAGCATGTTAATAGCCACATAGAGGCAGCTATACCTGCCAGGAATAAGTACAGAACTCATAAAACAAGCCACCCTGGTTAAATTACAAAATAAGTATGCTGTACAACAGAATGAAAAAAACATGGAAAAATTAGGAAGTGTAGCACCGAGCAGGACTAAAGCACTCTCAACAAACTAAACAAACAACTCAGAGGACAAATGAAGTCTGACAAAGCCAAATTTGAGGTAAATCTGTTGTATCTGGCAAAGGGCAATTACAATATATTCTACACAATGGTGAGCAGAGCTCATTATTAATGGAGCCACCTACAGTGAGACAAAAGACATAGCAAACCCACTGGCAGACAAATTCTGCTCTAACTTTACACTTCTCTCCCCACAGCCTCCCCTCAGGAAAATCCTCAAATATAACTCCTCCAACTATTGCTAGACAATACATTCTCAATGCTCTGCCTAAGGCCGAGAACACTGCATTGATGGGCCCTAACAACATCCAAGGCTGTGTTTTAAATAGCATAAAACACAAACTATCAAGGCCTGTAGAATCACTATTTAACCATTGCCTCCAAACAGACTTCTTGTCTCACAAATGTAGAATGGCAACTGCCATCCCTCTGCGCCTGTGTGAGCCATATATGGACACAGGAAACTGCAGACACATAATTCCTACAAGTCTCAAATGCGAAGCCATGCAAAAGAATTATCATAGAAATGATCAATAATGACAAAGGAAACCTCTGTACACTGGACTTAACACAGTTTGGTTTTGTCACAGGCAGGTCATGACTTCTCAACCTGGTGGATGTCTTTGAGAAGGTTGCCAAAGCAGTTGATGAGAGCAAAATGGTTCACACTGTGCACATCGACCTGGCCAATGCATTTGACATAATACCCTCTCAGGCATTGCTGAAAACTCACAAAGTTAGGCATATATCCTTATGTCACCTGTTGGATAATCAGCATTCTCACAGATAGGCCCCAGGACTTAGAAGTAGGGCATCCATCTCTACAAAGAAGCCAGTCATCAGCATAGTTGCTCAGGAATCAGTCCTGGGACAGATCCTCTTTGATAACCTCAAGGGCTCCCAGCTGACCACATTTGCAGAAAACTGCAAAATAGGAACACTCATAGAATCCCTAACCAACACTGATGTTCCCAAAGAAGGGTTGAGACAAACAAATAATTAGTGTCACAGCTATGGATTAAAACTAACTCGGGGACACGTGGGCAGCAATCTAGGCTTTGATCATCACAAGTCTACAGTGGTGAGGAAATCATTCCATGTTGTGCAACTTATAAACAAAGGTATGGCATCTAGATACAAGGAAGTCATTGTTCCACTGTATGTTGACAGTCAAGCGGAGAGGGTAAACACTTGCACCATACCACACTCATCACATAGTCCATCAAAACCTACACCACCAAAACACACATATAGAAACACAAAACACACACCTACATTCACCAAGGCTCTCAACAAAAATCTGCCTAAGCAGCAGAGATCTCCAAAGCAGAAATGCAAGCAACCTCCACCCCCCCCCCAACACAACCCAAATGACACATAGCCTACAAATTCAGTGTGCCACTCAACCACAGCCCATAAGGCATAACAACGTACCCAACACTCTAGTCATAGGTGACTTTGTAATCAGGCACAATGATGTTCCACTCATCAGGCTAAACAAGAAGAAAGTTACTGTCAGCTGCCTGTCAGGTGCCAGGAATCACTACATAATGCACACACTCAGGTCACTCCACAACAAGTACAAGTATGACTCTGTCATTGTCCATGTTGGTGTGAATGACCTGAGACGTACCTCTCTAGACTACATGAAAAGAGACATGGAGGAGGTCTGCGATCTTGTAGCCCAGGTAGGTATGAACCTAGCCCTGAGTAGCATCCTGCCATCACCCAGAATGATACCACAGTACAAAGACAAAATGATTGACTTCAACAATTGGCTAGGCTTCTGGTGTCATTCTAAAGGTATCCAGTATCTGTCTGCCTGGGATGACATGTTCGACAGACCACAATGCTTTGCCAGAGATGGCCTGCATCTGTCACCCTTGGGATTTCGAATACTGGCTAAGGCTCTTGCCACCCCTATAGTGCCTTTTTTAGGCAAGGCTCAAATGACAAATTCACCACTGTAACAGGTACAAGCAAGAAAAATCTGTGGGTAATGCTACTCAATGCTAGAAGTCTAAACTTCAAAATGCACTCACTCAAGGCACTCCTTAAAATGGAGAACATCGGCATCTGTGCAGTGACAGAGACCTGGTTCAAGGCTCTAGAGAGCACCCCTGTTTTACCAGGCTATACTTCATACCACACCTTCTGGCCACCTAACCTGGACCGAAACACTAAAGATGGAGGCATGTCAATATTCATTATGGATATCCACACCTCCAGGCTAGTTGCTCAGCATAATGCATCCGAGATTATCCAAGTGCAACTAACTGTGGGCAAGACCACAATCCAAATTGTAGCTTGCTACAGATCCCCCACCATGCCCCAGGATTCCTACTCCTCATTTCTTGATACACTGGAAAATATTAGGGGACAACCTAACACCCTAATAATTGGTGATTTCAACTACTCCACCATTAACTGGGAAAACTGCTCATGTACCAACTGTTTTGCTCAACGTTTTCTGGAATTCATAAATTCCATTGCCTTGGATCAACTTATCCACACCCCCACCAGGGGCAGCAATATCCTAGACCTGGTCATTACCAACATGGGAAACCGGTGTTCCACACCAGAGGTCAATTCCTTGTTGGTCAGACCTGACCACAAGCTAATCACCCTAGACATCCACATCCTGCCCCCCCATTAGGGAAACCACCGTAAAAAAATTTCTCCAAAGCCAACTTCACACTTCTTAAGAAAGAAGTGGCAAACTTCATGGCACCCATGCAGATGGACAATAGAAGTACAACTGATGAATCCTACACAAATGCACTTTATAAGCACTTACACGAGTGCATGGATCGTGCTGTCCCTAACAGAACCAAGATGCTATCCTCCAAAAAAAGGAAGCCAATCTGGTGGTCCCCTGCCATAAACAAACTCTACGACAGCAGAAAGAAACTGCTGCAAAAAAGAGTAAAATCCCATGATTGGAGGAACTAGTCAGCCTCAGTAAAAAGCTGAGATCCCTCATGAAATCCTCCAAAGCTAGTTACGAAAACAAAATTGCCACTGTTTCTAAAGATGAGCACAAAGCATTCTATAGCTATGTCAAGAATCTTAATGGCAACACTCAGATCTGCTCTGAGTTACAGCCCAATGGCACTAAATATACTGAACCCACTGATATTGCCAACATCCTGGCAGAGAGGCTCAGTGCTTACTTTACCCCCCCTCTCACCCCCTAAAGGGCCCATCTCCATACCGGAAGAATGCAACGTTCCTGTAATCACAGCTGCTCAGGCAAAAAACACACTCTCCAAAGCCAAGAACATTGCATCCATGGGACCCGACAACATCCCAGGCTGTGTTCTACATGAACTACAGAATGAACTGGCACCTCACTTAAGCACCATGTTCAATCACAACCTCATCTCAGGCTTTGTGCCCACTGAATGGTGCACAACAAATGTTATCCCACTCCACAAAGGGGGAATCCACCACGGACCCCAGGAACTACCACCCCATTAGCCTGATGAGCCTGGTCTGCAAAGCCATGGAATGTATCATCATGGAACTTATAAACAAAGACATTGGTAATCTCCAGACTCTGGACCCAACCCAGTATTGGTTTGTAAAAGGGAGATCATATCTCCTAAACCTGATAGACTTCTTTGAAGCAGTCACCAAAGCCGTAGATGAGGGTAAGGTGGTTCACACAGCCTATCTAGATCTTGCCAAGGCTTTTGACACCAAACTCACTAAACTAGGTATAAATCCCTATGTCACAAAATGTGTTGCCAACTGGCTCACTGACAGAACCCACACTGTGAAAGTAGCAGACTCCAAATCTGACTTCAGACCAGTGACAAGTGGAGTACCACAGGGTTCAGTCCTGGGTCCTCTCCTGTTTGGTATCTATTTCTGTAAAGTACAGGCTAACACAGAAGGTCTTTGGCTAATGAAGTTCACAGAAGACTGCAAACTAGGAGCCATAATCGAAACTCTTAACAATGTGGACATCCTACAAAAGGGCCTCACTGATACAGATGCCTGGTGTCACAGCCATGGCCTCAAGCTCAATGACAAAAAGTGCATTGTCATCCCTTTTGGTGAAAACTCTGTACTCATAAATTACCACATAG
Source organism: Protopterus annectens (assembly GCF_019279795.1). NCBI lineage: Eukaryota > Metazoa > Chordata > Ceratodontiformes > Protopteridae > Protopterus > Protopterus annectens. The sequence continues at coordinate 1,879,892,858 of NC_056732.1, forward strand.
GAGGTAGTCTATTTAACACTGAAACTGTGATAAGAGACCTTGGGACACAGATGGACAGTAGTCTCTCCTTTGATTGGTTAAAACCCACCACTACTGATAATGAAATACTCCCTGGTTATAACATACACAGGTGGGACCGGGCTTCCAGAAAAGGGGGTGGGGTAGTGATACTCTACAAATCTGCAATAATTGTAACAACAGATGTTATACAACCACCTCAGATAAATAATTCAGAAATCCTAGCCACCAAACTGAAACATAACAACAGTAAATGCATTTACATAATTTGTATGTACATTCCCCCAGGTAACAATACAGCCACACTAAAAGACACCCTCCACTGGATATCAAGTCATTACCCTCAGGAAACACAAAAAATGAGTGATACAACTTTAAAAGACCAATAATCCACCAAAGAGTTGTCCAGGAGATATAACTATCACAATATAAACCAGTCAGTCAAAAATTTTGCCGTAATTAAATGTAAAACAGTTCAAGTAAAGCGAATAATTCATTAACGCTCTTTTATTTCCAAACATGCGTTTTTGTCCCAACACATTAGGACTTCATCAGATACATTTTAAAAACATGTTGACCACTTTATATATCAAATAGTTTCACTGTTAGCCTATAATAAAAGATTCAATTAGTTCAAACTAACGAATCATTTTCTCTTCCCATGTTCATTACCCTCATTAATATTTATTATTAAAAACGTATTTTTGTTTCAAAACTTCTTTAAAGCATTTATTGGATAAATTATGTATGTTTATGACATTTGAAAATTAAGAATATATAAATAATGTGAAGTTCATGTATAAAACTGTACAAAATATACTTTAATATGGGTCTAACTAAACAGATTTAAAATGAGTGCATTTATTCCATTGATGAGTCTCCCTCTAGTGTTAAAAACTAATAAAGCACCTGAATTACTAAAAGCACCTTCTAATGACACTATATATAAATATTACACTAATAATTATATATAAATAAATAAATATTTGTATTAATAAATATGTAATAAATACTTCTCATAAAATTAAAAATAATAAATATCTAATAATTTAATATAATAATTATATATGTAAAAAATCTTTTTAAAATTACTATACTTTGTTGTGTTTTAATTTTAACAGAGGTCCTATAGAAATAGTTTCATTTAACCCAGGTTTCCTACTGGCATCAAGGAAAACCTGCCACCACAATTCCCTACCTTCCAATTTTACTTCCCATGGACCCCCTCTATGATCAGGTTTAACCTGTTCTAACACAAAGAATAAATAATTGGCTCCTTCACACGTTTTTGAATGCTTATAAAGTGCATTTGTTTCTCTGGCCCTACTGATATCATATAAGTGTTCATATATGCGCCTTCGGAACACTCTCTCTGTTTTGCCAATATAAAATGCCTGACACTGTTGGCAAATAGATATATATACTACCCCCTGTGTACTACAAGTATAAAAATCCTTATTTACTATGTTTTTGTTTCTACTTTCTATATATAACTCTTTCTGATTCATAACATATACACATTGGGAACATTTTCCACATTTTGATGTTCCTGTCCTAATATTAACTTTATTGTACTTATTCAATCCTTCTAATTTTTTCCTAATATTAGGTGGGTTCCTGTAGGTAATATTAGGTTCCATTTTCTTAATTTCATCTAAATCTGTTAACAATGTAAATTTGTCCCATTCTTTCATAAATACATTTTTTATGTTTTTATTAAAATTATTAAATTCAACCACTAATCTCTTTATAAGTGGTTCCTCGTTCGTTCCTAGTCTAGTTCATTTCCCTCAGGAAACCTTACTTCTCGGTGACTTTAATATAGATTGGAGCACATGTTCCTCAGAATCTCCTACCACCCGTATTAACTTGCTTTCATTCAAGCAAGTTATTAACACCCCAACTAGAACAGGCAAACCTAACCAGAAAGAAAGTATACTTGATTGGGTACTCATTAATAGTCACCCTAACCTGTATACATTTGGTACCCTCCCTGATAGTCTAAATGATCACCACCTCACATATATAATCAAACACAAAGCAGGCAAACCCAATCAACCCTTACTAAGACATGTCAGAAATAAAAAAAAACTTCGACTTAACCAAATTTCAGCAAGAACTAAATTCTTGTAATTGGTCTATACTAAAACACCTCCCCTTAGAAGAAGCAGTATTGTACTTTAACAAAAAATTCCTTGAGATCCTTGACTTTCATGCACCCATCCGCTCTAAGAAAACTAAGGCAAAAGCTACACCTTGGCTCTCAAAGGAGACCAGGCTCAAAATTAAACTCAGAAATAAAGCTTGGGCTTTATGGCGAACTACTAAACTCCCTCGTGATCAAATTAAATACAGGCAACGAAGGAATGAAACTAAAAAAACAAATATTACTTGACAAAAAACAATACTACAGCAAACTACAAACTTCTAACCAAGATAACCCTCAAAAGTTCTGGGCAGGGCTAAACAATCTAATACACCATGGAAAACTACTACCCTGTCCCAGCTGCCCTCACTGATAAACCCTCAGAAGCAGTTTCAGACAGTTTTAATCGTTTCTTTACTGAGGCAATCCAAGCCAAAGCCAGCAAACTGCCTCTCAGCCCCCACAGCCTAGATGGTTCCACCCCTAAAAATCTAACACTATTTAGCTTTCAACCAATTGCTACATCACTTATCTGCACCTTAATCATACAACTAAAACCCACCACATTCTCAGCTGATCAACTTCCAGCTGAATACCTACAAAAATCAGCTGATGCCATTGCCTATCCAGTCTCATTACTTATCAATCGCACCTTAAAAGAAGCAAAAATTTCATATATCTGTAAGATATCCTATGTCATTCCTCTCCATAAAGGAGGTACTTCTACCGAACTCTCCAACTACAGGCCTATAGCCATACTCTCTCCTCTAGCAAAGATAATGGAAAAATGTATTCAAAACAGTTCATGCACCACCTAATAAACAACCATCTCCTGGCAGATACCCAGCATGGCTTCAGACCTCACCACAGTACCACCACAGCCCTGTTAGTCTTCTCTAACATCATAAACTATCATCGTAATAATAACCATATCTCTTCAGCTCTATTCTTGGATCTGTCCAAAGCTTTTGATATGGTGGATCACAAACTATTAATCCACACCCTACAGTCACTCTGTCTAGATCCAAAATCACATCAGTGGTTTGATTCCTACCTAAGTGGCAGACGACAGGCTGTACTTTGGCAGACCAAACTCTCCACCCTATTACCCAACACCCTGGGAGTTCCACAAGGCTCTATATTAGGCCCACTGTTATTCTCCATCTTCATCAATGATTTGCACACTGTCATACCTAAAGTCAACTGTATCCAATATGTAGATGACTCTACACTAATTTGCTCAGCTACATCCCCTACAGAGTTACAGCTAACTACCCAGACTACCTTTAACATGATAGAAAACTGGCTGTCTAATCGCAGCCTGATATTAAATGCCAAAAGACTAAAATGCTAATATTCCTACCAACACAAAGGTCCTGCAGTTAATACTAGGAGCCAAAACAAGACACTCCACTCTCTATAAGCCCTCATCACCCTGGAGGACATGTGTGTCTATAGAGTGACTGACATGTGGCTTAAAATGGCAGAGAGCAGTTTGACTGTGCAGTTCTATAATATCTTCCACATGTTTAGACTAGTTACTGTGCCAAAGGGAAAAAGGTGGGGTGTCTCAATCTTCACCCAGAACAGACTCGCATCTCAGCATGATCACTAGAATTATTCATGTCTATGTAACCATAAAAAAGGTCCCATACCATATATGACTTCAATAATTGGCTAAGTTTCTGGTGTCATTCAAAGGGGAGCCAGTATCTGTCTGCCTGGGACAACATGATCGATAAACCACGATGCTTTGCAAGAGATGGTTTGCACCTGTCACCCTGGGATTCAGGTTACTGGCTAAGGCTCTTGCCACCCCATAGTGCCTTTTAGGCAAGGTTCAAAGGACAAAACTACCACCGTAACAGGTACAAGCAAGCAAAATCTGAAGGTGGTGCTACTCAATGCTAGAAGTCTAAACCTCAAAATGCATTCTCTCGAGGCCTTCCTAAAAATGGAGAATATTGCTATCTGTGCAGTAACTGAGACCTGGTTCAAAGCTCCAGAGAACACCCCTGCAATACCAGGCTACAACTCATACCACACTTTTCGGCCACCATACCAGGACCAAAACACTAAAGGTAGAGGAGTGTCCATATTCACCAAGGATATTCACACCTCCAGACTGGTTGCCCAACACAATGCATCTGAAATTCTCCAGGTGCAACTAACACTAGGTAAGACTGCAATCCAAACTGTAGCTTGCTACAGATCCCTCACCATGCCACAAGACTCTCACTAGACCTTTATAAACATACTGGAAATATTAAGTTACAACCAAACATCATAATACTGGGTGATTTCAACTACCCTGCCATAAACTTGGAAAACTACTCCTGTGCCAACACCTTTGCCCAACGATTCTTGGAATTCATAAATTCCAATGCCCTAGAGCAACTAATGCATAGTCCCACCAGTGTGCCAAAATTGTAGACCTGATCATTACCAACATGGGAGATTGATGCTCCACACCAGTGGTCACCCTCTCGTTGGTCCGATCAGACCATAACCTAATCACCCTTGATATCCACATCCCACCCCCACCTGCCTTTAAGGAAATCTCTGTAAAAATCTTCTCCAAAGCCAAATTCATGCTTCTCAAGTCAGAAGTAACAAACTTTATGACACCCACACAGATGGGAACTGGAAGTTCAACTGCTGAATCCTACACTAAGGCACTGTACGAGCACATTCACTTGTGCATGGACTGAGCAATCCCAAATAGAACCAAGACGTTCTCCTCTAAAAAAAGGAAGCCAATCTGGTGGTCCCCTGCCATCAATAAGCTATACAACAGAAGGAAGAAACTGCTGCAGAAAAGAGGAAAACCCTAGGATTCAAAATCTCCCAAACCAGCTTCAGTAGAAAGCTGAGATCCCTCATAAAATCTTCCAAAGCTAGTTACGAAAACAAAATTACTAAAGATTCCAAAGACAACCACAAGACATTTTATAGTTATGTCAAGAATCTAAATGGCAATGCTCAGATCTGCTCTGAGCTGCAGCAAAATGGCATTAAATATACTGATCCCAAGGATATTTCCAATATCCTGGCAGATAGATTCAGTGCCAACTTCACCCCCCTCTCACCCCCTAAAGGGCCCATCTCAATACTGAAAGAATGCCAATTTCCAGTAATCATGGCTACAAAGGTAAAAAACACACTCTCCAAAGCCAAGAATACAGCATCCATGGGACCGGACAACATCCCGGGCTGTGTACTACATGAACTACAAAAAGAACTGGCACCTCATCTATGTGTCATGTAATCATAGCCTCACCTCAGGCTTCATGCCCACAGAGTGGCGCACAGCTACAGTCATTCCAGTCCACAAGTGGGGATCCACCTTGGATCCTGGAAACTACCGTCCCATCAGTCTGATGAGCCTGATCTGCAAGGCCATGGAGCATATTATCATGGAACTTATAAACAAAGATTTTGTCAATCTTTAAACACTGGACCCCACCCAGTTTGAGTTTGTGAAGGGCCGATCTTCCCTCCTGAACCTGATTGACTTCTTCAAATCAGTCTCCAGAGCTGTGGATGAGGGTAAGGTGGTTCACACAACCTATTTGGACCTCGCCAAGGCTTTAAACACTATCCCCACTCTGGAGTCATAGATAAACTTAGTAAGCTGGGCATTAATCCCTACATCACTCAATGGGTTGCAAACTGGCTTACTGACAGAACACACATTGTATAAAAGTAGCTGACTCCAAATCCAGCTCCAGACAAGTCACAAGTGGTGTACCACAGGGTTCAGTCCTGGGAACACTCTTGTTTGGCATCTACTTCTCTGAAGTACAGGCCAGCACTAAGGGACTCTGGCTTACAAAGTTTGCAGATGACTACAAACTTGGAGCCATTACTGAATCCCCAACTGATGTGGGATATACTACAAAAGGGCCTTACTGAAACAGCTGCCTTGTGCCAGAGCCATGGGCTCAAACTAAATGCCAAAAAATGTATAGTTATCCCCTTTGGGGGGAAAAAAATTACCTGTGAACTACCACATAGGTGGCAGTCCACTAAACTCTGAAAGTGTAATAAGAGACCTAGGGACACAGGTGGACAGTGGTCTCACCTTTGATAACCATATAGCCACAGCAGTTAGAAAATCCTTCTATGTGGCACACCTCATCAGTAAGGGCTTTTGATCCAGAAAAAAGGAGGTCATTGTCCCTCTGTACTCATCCCTCATTAGACCCATTATAGAATACAATGACCCATTTGGTATGTACCTCACAAGACATCTGCAACAACTAGAAAGGCAGCAAAAATACCTCACAAAAAGAATCACATGCCTAAACAGATGCCTTATGTGGACTGTCTAAAGAAACTCCAGCTATATTCTGTCACATATCGCCTACTCAGAGGCAATCTCTGCCTAACATACAAGACCATGTCAAACCCAGAGTTGTTGGACATGCTCCACTTAAAGAAATTCCAATCCCTCTGAGCCACATTCTCCAGGGATCTTAACCTTGTCATCACAATGAATAAAACATGTTGAAGGGATAGGTTCCTGACCCAGAGACTCCCCATTCTCTGAAATAGGCTGCCCATACATGTTAGGCAGAGCACCTCATTGGCCCTCTTCAAGAGAAACCTTGATGATTGAATGGGAGATAGGAAATTCACCCCGGGGATCACATCAGAAGCCCTGCTAGACAGGGATCCATGGAAGTAAATATTTGAGGGAAGCAATAGCCAGGGAATTGTTATGGCTAGGCTTATATAGGCCCTAGAACCAATAGCCTAGTACCTACCTATGAACCTATGAACCTATTAGTTAACTATATAACTTCCTCTATGACCCAAGATGTCTTTAACACCTGCATTATTTTATCTAAGTGACTTTGTATGGATTCTGATTTCTTTGGAATATATGTACTGCACTTTTTTTCTGATTAGGACACATGTGCCCCTCTATGAGGCCAAAATGTAACCAAGGGCCATTTTATTTTGCAGTACTATAGTTTTCATGGCTGTTATTTTTACTGTAATGTTTGACACTTCTCCAAATGTAACATTAGTCGGGGTTTCTAATAGCCTGGATAACTTTTTGAGATCTCCCAGCAATGTAGATATCCTTCAGGAGGGTCTAAATCAGACAAATGATCAAGCGGTATGTTTACATCCTGACTAGGTTTGGGGTCTTAAAACTATTTGCAATTTACTGAGGTAGTGGCATTTTGGGCTATGCAGATAGTTTTAATAAAACTATTTTCTTTTGCATGAGGGGAAAAAATAAATGGTAGTTTTTGGCTGGGGACACCCTAAATGTGAAATGTTTGACAATCTGCCTATTGTTTTGCTAATGTTGCACGGGACAGGCAACCAAGAGATTCCTGGTGTCGCTGTCATACGGATGATTGAACAAACCCAGGGACTGCTTTACATAGCAGTGAAAATAACAAATGTTGTTGGCTTCGTGTTGCTTGAGATTTTTATTAACAGATGTTGTGTCTTTGTTGTATCTTTCGGTTTTCCCGGTTAGGTCACCACAGTGGAACTCCGGTCCACTAATGATTGGCAGTAGATATTACGTGCCGAGTTGCCAGGCCTGATTCACAACCTTCAATGAAGGTATGGTTATTCATGCATGTCTCCACACAGAAGACGCCTAGCTGAGAATTCAACAGGACAACATCTTACTGTGAGGGGACAACGCTACCACAGTACCACCACCGCGGTTTAAGATATGAAAAGCTAATGAAAAGCAGCAGCTTGATAAATCATTTTATTTTAGATTTGCCCTGATGAACACCACTCTGTGTTTTGTGTTCTCTGGGGTACTCAAAAGAGGTTGTCATCTCTGTAGTCATGGAATTTTGAAAGGGGACCACTTTATTTTGATATCTGAAACACAAAACACAACAACTTACTGCAGCTTTATCTACACGCGTCTTTCCATTAGCCTTGATGATTTTGCACTGTTCCTTGTGGACAATGTTTTCCTCTTTGTCTCAGTAAACCCAGGGGCCAACTTGTGTTGTTACAACTGGCGCGCCAATTGTTAGACAGCTTTTTCACTGACAACAAAACATGAATGCTGTAATTACATTTTACTGAATAATATTCTGATTACACTATGGCAATAATAATACATCAAAAACAGAGCTCAATCTGTTGCAGCTTAGATTGAGTTAGTGAAGATCCCTGCTTCCCAGAGGAAGATAATGTGACTGATTGCAGTTTGAATGTTCCTTTGTTATATATCATTTCTGAACATACCACTCAACTGTTCAGATTTTTGTAGAATGTCCAGATTTTTCCATCATATTTTTGGTCTATTGCTCAAAAGATGTGTGTTTTTTCTGGCAAATCAGTGGGATGATCTGAGACAGAAGTCACTAAATAACATATATTTGAGTTTCAGAATTCAAATCCTTCAGAGAATATATGTCTTTACAAACAGTCTTACTTTAGAAACTTTCTAAGTTCATAAGAGCAATATTTTAAAATCTCACACCACAACGAACACTCAAGGAAAACTTCTTATACCACAGAAAAAGAAGACCTACAGCAACCCTTGAAGAATTTAATCCACTGGAAGACAGAATTCACAGTAACAAAAATACAAACCAATACTCAGATTTTGTTCTCTCTAGCGCCGGCAAATAGCCTTTACAAAAATCTACAGTGGGCGGGCACTGCAAAAAGCCACCAAATTTAAACTACATCCAAGAACAGGAGGGGGTGGGAAGACAGTTTCAACAGAGCTAGATCTGAGAAATCAGTCCCCAAGTTATAACAACCACAATAAAATGAAGGAAATATACTTAAATCAGCTTATGTCCAGTTGATGTATGCAGACAAATCTCAGTAGCAGCAACTCTACTTAAAATGATTACCAGAGATGTAACCAACACAGGTTTTAAAGTTATCAGAAAACCCCCAAGCTAATTAACACTTAAAGGAATTTCAGTGCAGTTTAACAACTAGTGCAGAGCTTCAGACACACACACAAGACAGTTTCAACAGAGCTAGATCTGAGAAATCAGTCCCCAAGTTATAACAACCACAATAAAATGAAGGAAATATACTTAAATCAGCTTATGTCCAGTTGATGTATGCAGACAAATCTCAGTAGCAGCAACTCTACTTAAAATGATTACCAGAGATGTAACCAACACAGGTTTTAAAGTTATCAGAAAACCCCCAAGCTAATTAACACTTAAAGGAATTTCAGTGCAGTTTAACAACTAGTGCAGAGCTTCAGACACACACACAAGACAGTTTCAACAGAGCTAGATCTGAGAAATCAGTCCCCAAGTTATAACAACCACAATAAAATGAAGGAAATATACTTAAATCAGCTTATGTCCAGTTGATGTATGCAGACAAATCTCAGTAGCAGCAACTCTACTTAAAATGATTACCAGAGATGTAACCAACACAGGTTTTAAAGTTATCAGAAAACCCCCAAGCTAATTAACACTTAAAGGAATTTCAGTGCAGTTTAACAACTAGTGCAGAGCTTCAGACACACACACAAGACAGTTTCAACAGAGCTAGATCTGAGAAATCAGTCCCCAAGTTATAACAACCACAATAAAATGAAGGAAATATACTTAAATCAGCTTATGTCCAGTTGATGTATGCAGACAAATCTCAGTAGCAGCAACTCTACTTAAAATGATTACCAGAGATGTAACCAACACAGGTTTTAAAGTTATCAGAAAACCCCCAAGCTAATTAACACTTAAAGGAATTTCAGTGCAGTTTAACAACTAGTGCAGAGCTTCAGACACACACACAAGACAGTTTCAACAGAGCTAGATCTGAGAAATCAGTCCCCAAGTTATAACAACCACAATAAAATGAAGGAAATATACTTAAATCAGCTTATGTCCAGTTGATGTATGCAGACAAATCTCAGTAGCAGCAACTCTACTTAAAATGATTACCAGAGATGTAACCAACACAGGTTTTAAAGTTATCAGAAAACCCCCAAGCTAATTAACACTTAAAGGAATTTCAGTGCAGTTTAACAACTAGTGCAGAGCTTCAGACACACACACAAGACAGTTTCAACAGAGCTAGATCTGAGAAATCAGTCCCCAAGTTATAACAACCACAATAAAATGAAGGAAATATACTTAAATCAGCTTATGTCCAGTTGATGTATGCAGACAAATCTCAGTAGCAGCAACTCTACTTAAAATGATTACCAGAGATGTAACCAACACAGGTTTTAAAGTTATCAGAAAACCCCCAAGCTAATTAACACTTAAAGGAATTTCAGTGCAGTTTAACAACTAGTGCAGAGCTTCAGACACACACACAAGACAGTTTCAACAGAGCTAGATCTGAGAAATCAGTCCCCAAGTTATAACAACCACAATAAAATGAAGGAAATATACTTAAATCAGCTTATGTCCAGTTGATGTATGCAGACAAATCTCAGTAGCAGCAACTCTACTTAAAATGATTACCAGAGATGTAACCAACACAGGTTTTAAAGTTATCAGAAAACCCCCAAGCTAATTAACACTTAAAGGAATTTCAGTGCAGTTTAACAACTAGTGCAGAGCTTCAGACACACACACAAGACAGTTTCAACAGAGCTAGATCTGAGAAATCAGTCCCCAAGTTATAACAACCACAATAAAATGAAGGAAATATACTTAAATCAGCTTATGTCCAGTTGATGTATGCAGACAAATCTCAGTAGCAGCAACTCTACTTAAAATGATTACCAGAGATGTAACCAACACAGGTTTTAAAGTTATCAGAAAACCCCCAAGCTAATTAACACTTAAAGGAATTTCAGTGCAGTTTAACAACTAGTGCAGAGCTTCAGACACACACACAAGACAGTTTCAACAGAGCTAGATCTGAGAAATCAGTCCCCAAGTTATAACAACCACAATAAAATGAAGGAAATATACTTAAATCAGCTTATGTCCAGTTGATGTATGCAGACAAATCTCAGTAGCAGCAACTCTACTTAAAATGATTACCAGAGATGTAACCAACACAGGTTTTAAAGTTATCAGAAAACCCCCAAGCTAATTAACACTTAAAGGAATTTCAGTGCAGTTTAACAACTAGTGCAGAGCTTCAGACACACACACAAGACAGTTTCAACAGAGCTAGATCTGAGAAATCAGTCCAAGTTATAACAACCACAATAAAATGAAGGAAATATACTTAAATCAGCTTATGTCCAGTTGATGTATGCAGACAAATCTCAGTAGCAGCAACTCTACTTAAAATGATTACCAGAGATGTAACCAACACAGGTTTTAAAGTTATCAGAAAACCCCCCAAGCTAATTAACACTTAAAGGAATTTCAGTGCAGTTTAACAACTAGTGCAGAGCTTCAGACACACACACAAGACAGTTTCAACAGAGCTAGATCTGAGAAATCAGTCCCAAGTTATAACAACCACAATAAAATGAAGGAAATATACTTAAATCAGCTTATGTCCAGTTGATGTATGCAGACAAATCTCAGTAGCAGCAACTCTACTTAAAATGATTACCAGAGATGTAACCAACACAGGTTTTAAAGTTATCAGAAAACGCCCCAAGCTAATTAACACTTAAAGGAATTTCAGTGCAGTTTAACAACTAGTGCAGAGCTTCAGACACACACACAAGACAGTTTCAACAGAGCTAGATCTGAGAAATCAGTCCCCAAGTTATAACAACCACAATAAAATGAAGGAAATATACTTAAATCAGCTTATGTCCAGTTGATGTATGCAGACAAATCTCAGTAGCAGCAACTCTACTTAAAATGATTACCAGAGATGTAACCAACACAGGTTTTAAAGTTATCAGAAAACCCCCAAGCTAATTAACACTTAAAGGAATTTCAGTGCAGTTTAACAACTAGTGCAGAGCTTCAGACACACACACAAGACAGTTTCAACAGAGCTAGATCTGAGAAATCAGTCCCAAGTTATAACAACCACAATAAAATGAAGGAAATATACTTAAATCAGCTTATGTCCAGTTGATGTATGCAGACAAATCTCAGTAGCAGCAACTCTACTTAAAATGATTACCAGAGATGTAACCAACACAGGTTTTAAAGTTATCAGAAAACCCCCAAGCTAATTAACACTTAAAGGAATTTCAGTGCAGTTTAACAACTAGTGCAGAGCTTCAGACACACACACAAGACAGTTTCAACAGAGCTAGATCTGAGAAATCAGTCCCCAAGTTATAACAACCACAATAAAATGAAGGAAATATACTTAAATCAGCTTATGTCCAGTTGATGTATGCAGACAAATCTCAGTAGCAGCAACTCTACTTAAAATGATTACCAGAGATGTAACCAACACAGGTTTTAAAGTTATCAGAAAACCCCCCAAGCTAATTAACACTTAAAGGAATTTCAGTGCAGTTTAACAACTAGTGCAGAGCTTCAGACACACACACAAGACAGTTTCAACAGAGCTAGATCTGAGAAATCAGTCCCCAAGTTATAACAACCACAATAAAATGAAGGAAATATACTTAAATCAGCTTATGTCCAGTTGATGTATGCAGACAAATCTCAGTAGCAGCAACTCTACTTAAAATGATTACCAGAGATGTAACCAACACAGGTTTTAAAGTTATCAGAAAACCCCCAAGCTAATTAACACTTAAAGGAATTTCAGTGCAGTTTAACAACTAGTGCAGAGCTTCAGACACACACACAAGACAGTTTCAACAGAGCTAGATCTGAGAAATCAGTCCCCAAGTTATAACAACCACAATAAAATGAAGGAAATATACTTAAATCAGCTTATGTCCAGTTGATGTATGCAGACAAATCTCAGTAGCAGCAACTCTACTTAAAATGATTACCAGAGATGTAACCAACACAGGTTTTAAAGTTATCAGAAAACCCCCCAAGCTAATTAACACTTAAAGGAATTTCAGTGCAGTTTAACAACTAGTGCAGAGCTTCAGACACACACACAAGACAGTTTCAACAGAGCTAGATCTGAGAAATCAGTCCCCAAGTTATAACAACCACAATAAAATGAAGGAAATATACTTAAATCAGCTTATGTCCAGTTGATGTATGCAGACAAATCTCAGTAGCAGCAACTCTACTTAAAATGATTACCAGAGATGTAACCAACACAGGTTTTAAAGTTATCAGAAAACCCCGGAAGCTAATTAACACTTAAAGGAATTTCAGTGCAGTTTAACAACTAGTGCAGAGCTTCAGACACACACACAAGACAGTTTCAACAGAGCTAGATCTGAGAAATCAGTCCCCAAGTTATAACAACCACAATAAAATGAAGGAAATATACTTAAATCAGCTTATGTCCAGTTGATGTATGCAGACAAATCTCAGTAGCAGCAACTCTACTTAAAATGATTACCAGAGATGTAACCAACACAGGTTTTAAAGTTATCAGAAAACCCCCCAAGCTAATTAACACTTAAAGGAATTTCAGTGCAGTTTAACAACTAGTGCAGAGCTTCAGACACACACACAAGACAGTTTCAACAGAGCTAGATCTGAGAAATCAGTCCCCAAGTTATAACAACCACAATAAAATGAAGGAAATATACTTAAATCAGCTTATGTCCAGTTGATGTATGCAGACAAATCTCAGTAGCAGCAACTCTACTTAAAATGATTACCAGAGATGTAACCAACACAGGTTTTAAAGTATATATAAATAAATAAATATTTGTATTAATAAATATGTAATAAATACTTCTCATAAAATTAAAAATAATAAATATCTAATAATTTAATATAATAATTATATATGTAAAAAATCTTTTTAAAATTACTATACTTTGTTGTGTTTTAATTTTAACAGAGGTCCTATAGAAATAGTTTCATTTAACCCAGGTTTCCTACTGGCATCAAGGAAAACCTGCCACCACAATTCCCTACCTTCCAATTTTACTTCCCATGGACCCCCTCTATGATCAGGTTTAACCTGTTCTAACACAAAGAATAAATAATTGGCTCCTTCACACGTTTTTGAATGCTTATAAAGTGCATTTGTTTCTCTGGCCCTACTGATATCATATAAGTGTTCATATATGCGCCTTCGGAACACTCTCTCTGTTTTGCCAATATAAAATGCCTGACACTGTTGGCAAATAGATATATATACTACCCCCTGTGTACTACAAGTATAAAAATCCTTATTTACTATGTTTTTGTTTCTACTTTCTATATATAACTCTTTCTGATTCATAACATATACACATTGGGAACATTTTCCACATTTTGATGTTCCTGTCCTAATATTAACTTTATTGTACTTATTCAATCCTTCTAATTTTTTCCTAATATTAGGTGGGTTCCTGTAGGTAATATTAGGTTCCATTTTCTTAATTTCATCTAAATCTGTTAACAATGTAAATTTGTCCCATTCTTTCATAAATACATTTTTTATGTTTTTATTAAAATTATTAAATTCAACCACTAATCTCTTTGTAAGTGGTTCCTCGTTCGTTCCTAGTCTAGTTCATTTCCCTCAGGAAACCTTACTTCTCGGTGACTTTAATATAGATTGGAGCACATGTTCCTCAGAATCTCCTACCACCCGTATTAACTTGCTTTCATTCAAGCAAGTTATTAACACCCCAACTAGAACAGGCAAACCTAACCAGAAAGAAAGTATACTTGATTGGGTACTCATTAATAGTCACCCTAACCTGTATACATTTGGTACCCTCCCTGATAGTCTAAATGATCACCACCTCACATATATAATCAAACACAAAGCAGGCAAACCCAATCAACCCTTACTAAGACATGTCAGAAATAAAAAAAAACTTCGACTTAACCAAATTTCAGCAAGAACTAAATTCTTGTAATTGGTCTATACTAAAACACCTCCCCTTAGAAGAAGCAGTATTGTACTTTAACAAAAAATTCCTTGAGATCCTTGACTTTCATGCACCCATCCGCTCTAAGAAAACTAAGGCAAAAGCTACACCTTGGCTCTCAAAGGAGACCAGGCTCAAAATTAAACTCAGAAATAAAGCTTGGGCTTTATGGCGAACTACTAAACTCCCTCGTGATCAAATTAAATACAGGCAACGAAGGAATGAAACTAAAAAAACAAATATTACTTGACAAAAAACAATACTACAGCAAACTACAAACTTCTAACCAAGATAACCCTCAAAAGTTCTGGGCAGGGCTAAACAATCTAATACACCATGGAAAAACTACTACCCCTGTCCCAGCTGCCCTCACTGATAAACCCTCAGAAGCAGTTTCAGACAGTTTTAATCGTTTCTTTACTGAGGCAATCCAAGCCAAAGCCAGCAAACTGCCTCTCAGCCCCCACAGCCTAGATGGTTCCACCCCTAAAAATCTAACACTATTTAGCTTTCAACCAATTGCTACATCACTTATCTGCACCTTAATCATACAACTAAAACCCACCACATTCTCAGCTGATCAACTTCCAGCTGAATACCTACAAAAATCAGCTGATGCCATTGCCTATCCAGTCTCATTACTTATCAATCGCACCTTAAAAGAAGCAAAAATTTCATATATCTGTAAGATATCCTATGTCATTCCTCTCCATAAAGGAGGTACTTCTACCGAACTCTCCAACTACAGGCCTATAGCCATACTCTCTCCTCTAGCAAAGATAATGGAAAAATGTATTCAAAAACAGTTCATGCACCACCTAATAAACAACCATCTCCTGGCAGATACCCAGCATGGCTTCAGACCTCACCACAGTACCACCACAGCCCTGTTAGTCTTCTCTAACATCATAAACTATCATCGTAATAATAACCATATCTCTTCAGCTCTATTCTTGGATCTGTCCAAAGCTTTTGATATGGTGGATCACAAACTATTAATCCACACCCTACAGTCACTCTGTCTAGATCCAAAATCACATCAGTGGTTTGATTCCTACCTAAGTGGCAGACGACAGGCTGTACTTTGGCAGACCAAACTCTCCACCCTATTACCCAACACCCTGGGAGTTCCACAAGGCTCTATATTAGGCCCACTGTTATTCTCCATCTTCATCAATGATTTGCACACTGTCATACCTAAAGTCAACTGTATCCAATATGTAGATGACTCTACACTAATTTGCTCAGCTACATCCCCTACAGAGTTACAGCTAACTACCCAGACTACCTTTAACATGATAGAAAACTGGCTGTCTAATCGCAGCCTGATATTAAATCCCAAAAAGACTAAAATGCTAATATTCCTACCAACACAAAGGTCCTGCAGTTAATACTAGGAGCCAAAACAAGACACTCCACTCTCTATAAGCCCTCATCACCCTGGAGGACATGTGTGTCTATAGAGTGACTGACATGTGGCTTAAAATGGCAGAGAGCAGTTTGACTGTGCAGTTCTATAATATCTTCCACATGTTTAGACTAGTTACTGTGCCAAAAGGGAAAAAGGTGGGGTGTCTCAATCTTCACCCAGAACAGACTCGCATCTCAGCATGATCACTAGAATTATTCATGTCTATGTAACCATAAAAAAGGTCCCATACCATATATGACTTCAATAATTGGCTAAGTTTCTAGTGTCATTCAAAGGGGAGCCAGTATCTGTCTGCCTGGGACAACATGATCGATAAACCACGATGCTTTGCAAGAGATGGTTTGCACCTGTCACCCTGGGATTCAGGTTACTGGCTAAGGCTCTTGCCACCCCATAGTGCCTTTTTTAGGCAAGGTTCAAAGGACAAAACTACCACCGTAACAGGTACAAGCAAGCAAAATCTGAAGGTGGTGCTACTCAATGCTAGAAGTCTAAACCTCAAAATGCATTCTCTCGAGGCCTTCCTAAAAATGGAGAATATTGCTATCTGTGCAGTAACTGAGACCTGGTTCAAAGCTCCAGAGAACACCCCTGCAATACCAGGCTACAACTCATACCACACTTTTCGGCCACCATACCAGGACCAAAACACTAAAGGTAGAGGAGTGTCCATATTCACCAAGGATATTCACACCTCCAGACTGGTTGCCCAACACAATGCATCTGAAATTCTCCAGGTGCAACTAACACTAGGTAAGACTGCAATCCAAACTGTAGCTTGCTACAGATCCCCCACCATGCCGCAAGACTCTCACTAGACCTTTCTAAACATACTGTAAATATTAAGGTACAACAAAACACCATAATACTGGGTGATTTCAACTACCCTGCCATAAACTTGGAAAACTACTCCTGTACCAACACCTTTGCCCAACGATTCTTGGAATTCATAAATTCCAATGCCCTAGAGCAACTAATGCATAGTCCCACCAGTGTGCCAAAATTGTAGACCTGATCATTACCAACATGGGAGATTGATGCTCCACACCAGTGGTCACCCTCTCGTTGGTCCGATCAGACCATAACCTAATCACCCTTGATATCCACATCCCACCCCCACCTGCCTTTAAGGAAATCTCTGTAAAAATCTTCTCCAAAGCCAAATTCATGCTTCTCAAGTCAGAAGTAACAAACTTTATGACACCCACACAGATGGGAACTGGAAGTTCAACTGCTGAATCCTACACTAAGGCACTGTACGAGCACATTCACTTGTGCATGGACTGAGCAATCCCAAATAGAACCAAGACGTTCTCCTCTAAAAAAAGGAAGCCAATCTGGTGGTCCCCTGCCATCAATAAGCTATACAACAGAAGGAAGAAACTGCTGCAGAAAAGAGGAAAACCCTAGGATTCAAAATCTCCCAAACCAGCTTCAGTAGAAAGCTGAGATCCCTCATAAAATCTTCCAAAGCTAGTTACGAAAACAAAATTACTAAAGATTCCAAAGACAACCACAAGACATTTTATAGTTATGTCAAGAATCTAAATGGCAATGCTCAGATCTGCTCTGAGCTGCAGCAAAATGGCATTAAATATACTGATCCCAAGGATATTTCCAATATCCTGGCAGATAGATTCAGTGCCAACTTCACCCCCCTCTCACCCCCTAAAGGGCCCATCTCAATACTGAAAGAATGCCAATTTCCAGTAATCATGGCTACAAAGGTAAAAAACACACTCTCCAAAGCCAAGAATACAGCATCCATGGGACCGGACAACATCCCGGGCTGTGTACTACATGAACTACAAAAAGAACTGGCACCTCATCTATGTGTCATGTAATCATAGCCTCACCTCAGGCTTCATGCCCACAGAGTGGCGCACAGCTACAGTCATTCCAGTCCACAAGTGGGGATCCACCTTGGATCCTGGAAACTACCGTCCCATCAGTCTGATGAGCCTGATCTGCAAGGCCATGGAGCATATTATCATGGAACTTATAAACAAAGATTTTGTCAATCTTTAAACACTGGACCCCACCCAGTTTGAGTTTGTGAAGGGCCGATCTTCCCTCCTGAACCTGATTGACTTCTTCAAATCAGTCTCCAGAGCTGTGGATGAGGGTAAGGTGGTTCACACAACCTATTTGGACCTCGCCAAGGCTTTAAACACTATCCCCCACTCTGGAGTCATAGATAAACTTAGTAAGCTGGGCATTAATCCCTACATCACTCAATGGGTTGCAAACTGGCTTACTGACAGAACACACATTGTATAAAAGTAGCTGACTCCAAATCCAGCTCCAGACAAGTCACAAGTGGTGTACCACAGGGTTCAGTCCTGGGAACACTCTTGTTTGGCATCTACTTCTCTGAAGTACAGGCCAGCACTAAGGGACTCTGGCTTACAAAGTTTGCAGATGACTACAAACTTGGAGCCATTACTGAATCCCCAACTGATGTGGGATATACTACAAAAGGGCCTTACTGAAACAGCTGCCTTGTGCCAGAGCCATGGGCTCAAACTAAATGCCAAAAAATGTATAGTTATCCCCTTTGGGGGGAAAAAAATTACCTGTGAACTACCACATAGGTGGCAGTCCACTAAACTCTGAAAGTGTAATAAGAGACCTAGGGACACAGGTGGACAGTGGTCTCACCTTTGATAACCATATAGCCACAGCAGTTAGAAAATCCTTCTGTGTGGCACACCTCATCAGTAAGGGCTTTTGATCCAGAAAAAAGGAGGTCATTGTCCCTCTGTACTCATCCCTCATTAGACCCATTATAGAATACAATGACCCATTTGGTATGTACCTCACAAGACATCTGCAACAACTAGAAAGGCAGCAAAAATACCTCACAAAAAGAATCACATGCCTAAACAGATGCCTTATGTGGACTGTCTAAAGAAACTCCAGCTATATTCTGTCACATATCGCCTACTCAGAGGCAATCTCTGCCTAACATACAAGACCATGTCAAACCCAGAGTTGTTGGACATGCTCCACTTAAAGAAATTCCAATCCCTCTGAGCCACATTCTCCAGGGATCTTAACCTTGTCATCACAATGAATAAAACATGTTGAAGGGATAGGTTCCTGACCCAGAGACTCCCCATTCTCTGAAATAGGCTGCCCATACATGTTAGGCAGAGCACCTCATTGGCCCTCTTCAAGAGAAACCTTGATGATTGAATGAGAGATAGGAAATTCACCCTGGGATCACATCAGTAGCCCTGCTAGACAGGGATCCATGGAAGTAAATATTTGAGGGAAGCAATAGCCAGGGAATTGTTATGGCTAGGCTTATATAGGCCCTAGAACCAATAGCCTAGTACCTACCTATGAACCTATGAACCTATTAGTTAACTATATAACTTCCTCTATGACCCAAGATGTCTTTAACACCTGCATTATTTTATCTAAGTGACTTTGTATGGATTCTGATTTCTTTGGAATATATGTACTGCACTTTTTTTCTGATTAGGACACATGTGCCCCTCTATGAGGCCAAAATGTAACCAAGGGCCATTTTATTTTGCAGTACTATAGTTTTCATGGCTGTTATTTTTACTGTAATGTTTGACACTTCTCCAAATGTAACATTAGTCGGGGTTTCTAATAGCCTGGATAACTTTTTGAGATCTCCCAGCAATGTAGATATCCTTCAGGAGGGTCTAAATCAGACAAATGATCAAGCGGTATGTTTACATCCTGACTAGGTTTGGGGTCTTAAAACTATTTGCAATTTACTGAGGTAGTGGCATTTTGGGCTATGCAGATAGTTTCTTTTAATAAAACTATTTTCTTTTGCATGAGGGGAAAAAATAAATGGTAGTTTTTGGCTGGGGACACCCTAAATGTGAAATGTTTGACAATCTGCCTATTGTTTTGCTAATGTTGCACGGGACAGGCAACCAAGAGATTCCTGGTGTCGCTGTCATACGGATGATTGAACAAACCCAGGGACTGCTTTACATAGCAGTGAAAATAACAAATGTTGTTGGCTTCGTGTTGCTTGAGATTTTTATTAACAGATGTTGTGTCTTTGTTGTATCTTTCGGTTTTTCCCGGTTAGGGGTCACCACAGTGGAACTCCGGTCCACTAATGATTGGCAGTAGATATTACGTGCCGAGTTGCCAGGCCTGATTCACAACCTTCAATGAAGGTATGGCTATTCATGCATGTCTCCACACAGAAGACGCTCTAGCTGAGAATTCAACAGGACAACATCTTACTGTGAGGGGACAACGCTACCACAGTACCACCACCGCAGTTTAAGATATGAAAAGCTAATGAAAAGCAGCAGCTTGATAAATCATTTTATTTTTAGATTTGCCCTGATGAACACCACTCTGTGTTTTGTGTTCTCTGGGGGTACTCAAAAGAGGTTGTCATCTCTGTAGTCATGGAATTTTGAAAGGGGACCACTTTATTTTGATATCTGAAACACAAAACACAACAAGTTACTGCAGCTTTATCTACACGCCGTCTTTCCATTAGCCTTGATGATTTTGCACTGTTCCTTGTGGACAATGTTTTCCTCTTTGTCTCGGTAAACCAAGGGGCCAACTTGTGTTGTTACAACTGGCTCACCAATTGTTATACAGCTTTTTCACTGACAACAAAACATGAATGCTGTAATTACATTTTACTGAATAATATTCTGATTACACTATGTCAATAATAATACATCAAAAACAGAGCTCAATCTGTTGCAGCTTAGATTGAGTTGAGTGAAGATCCCTGCTTCCCAGAGGAAGATAATGTGACTGATTGCAGTTTGAATGTTCCTTTGTTATATATCATTTCTGAACATACCACTCAACTGTCTAGATTTTTGTAGAATGTCCAGATTTTTCCATCATATTTTTGGTCTATTGCTCAAAAGATGTGTGTTTTTTCTGGCAAATCAGTGGGATGATCTGAGGACAGAAGTCACTAAATAACATATATTTGAGTTTCAGAATTCAAATCCTTCAGAGAATATATGTCTTTACAAACAGTCTTACTTTAGAAACTTTCTAAGTTCATAAGAGCAATATTTTAAAATCTCACACCACAACGAACACTCAAGGAAAACTTCTTATACCACAGAAAAAAGAAGACTCCACAGCAACCCTTGAAGAATTTAATCCACTGGAAGACAGAATTCACAGTAACAAAAATACAAACCAATACTCAGATTTCGTTCTCTCTAGCGCCTCGGCAAATAGCCTTTACAGAGTAAAAGATGTTCTTATACTAACTTATCAACTCTTTTTATATCTTACAAACCACTCCCAAATCAATTCACAATCAATTATTCAATTACTTCAAACAATTAATTAAAAACTTAAAAACATAAAAAAGCATAACTTTCCATTAAAAATACAGTCATTAAAGTAAACTTTTCCATGAACAGTCACAGTTTAGCCCATTTGGTTTGAGTGTATTAAATTTTAGTATCAAATACAATTCCTTTTTCCTTAACATTTGTTTTATACATTTATCATTCAAATATTTAGTATTTTGAATTCTGTTTGTGGTATAAGAATATTTTAAAATCTGTCCATATTTTTGGACCTTTGTCCCCCCATTTTGTCAGGTTTTGTCTAGATTTCTTGCACTAAGAGTTTGAGAGGTTTGGATCTGAACAGAAAAACAGGAAGTTGAGTACATGCCAGTCTGCATGCAACCTGAGACACCAGATCTGAATTAAACTGGATATTGTTGTTTTGTTGAGAAATCTTTTTGCATAGTCAGCCTATCATTATGATAATATAGATGGAACTGTAGTTCATATAGTGAACACAAGTTGTGCAGTTTACATTATTAACTAAGGAAATGAACGCCTTTGTATACTTAGACATTAAAATATAGGATACATAATTTTTACTTTATGTAATATCTATCAAATACCTTTTTCTGCGGTGATCTCAGCTATCCAAATATTGACTGGCAAACCTACACAAAAACTAGTGCACAAACACAGATATGTCTTCACTTTCTCAGCATAAATGCTCAGGAACAGTTAACACGAGTACTCACTAGGGAAACATCTTGGATCTTGTTCTTCTTATTATGGACGCAAGTCATTTCATCACTTGTATATCTTCATCACTTGTTAGGTCTGAGCATAAAAATCATCGTATTCAAAATAAAATTGAAACCTGAGACTCCTTCTACACAAGGTACCTTTAGAAATTTATCAAAGACAAACTATCTTTATTGGTTCATAGGTTGGTACTAGGCTATCGGCACTAGGGCCTATACAAGCCTAGCCATAACAATTCCCTGGCTATTTCTTCCCACACTATTTACTTCCCTGGACCCCTGTCTAGCAGGGTGACTGACGTGATACCCAGGGTGAATTTCCTTTCTCCCATTCAGTCGTCAAGGTTCCTTTTGAAGAGGGCCAAAGAGGCACTCTGCTTGACATGTATGGGCAATCTATTCCAGAGTCTGGGGAGTCTCTGGGTCAGGAACCTATCCCTCCAGCATGTTTTGTTTATTGTGATGACAAGGTTTAGATCCCTGGAGCGTGTGGCTCTGAGGGATTGTGATTTCTTTAAGTGTTGCATGTCCAACAGCTCTGGGTTTGACATGGCCTTGTATGTTAAGCAGAGATCACCTCTGAGTAGACAATATGCGACAGAGTATAGCTGGAGTTTTTAAGGTGGTCAGCATAGAGCATCTGCTTTAGGCCTGTGATTCTTTTAGTGAGGTACTTCTACGGCCTTTCCAATTGTTGCAAATGTCTTGAGAAGTGCATACCAAATGGGGTGTTGTATTCTATAATGGGTCTAATGAGGGATGAGTACAGTGGGACAATGACCTCCTTTTTTCTGGATGAAAAGCCATTAGTGATGATGTGTGCCACATAGAAGGATTTCCTGACTGTTGTGGCAATGTGGTTATCAAAGGGGAGACCACTGCCCACCTGTGTCCCTAAGTCTCTGATCACACTTTTGGTGTTTACTGTACTGTCACCTATGTGGTAATTCACCGGTATTTTTTTTTTTCCCAAAGGAGACAACTGTACATTTCTTGGCATTGAGCTTGAGCCCATGGCTCTGGCACCAAGCATCTGTTTCTGTAAGGCCCTTTTGTAAAGTATCCACATCATTTGGGGATTCAATAATGGCTCCCAGTTTGCAGTCATCTGTGAACTTCGTTAGCCAGAGTTCCTTAGTGTTGACCTGTACTTCAGAGAAGTAAATGCCAAGCAAGAGCAGTCCCAGGACTGAACCCTGAGGTACTCCACTTGTCACTTGTCTGGAGCTGGATTTGGAGTCAGCTACTTTTACAGTGTGGGTTCTGTCAGTAAGCCGCAACCCATCAAGGGATGTAGGGATTAATGCCCAGCTTAGTAAGTTTATCTATGGTTCCAGAGCAGGGGATGGTGTCAAAGGCCTTGGCAAGGTCCAGACAGACTATGTGGACCGCTTTACCCTCTTCCATCTGCTCTGGAGACTGATTCGAAGAAGTCAATCAGGTTCAGGAGACATGATTGGCCGTTCACAAACCCAAACTGGGTGGGTTCCAGTGTTTGAAGGTTGCCAATTTCTTTGTTTATAAGTTACATGATAATACATTCCATGGCCTTGCAGATCAGGCTCGTCAGACTGATGGGGTGGTAGTTCCCGGCATCCAAGGTGGATCTCCCCTTGTGGAGTGGGATAACTGTAGCTGTGCACCACTCAGTGAGCACGAAGCCTGAGGTGAAGATATGATTAAACATGACACTTAGATGAGGTGCCATTTCATTTTATAGTTCATGTAGTACACAGCCCGGGATGTCATTTGGTCCTATGGATGCTGCATTCTTAGCTTTGAAGAGGTTGGGTGGGAGGCTGGCATAATGGTTAAGGTGCTTACCTTAAAAACACAAGGTGCAGGGTTTGATTCTGACATGGGGTAATTGGCTAGGCTTAAAGTGACCATAAAGGCAGTTAGCCTAGTACTAACTTATGAGAGTGCATTTTTTACGTGTGTGGCTGTTATTACTGGAATTTGGCAATCTTCCGGTATTGAGATGGGCCATTTAGGGGGTGAGAGGGGGGTGAAGTTGGCACTGAATTGATCTGCCAGGATATTGGCAATATCCTTGGGATTAGTATATTTAATGCCATTCTGTTATAGCTCAGAGCAGATCTGAGCATTGCCATTTAGATTCTTGACATAGTTATAGAATGCCTTGTGGTTGTCTTTGGAATCTTTGGCAATTTTATTTTTGTAACTAGCTCTGGAGGATTTTATGAGGGATCTCAGCTTCTTACTGAAGCTGGTAAGGGAGTTTTTTTGCATCCTGGGATTTTCCTCTTTTTTGCAACAGATTCTTCCTTTTGTTGTAAAGTTTGTTTATGACAGGGGTCCGCCAGATTGGCTTCCTTGTTTTGGGGAGAGCATCTTGGTTCTATTTGGGATGGCACAATTCATGCATGAATGGATGTGCTTGTACAGTGCCTTAGTGTAAGACTCAACAGTCGAACTTTCAGTTCCGTCTGTATGGGTGTCATGAAGTTTGTCACTTCTGACTTGAGTAGCATGTAGTTGGCTTTGGAGAAGTTTTTTATGAAGGTTTCCTTACTGGGGCTGGGGATGGGATGTGGATGTTAAGGGTGATTAGCTTATTGTCTGACCTGACCAACGAGGGGGGTGACCATAGGTGTGGAGCATCGATTTCCCATGTTGGCAAACATCAAATCCCCACCAAGCCCAGACAACTCCATGGAATACATGGAAACACAAATTACCACACTTTACCAGCATGTAAACAGCTACACAGATGCAATTGTAAGCTGTAGAAACAAGCACAGGGATCCTAAGAAGTTACACGGCTATTGGCCTTGTGAGGCCCTTACAAGCCAAACCAAGAGTTTAGCTCATGTTTAGACAAGTCAACACCCAAAGACCCTATCCATCAGAGACACAGGTGAAATCCCAGTGGTGTATTTTCTGTTTCCTGTCCAGTTTTCCAGGTTGCGCTTGAAAAGGGATAATGAGGTACTCTGCTTGACGTGTAGATAGAGTCTATTCCACAGATGGGAGAGTCTCTAGAACACACATCTGTCCTCTCAACAAGTACTATTGATGACACAGACCAGGTTAAGGTCGCATGTGCAGGTTACTTGAGTGCAGCTTGACTGGCGGATATGCAGCAGTCCCATCAAGACAGGGTCTGAGATTGCTTTGTATGCCAGGCAGAGGTCGCCTCTGAAGAGTCTGTATGAAACTGACTAGAGAGACAGGGCTTTTATGCTATCTGTGTAGGGTAGATGTTAGATGTTTGAGGCCCTGGATTCTTCTGGTGAAAAACCTCTGTGATCTCTCCAGCTGCTGCATGTGCTTTGCGAGGTACATGCTGAAGGGGGCATTGTACTCAATAACTTTCCTTATAAGGGAAGAATAAAGAGATGTTATGACCTCCTTGTCCCTGTATGAGATAATCTTACTTATGAGGTGGGCCATGTAGAAAGCTTTCCGTAAAATAGAAGCAACATGGTGGTCAAAAGTCAGGTTGCTATCAACCTGGGTGCCCAAGTCCCTCATGAGTGATGCATGCTTAGGACCTTGCTATTAATGTGATAATTTGTGTGGATATCACTCTCCCCAAAGGGAATGATGATGCATTTTCTGGCATTCAGCTTGAGGCCATGTTTCTGGCAGCAGTCATTTTTTTGGGTGAGACTCTCTTGTATGATGTTTACATCACTTGGGGAACTGATGCCTGCACCCAGCTTGCAGTCATCTACAAACTTGATCAGACATAGCCCACTGATTTTGGCATGCACCTCAGAGAAGTATATCCCAAATAACAAAGGCCCCAAGACAGATCTCTGGGCTACACTGCTCATTATGGGTCTACTGCTTGAGGTGGCTTCCCCTATTTTGATTAGGTAGGTTCTAACGGTGAGCCAGTTTGCTACCCATCTGGTAACATAAGGATTGATGCCTAGTTGAGAGAGTTTATCTATTATGCCCAAGTGGGGAATAGCATTGAAGGCTTTGGCCAAGTCAAGGTAGGTGGTGTGCACCATCTTTCCCTCATCCATGGCTTTGGTGACTGTCTCAATGAAGTCAACCAGATTTAACAGACATGACCTCACCTTGACAAAGCCAAACTGTGTGGGGTCAAGTGTTTGGAGGTTGCCAGTGTTCCTGTTAATGAGGTCCATGGTAAGTAATTTCATGGCCTTGTAAATCAGGCTACTTAGGCTGATGGGTCTATAATTTCATGGATCGGTGGACACTCCATCTTTGTGTAAAGGGCTGACAATGGCTGTCCTCCACTCGGCTGGGACAAAGCCGATACTCAAGCTTTGGTTAAATAGGGTGCTTAATGGTGCTGCAAGTTCATGCCTGAATTCATGTAGGATGCAGCCTGGGATGTTATCAGGTCCCATGGAGGCTTTATTTTTTGCCTTTGAGATGGCCATGATGCTCTGCTCTCTAGAGATAAGGGGAGGGGGCAGGAACTGGGGATGTCCTGATTTACTGATGGTGAGGACAGAGGGGTGAAGTTTTCACTTAATCTGTCAGCCAGTAGTTTGGCTATATCTGCAGCATTTGTGTATGTGGTGTCCTTGACCACCAGTTCTGAGCAGATCTGTGTGCTTCCTTTGAGACTGCGGACATATGTGAAGAAGGCCTTATGATTGTCTCTAGTTGATGTGGCCAATTTGGGGTCTAAGTTAGCTTTAGAGGGTTGCACTAGTGCTCCTATTTGCTTGTTCAGGCTGAGGAGAGATTGCTCCCAATTGGGCATCTGCTCCTTCTTGGTCCTGGACAGCAATTTTTTTCCTTTTGTTATATAGTTTATTTATTGCAGATGTCCACCAGACAGGTTTACTCTTCCTTGTAGGGGATTATTTTGTCCTGTCAGGTATTCCTGATTTCATGTATCTATATCAGTAGTCGTGTAGTACTTTGGTGTAGATTTGGACATATGTGCCAGTTCCGGCAGAGGGGGAGAGGGTTATGAAGCTGTTTATACCATCCCTCAGGAGGTTGTAATCAGCTTTGGAGAAGTTTTTTGTTTGACCCTCGCTAGAGGGGGGGTCAGAGAAGATGCTGATTTCGAAAATGCTTGGGGTATTACCAAATATCCAAAACTCCCACCTTAGAAGCATATTCCCTTCTATAGCATCCCTCAATCTCATGATAAGATAAGTGAATTCTAATCTTATGGCAATACCAAAATATGGGAATATTGTCAGACCCAGCCTGACTACATCTCCAGCATTTACTATTGTGTACAATTCCTGTTCTCTGTTGTCAGCCTTCCACACATTTCCATTGATCCCACTGTAAATCCTGCTTTGTCTTGCACCTCTTTTTTTTGCAAGTAATTTGTATTATTTTCCAAATATAATGATGTTTAACAATACAATCATCAGTGAAAACAAGTATTATAAGCCTTTATATACACTATGTACAATTGACCTGAACAAGAAAAAAGAAAGAAAAAAATATATGAAAGAAAAAATATTATAATATTCAATCAGTAAAGTATGGAGTTACACATTTAACTGGTTTGAGTTCAATTTTAATGTCTCAATAAGAGCAAGAATTTTATTCCAAGGATTGTTTGTCCATGCTTTAGGAGAGATTCTTAATTCTTTCACCTTGATTTCTAATGTCGTTGTTTCTTCCATCAATTTCAAAAATTCTTCCAGAGTAGATTCTTGTGATGACTTCCACTTTCTAGTTATACATTTCCTTGCCACAGCTAGTATGGACCAAAGTAGGTATAGATCTTTTTTATTCATTTCATTAGTATCAGTAACATTCAAGAGAACTAAAGGTTTGGTTTAAATAAAAGTGTCTGTGAAGATAGCTTGGAGAAAATTAGTAATTTCTTCCTATAATTTTTTTATATTAATACAATCAAAAATATATGAGTCCAGTCAGCTATACAGGTTAAAGAACATCTCCAACAAATAGTTTTTTCAAGTAATTGTCTTGCACTTGTCATCTACCTATCACAAGGCATCTTACAGCATTAACAATGGCCTCCTAGAGCTCTCTATAAATTCTCTACACTCTACTTTTCTATATATTTTTCCATTTTTCCCACCGAATTGTCTTTTGGTTCTCCACATGAGGAAACATAACAAGACCAAATACAGCTGATCTGGATAAAGGTATCGAAAGTGAACTCATCATTTAACTCTCCTTGACTCTTTAGTGATGTTGGATTGTTTTGACTCAGAGGTTGTGACCGTTCTTAAATGCCTGTGCCAACAAGTGATGCTTATAGGCTCTACCTATCACCTGATTAATGTCAGGGTGATGTCAAATATATTGTCTGGGCCCCAACCCATGCTAAGCCTCCTATTTCAAGGCTACCAGAACATATGGAATTCATCCATCTTTGAGGCAGTCCTAAAAACCATCCTTCTTAGATCTCGGTATCGATCCTCTCATCCAGGCGACTTAGCCCAGTTCTTTAACGCATAGGAGATATTTGGTAGGCCGCTACATAATGAGCACGATGTGTGAGTTCTAGGCTACCACAAAACCTTGAGAGATAAGCAAAGGAGGCAGAGATCCTTCTTGGCTCCTCCACAAGGACTGCAGTATTTATAAGTTTTTACACATAAACCATTCTGGGACACGTCACTAGTATCAGTATCGGGATGTTTCTGGAAAACTAGAAAGGCCACAGAAATATAAAGGGAAAGGCCACAGAAATACCTAACTAAAAGAATCACGGGCCTGATGCCCTGTGCTGACCATCTAAAAAAACTCCAGCTATACTCTGTCACATATCGCCTACTCAGAAGTGATCTCTGCTTAACATACAAGGCCATGTTAAACCCAGTGCTGTTGGACATGCTACACTTAAAGAAATCCCAATCCCTCAGAGCCACACACTCCAGGGATCTAAACCTGATTATCACAATTAACCAAACTTGCTGGAGGGAGAGGTTCCTGACTCAGAGACTCCCCATACTCTGGAATAGACTGCCGATATATATCAAGCTGAGTGCCTCTTTGGCCCTGTTCAAAAGGAACTTTGACGATTGGATGGGAGGAAATCCACCATGGGGATCATGTCAGTTGCCCTGCTAGACAGGGGACCAGGGAAGTAAATATTCTGGGAAGAAATAGCCAGGGAAATGTTATGGATAGGCTTGTATAGGCCCTAGGGCCAATAGCCTAACACCAACCTATGAACCTATAACTATAATATCTGAGAAAGAATCATATTCTACACTGCCCTAATCTTATCCGCAGTTGTCCAAAGTGAGCAACATTAGAAATAAGGCTATGGATTCCAGAAACCAATTCCTCTATGCTAGCCTTGACTGTGTTATAAAATGTTTGGCTTAATTTCAATTACAAATAAGGGGCGTCTTTTAAAGCTTACAATGAACAGCCTGCAAAGGTGTAGTCTCACCTTTTATCTATGACTGTCTTTGCTAGATTTCACACCAGTCTATGAAAATCATGAAATATGGATATTTGTAAGAACTGCCTGCAAATTTGATCTTAGAAGAAGACAGTAATTTGCAAACAAAATAAAGGAATTGTCAGACCCATCCAACACAGTTTTCACTTTCAAAATCTGTCGCACTGTAAATGCTAACTCCTCCATGATCAGAAGAAAGAGACAAGGGGCAATCTTGCCTGATGCCTCTGCCTATCCAGCTGGGATGGATACGCCCCCACTGATAATGACTGTAAATGAGTGGAAGTGTATAATTTGCAAACCCATTCTGTTAACTGGGCACCAACGTTCTTCTGCTAGAGGACTTGAAAGAAATCCAATTCTACCATGTTGAATGTCTTTGTAATACCAAACAAGACAATGCCAGTGTTTTACAAGAATGGCTACGTTTGATAAAAAAAAAATTGCCATCTAGCTCACTACCCTGCCTAAACCTCTTGTAGTGACATTTTACATGATAGCAATGCAGAAAAGGGATATATATGCAGAAGATAAAAGTAGGATCCCTGCAGTGAATCCTGAGAGACCAGCACTCAGTCATCAAACACCTACTGTATT
Organism: Protopterus annectens; assembly: GCF_019279795.1. Lineage (NCBI taxonomy): Eukaryota > Metazoa > Chordata > Ceratodontiformes > Protopteridae > Protopterus > Protopterus annectens. The sequence continues at coordinate 1,879,923,274 of NC_056732.1, forward strand.
AGCTTATTCATAGGTTCATAGTTGATTGCTAGGATAATGGCTTAAGACCCCTTACAAGCCTACACAGTGTAACCCAATTTTACCCAATATATGGCACCTAGGGGCAAGAGAATGGCATGGATTTGTGCCTAAGGCTTGAGTATCTTACAGATTGCACCTGTCCCTAAGGGACATAGGCACTACTCTAAGTGTGAATTTGTGAGTCCCCATCCATTGATCCAAACTGAATTGAAGAGGGGCAGGGAAGGGCTCTGCTTAATGTGAATAGGAAGCCAGTTCCAAAGAAGGGGAAGTCTCTGAGACACATATCTGTTTAGATCCCTATGTAAGGTGACCTCATACTTTTTAACTTGTGGATGTGTAGCAGCTCCATCAGGGCTGGATTTGTGAGTGCCTTGTAGGTCAGGCATAGGTCATCCCTTAGTACTCAGTAGGAGACAGAGTAAGGGGTGTGGCATTTAGTCTAAGGGGTGTGGCTTTTAGTCTCTCCACATAGGACAAGTTGTTTACACCCTGTATTATCCTTGTGAGGAACCTGTGAGGTTGCTCCAGCTGCCTAGTCAAGTACATTCCAAATGGCGCATTGTACTAGATTATTGGTCTAATGAGGGTTGAGTACAGTGGGACTATAGCTTCTTGGCTCTGGATGCCATACCTTCAATTAAAAATTGTGCCACATAAAAGGACTTTCTCACCACTGTGGACACACGATGGTCAAAGTTCAGGCAACTATCTATCTGTGTACCTAGATCTCTCACCTCTGAGTTTACTCTTAGGGGTGTGCTGTTGCTGTTGTAATTAGCAGGAATATTCCACTTCCCAAAGGGTATAATAATGCATTTTTTTCACATTTATCTTTAGGTCATGGTTCTGGCACCAATCATTTGTCTCATCTAGACCCTCCTGCAGTATATCTACCTCACTGGGGAATTCACTGATTGCCTCCAGCTTGCAGTCATCAGCAAACATCATCATCCAGAGGCCTTCCATATTACCTTGACTTTGAAGAAGTATATTCTGAACCTGAGTAGTCCCAGCCTTGAGCCCTGTGGCACATCACTAGGAAATGGCCTCTTTCTCAAGCTCAGTGCCAAAAAGTGCATTGTCATCCCCTTTGGTAAAAACTCTGTACCCATGAACTACAACATAGGCAGTAGTATACTTAACACCGAAAGTGTGATGAGACCTTTGGACACAGGTGGACAGTAGTCTCTCCTTTGATAATCACATTGCCACAGTAGTCAGGAAATCCTTCTACATGGCACACCTCATCACAAAAGGTTTCTCATCCAGAAAAAAGAGGTCATTGTTCCCCTCTTCTCATCACTCATTAGACCCATTATAGAGTACAATGCCCTTTTTGGTATGTACCTCACAAGACATCAACAACAACTGGAAAGGCCGCAGAAATACCTCGCAAAGAGGATTACCGGACTCAAACAGATGTCCTATGCAGACCGTCTCAAAAAACTCCAGCTTTACTCTGTTGCATATCGCGTACTCAGAGGTGATCTCTGCCTAACATACAAAGCTATATCAAACCCAGAGCTGTTGGACATGCTCTGCTTAAAGAAATCCCAATCCCTCCGAGCTACAAGCTCTAGGGACCTAAAACTTGTCACCACAATAAACAGACCATGCCGGAGGGATAGATTCCTGTCCTAGAGACTTCCCATACTCTGGAATAAACTGCCTATCTATATCAAACAAGGCTCCTCATTAGCACTCTTCAAGAAAAGTCTTGATAACTGGATGGGAAATAGGAAATTATCCCCGGGGATCACTTCTGTGGCTCTGCTCGACAGTGGCACAGGAAAATAATTTTCTTGAGTGACAAAAGCCAGGGTACCTTTTTGGCTGGACTTGTATAGGCCCCAGGACCGATAACCTAGTACCTACCTATGAACCTTTCTGGATCTGGATTTGCCAGCTTTAACCACACGTCCTGTACAAGAGCCAGTTGGCTATCCATCTGGTGACATAGAGCTTTAAGCCGAGTTTTATGAGTTTATTTATAATACCTGAGTAGGGAATTGTGTTAAATGCCTTAGCCAGGTTGAGTTAGGTGTCATGTACTGTTTTAACCTCATCCATGGCTTTAGTGACTTTCTCAAAGAAATCCACAAGATTCAGTAGGCATGACCTGCCCTTGACAAAGCTGAATCGGGTTGTATCCAGTATTTGGAGGTTTTCTGTGCCACTACTTATCTGGCTCATGATTATTCTTTCTATGGCCTTACATATAAGACTAGTCAGACATATGGATCTGTCATTTTCCATGTCAGTAGATGGTCCCTCTTTGTGTAGAAGGATGGATGTTGCTGTCCACCACTCTATCGGGGAAAAGTCATTATGAAAGCAGTGGTTAAACAGAGTTCCTAATAGGCCTGATAAGTCTTGATTTATGCTGTTTAAGAGGCAGCCTGGTATATCTCCAGGCCCCCATTGAAGCTGTGTTTTTAGCTTTAGAGAGCACAGTGGCAACCTGTTCTTGGGTGATAATTGGCAGTGGAGTGACGGAGGGTATTTCTTGGGGGAGAACTAAAGGTGATGGAGAGGTGAAACTTTAGCTGAATTTGTTGGTCAGCAGATTTGCCGTATCCTCTGGCCGAATATAGGTGACACCATTTACAACTAATTCTGCACATTGCTGCATGTTGCCCTTAAGGCTGAGGACATAACTGAAACATGTCTTAGGGTTATCCTTAGTTTTGGAGGCTATTTTTACCTCAAAGTCTTCTTTTGGAGACTTGAATAGTTCCATGATTTGCTTGTTTAGACCAATGGGGGATTTTTTTGCTCAGTTGTGCACATTCCCTCTTACCTCTTGACAGGATTTTCTTTCTTTTGTTGTGCAACCTATTAATACCAGGGGTCCAGCAGGGTGGCTTGTTTGTGGGGTTTGATCTGGGTTTATTTTGGTCTGGTACTGCTGTTTCCATGCAGTTGTTTATATGGCCGTACAGGGCCTTTGTTCATAGGATCATAGGAAGTTGCGCGATTATTGGGCCTGAGGCCCTTATAAGCATAGCCAAGAGTTTAGCCCATGTTTAGACAAGTCAGCACCCAAAGTTCCTGCCCAGCAGGGGCACAGGTAGAACCCCAGGAGTGTATTTTTTGTCTCCCATCCAGTTATCCAGACAGTGCTTAAAAAGGGATAATGTGGTACTCTGCTTGATGTGGAGAGGGATAATGAAGTACTCTGCTTGACGTGGACATGGAGTCTATTCCACAGATAGGGGTGTCTCTGGGACATAAATCTGTCCCGCCAACAAGTCCTATTGATGTCACAGACCAGGTTGAGGTCGCGCATGTGGGTTTCTTGAGTCAAGCTTGACTTGCAGATATGCAGCAATCCCATCAAGGCGGGGTCTGAGATTTCTTTGTATGCCAGACAGAGTTCACCACATCAAACAGAGCCCCTCTATGACCCTATTTAAGCGTAGCAGGATGACTGGATGAGAAGCTGTTAATTCCTACCAGGGATTTCACCTATGACCCTCCTAGATGTGGGCAATTGTTGCTAGGATCTCTGGATTAGGCAAGATCCATTTATATTGGGTTTCTCTAGTATTATAATGGGTACACATGACCAGGCTTATAAAGACCTTTGGGTCAATCGCCTAGTAACAACCTATGAAACTGTATTCTTTAAGACGTCATCTACCTAGGGAAGCTACCACATTGACAATACATCCCGAAGAGTTGACTCAGCTGCTCAGGATTTGGGGACTTATGTGGACAGTGACCTAAGTACTATCATAAGAAAGTGCTTCTATATTGTACAGATTACAAAGGATTGTGTCCAGATCTAGAGATGTCATTGCTCCTCATTTACACAGCCCTCATTAGGCCCATCTTTGAGTATAATGCCCCTTTGGCATGTATCTATCTTGACACGTGCATCAATTGGAATGCCCACACAGATAACTAACTTAAGGGATACAAGGCCTAAAATACATGTCCTACATAGACTGACTCAAAGTCCATTATCTTTGGTAAACTGCTAAGAGGTAGCCTCAGTCTGGCATATAAGGCATCCTCTGACCCAATGCTGATGAATGTACTGCACATTTCCAAGTTAAATGGCATCAGAAACACTCAGTTCAGGGATTTAAACTTCTCATGTGGCATCAAAAGAGTAGTTTGAAGGGTCAGGCTAATCTCACAGAAGGTGCTACTACTCTGCACCAGACTCCCCATGCATGTAAAACAAAACTCATCCCTGCCCATATTCAAGAGCAATTTCGATCCATGGATGGGTAATAGAAAATATACCCCCCGGACTGTCCCTTTTTGTATTAATGGACAGATGCAGCTCCTAAATGGTTTAGTCCAAGCATGGGGGTGCTTTCAAATTATCGATGGTATGATCCCAGTTATTTTTACTAGGGGTAATACATAACTATAGACCATGGGGATGGCTAAAGTCAGTCTAATACTAATCAGAATAGGTTAATTCAAGCACCAAATGGAAAGTTAGCTAGGCTTAAACTCACCCATAGGGCAGCTAGCTAGTACTTAGCTTTGAACCTATGAAACTGTTGCACAATTGGCACAAAAATATGAATGTTCAGTTTGTCATCAGGGAGAAAGTACTTTCTGCTGAGAAGGAAAATGTTCACATTTTAGTAAAAAGGGGGTGCATTTTTCACTTTGCAGTCAAGGGTTGCAATTGTTCAGTTTATTTTTTTAAATTATCTGGAAAAATGTTCAAGAGACATTGTTTACAGTTTCAGTGGAATAATAAACCCATTTGACTTTTGTGTGAATAGTTATATTTTACCAGGAGCATAGTGGGGATTTGATTGGTGGTGCTGTGGGAGAGGCACTTTAGTAATAAACTGTGTGGTACAGGGGATGGCTTGCAGACTGGGGGGGGGGGGGTGAAGGGGAGTAAAGTGGATTACTACTCACACATCAGTGGTAGATAATCTATTCAAACATGCACACCAAGCCCAGCGTTTGTGGAATTACAGCTAAGAAACCAGAAGGATTGGAATGAAAAACATAAAACTGATGCTATTATCTTCCCAGCATTTTAAATGATAATGTTTTAGATGTTATTATGTTATATTTACTTCTCAATGAGAATGATGTATGTGATCTAAATAAGTATTTTAAATTTACCCATGTAGCAGTGAGGGACTCATCACTAACATAGATGGGAGTTAACAGTAACCAGGCAATTTATAAGAAGCAGACCATCATTGCAGAACCCGGCTAGTGCCATCATATGCACTGTCTCTATTGTTACACTGTTACCATTTCCATTCTTCTATAAATGCTATGCACTGTCTCTATTGTTACACTGTTACCATTTCCATTCTTCTATAAATGCTATGCACTGTCTCTATTGTTACACTGTTACCATTTCCATTCTTCTATAAATGCTTAGTAAAAATTGTTTTCTTGCAAACCATAGTAGCTCTTTTATCTTGTTTTCACTCTATTCTGGTACCACAGTCTGTAGGTTTAGTACACAGATGGGGCTTTACTCACTGTTTTTGTTCTTTGACTTAAAGTTTAGGGGAGCCAGATCAGGGGATGGGATTGGGTACAAGAGTATTTAGCTCTACCTCAGTGTTGTCCCTGCAAATGTATTCATTATTTTCAAATATTGCCCCCTCTAGGTATAACATTTTTGAAATCTGCCAGCCTACTTCTGGGCAAGTTCAAGCCTGTATTGTTGTAAAGATAGACACTTGTAGGTAGTCTGACCTGAATAAGTCAAAGTTCCAGAGAAATCCTCAGAAGAAAAATGTACATACCCAAGAAAAGGAATTTGTCTGCATATATCCTTGGGCATAATAATTAAAAAAATATATACTTTGCTTTTTGCTGTTACCTTGCCCTACTGGTCTAACCACTATCTGGGTGCTTTATATGCGTCCAGTAAGACTTGCCAATTTAAGACTCAGTTTGGAACTAACTTGCAGACCACAATTCAGATCAAGAATTTAACCTGTAGCAAACGTAAAATGTCAGCATTTTTGCAGGGGGCATATCAGAATAATCCCACCAGTAATTCCATGTCTCTGACATAACATATGTGATTGTGATTAATCATAGATGGTTCTGCATGAACACCCTTGTACATCTATTATGAGATGTCAGCAATCTATGAGGGTAATCAAGCACACCGTCCTGACACTGTAACATCTGATGGAGTCAGCAGTCCATGAGGGTAATCAAGCATACCGTCCTAACACTGTAACAACACTGTAACATCTGCTGGAGTCAGCAATCTATGAGGGTAATCAAGCACACCATCCTGACACTTAACATCTGTTGGAGTCAGCAGTCCATGAGGGTAATCAAGCACACCGTCCTGACACTTAACATCTGCTGGAGTCAGCAGTCCATGAGGGTAATCAAGCACACCGTCCTGACACTTAACATCTGCTGGAGTCAGCAGTCCATGAGGGTAATCAAGCACACTGTCCTGACACTGTAACATCTGCTGGAGTCAGCAGTCCATGAGGGTAATCAAGCATACCGTCCTAACACTGTAACAACACTGTAACATCTGCTGGAGTCAGCAATCTATGAGGGTAATCAAGCACACCATCCTGACACTTAACATCTGTTGGAGTCAGCAGTCCATGAGGGTAATCAAGCACACCGTCCTGACACTTAACATCTGCTGGAGTCAGCAGTCCATGAGGGTAATCAAGCACACCGTCCTGACACTTAACATCTGCTGGAGTCAGCAGTCCATGAGGGTAATCAAGCACACTGTCCTGACACTTAACATCTGCTGGAGTCAGCAGTCCATGAAGGTAATCAAGCACACAGTCCTGACACTGTAACATCTGCTGGAGTCAGCAGTCTATGAGGGTAATCAAGCACACTGTCCTGACAATTAACATCTGCTGGAGGTGTTAGGAGTATCACTACTATACCTATATGTGAGATTATGATCAATGCAGGCTAATTGACAGATGTGCATGGCATATATATGGCACAATCCACACTACCACGGATGTAACCCATGCCATCAATGTTGTCAAACAACTATGTATGTACTGTGTGCATTACCAGAACAGGTATCACACATGCATCTGGTATAACACCTTGACAGGGGTCTGCACCATCATACAATAATTTTTATGCAACAAAAAGAATACCTGGGTATGGCTAATAAAATGTGTGGGAGATCACTGTGGCAAAGGTGGTACACCTGAGTTACCCATCACAGGAAGACGTTTAATGAGATACATGAAGAAGGGTGACTTGTACTCAGTCACTGGTGTGATAAAGGCTGTGAACTATGGAATTATTATGGTCTTTGATGTGGATATCTTGCACATACTCAGGAGTCATGTCACTGTGGGCACATGCTGGTGGATGTTCCACATACCATCTACCTTAGTACACAGGTCACATACCACTTGGTCTGTTCATATGGGTGTGATGTCTACATTGTCAATGGGTTGTGCATTTGTTTTCATAATGTAACAAATCCCCTATGTTTTGTTTCATCTCATGTGTTTTCATGGCTGTGGCAGCAATCTTCAGTGTGTTCATACTGTCTGTATTATACTAATATCATAGTTGGATTCAATGATTGTCCACAGTCTGCAGTGTGTGTCATTCTTGACATCTGTGACTTAAATAATGGACAGGAAAAGGCCTATCACACAACCCTGATGTATGGACCTGACCACTGGACATGCTTCAACATATTTAGATGTCACGTATGTGAATCAGTGGCCTAGCCACTTGGTGATATAGGTGTTTATGGCCACATCTGACAGTGGTGAGTGAATCATGGCCACATCCGACAGTGTTGAGTGAATACCTCAGTGTGGCTTTCTGTCAAATACCTTGGCCTGGTCATGTTCCACAGGATGATAGTGTTGTCATCATGCATGCCCTTGACTGCCTTCTTGAGGACATCTAACAGTTGTAATGGGCATGGATGTAGGATGAACAAATAACACATGTGTTTTGCACACAGCTGGGATATTACTAGTGTCCATTTAGAAAATGTCCATGATGACATATTGTTCTACCTCACAGATGAGGAGAGTTAGGATGTGTCTATACACGCAGACATCAGCTGCTGTCCCCCCCCCCCTAACCTCAGATGGATGCATGTAGATGTACACCCTTCTACAGGAACATATTCCATCTGGAAGCTGTGTTGAAGTGTCGATCTGACCATGTCAGGTAGGTCTAGGTTCTGAGTCATGCTATAGGCAATCTGTGATGTTGTCATGGCCCATTGATTCTGTGTTATTTGTCATACAGGGCCCACAAATATGCTACCCTCAGCATAGAAACTGAGTAAGGTTTGAATGTATACTTTGATTGATGGACAGTAGCAACATGGGGTGACTTGTAAGACAAACAGTCAGCTAGCAGATTATGTATTTCTTCCAGTTGGGTATGTCTGGTGGCATCCACATGCACATTTGTGCTTAGTTGTGTATTCCACTTACCATTTCAATTGTTTAGAAATAAATGATTTGTGAAAAGAACTACAAGTACAGCCATGGTCATTCATCACATTCCACACACTGGTACTATGCACACAGTCATACAACTGTAATGATGTCATGTACTTATATCAATTGCACAGCAAATGCCTATATGTGTTTTATGGGCAAGCTGAGTTTGATGGACCTGATGTCATATCAGGACACGTTACAGGTCAGTTGTTTGCGCTCATGCAGAACATTTCCTGACACAAATGGTAATATTTACACAATGATGCTGCTGACTCACTGAATAATCCTTGGTTCAAACAACACATCTGCATGTGCAATGAATTCCACAAGGTTGTAGTTGTATTGAAATATGAGATACATTGTTGTGTATATCACAGAGTAACAATATGTGCATGGGAGAAGACTTAAGTAAGCATATAATCAATATGAATTTATGTTGATGTATGTCACAGACCATTTAATGATGGTATGTAAACACTTGCACACCTTTTAAATAATAATATTAGGAGTAAAGTGGTTTTCAAAAAAAGTAACTGCAATACAAGAGGGGTGGTTTATTTGGCCTAGTGTAAAACAAGTGGGCACTTTTATGTAGGAAAATCTGAACGTATGTTAAAAAACAGAATATACAAACACTTAAATGATATAAAAAATCAAAAAAACACAAATGCCTTATACAGACATTCCATTGTTTGTGAAAATTTTGAAAAATTTTGTATTTGGCATTTTGGAAATAATACAAATCAACCCCAGAGGGGGAGACTGGAAGAACACCTTAAAAAAGGAGAGCCAGTGGCAATTTAGACTGGCAGCCATGTTTGCACCAGGCCTAAATGATCATGTATCATTGGCACCTATGCTGCAGGAAAGAGCTAATATTATATAGTTTTTATTGTTTGCACCAGGCCTAAATGATCATGTATCATTGGCACCTATGCTGCAGGAAAGAGCTAATATTATATAGTTTTTATTGTTTTGTTAATTGAATTGGATATACCACTTACTTAGTTTAATATATTATAGGTGGAAATCGATGTATTTAATTTTTTACATATTTTTTTATATACTTTGAAATATTCTATGAAGAAATAATTTATATGCATACACACAAGTTGTTTATTTTCAATAATATACACATTTTTTAATATGTAATTAAAAGTCATAGTAATTTATTAGGTGAAATTCATTAATTTATAAAATACTGAAGTAAAATTAGGATTGAAACTTATGATATATATATATATATTTTTTTTTTATGGCAATGTCTTTTTAAATCAAGTGATGGTGATATCATAATACTTTTAGTATGTAAATGCAATCAAATTGATGGTTCAGTTTTATTTCTGATGAAGTCTCATATGGAGATGAAAGCGCTAAAATGTTCAATTAAAGTGTGTATTTCATTCTTGAAGTGTATCTATTTGTTCCAGACTAGTTTTCGGCTATTTTTTGTACTTGCACACCTTTGCCAAACTGCAATTGTCACTGTGATGATGGAATGTGAATTGTGTCAATGGTTGATCTGCTCCACTACAAAAATACATGTCCTAATATGCCAACAATATACATGCAACTGCAATATATCAAGTCAATCACGTCACTCAACAACCAGTACAATTATGACTCTGTCATAGTTCATGTTGCAGGAATTACTTGAGATGTACCGCTCTAGAGACACATGACTGAACTCTCACATTATGTGTCCCAGATAGGTATGACTCTAGCCCTAAGCAGCATTCTACCTTCACCCAGGATGATGCCACAATATAAACAAAAATTATGGACTTCAAAAATTGGCTTAGCTTCTTGTGTCAGTCTGGGGAAATCCAATATCTTTCAGCCTAGGCTTACATGGTCGACAAGCCATGCTGCTTTGCCAGAGATGGTCTGAACCTACATCCCCTATGCTGTCAGATACTAGTAAAGGCAGTTGCCGCCCCCATAGTAACTTTTTAGGCAATGTGAAAGCAACAAAAGTTCTGACATAACAACATCAACCGGAGGCAAACTCAAAGTTCTGCTGCATAATACTAGGAGTCTAAATATGAAGTTGCATCAGAAGAAATCGCCAACCTGCTAGCTGACAGATTTAGAGCACACTTCAACTCCCTGGCCCGACCAGACATACTCCAAAGCATACCTGATACCAGTCCCCTGCCTAGTATCTGTAGACATCAGGTCATAAATGCAATCTACAAGTCTAAAAACAAACTCTCAAGGGTACCAAATAGCATCCCAGGTTGTTTATTAAACAATATAAAACAGGACCTTGTAGATACAATTAGCAGCCTCTGTAACCAGGGCCTGAGAAGTGGCTTTGTTCCAGTGGATAGAAAACAGCAGCAATAATTCATGTGCACAAAGGGGGTTATCAGCTGACCCTGGGAACTATAGACCTATAAGTCTAACCAATCCCATCTGCAAGGCCATGACAGGGAAGCTGCAGCACCAAGAAAACATCAGTTTGGAAGAGGAATGTGATATAAAAGAACTTGAACAAGATAGAGTGTATAAATATTGGGGAATTGATGAAGGATCATAAAACATGAAAAAATGTGAATAAAACTTAAGAATTTTTTAGAAGATTTAAATTAATACTGAAAACAGAGTTGACATCTAGGAACTATAAACCAATTTGCTCTTCCTGTCCTGACTTACAGTTTTGGGGTGATTGGCCCCAAAAGGTGTTGGATAGGTTGGACAGGAAAACAAGAAGGATGCTTCATGCTCATCAAATAATTTCTAAAAATCAGTGCATACCAAGATGATATATTCCCAATTCCAAAGGAGGTGTGGGCCTCCTCAAAATTAATTACATGTATAGATTTGCATTTGTGGGACTGCATAAATATAGTATTTGTTAACCTCACAAGACACAAATGTAGTGAACATTTTGAAACATGAGGAGAATAAGTCTAAGATGACTTCCCTGCTTAGTTTAGCAGAAGCATATCGGCATCAAATAGGCATGGATATCAAACCAGAAGGAGATAAAAATCTGGCCACAACTGAATGTGCAAAAAAAAAAACAAAAGAAAGAATATATGGTGGAGGGTCAGATGAGAAGGCATGAAATCTGGGAAATGGATAAATATAGCTGCAAGTATAGAAAACTCTTGGAACAACCTTATGTCAGTCAGGATCAAACACAGGAATGGTTACAAAGAGGTGAATTTAAACCAAAAGAGGTAAGGTTAATATTGGTGAGCCAAGATAGTGGGGTATGTACACATTGGTTTACAAAGTCCATTGAACATGTTGGAGAAACAGACAAGTGAAGGTATTGTAAAACAGGATTGGAAACAGTTACACACCTTGTTGCTGGATGTGATATACTAATGGTAGAGGGACCTTATACTGAAAGGCATAATAATGTGGCAAGACTGTTGCACTGGGATTGTGCAAACATTATAATACTGAAGTAGCTGAGAAACACTGGAAACATGAGCGACAAAGCATCATAGAAAATAGTAAAGTTTCTATCACATGGGAATCATCCATTACCAACAGTTCAAAAATAGATGCGAGAAAACCAGATATAATAGTCCATGAAAAGAAGACAAAAGTAGCAATGTTCACTGACATTTCTACACCCAGTGATTATAGTGTCTTACATACAGAGAGACACAAAGTCATAAAATACCAGGATTTGCAGGCAGAAAAGAGGACGATGTGGAAGAAGGATAGCCAGACAGTTCCAGTAGCAGTAGGAGCAATGGGTCTTATAAAAAGAATTTACAGTTGTACTTAGATATGTTACCAAAACATATCGGTATATTAAACCTGCTGGAGAGACAGGTTTGTTTACCAGATATATATATATATATATATATATATATATATATATATATATATATATATATATATATATATATATATGTCTGGTAGACAAACCTGTCTCTCCAGCAGGTTTTGTTAATGTTGCATATTAGATTTAAGCCTTCTGACTGGGTAATACATGAGCAGTTAGACTTACCGATATGGAGCATCTCTGTGTTTATGTCTTTTTAAGAAGTTATCCAAGGGGCTTGTACAAGTGTATAAATACTGAGCACACGCAAACCTGACTGCCATTTTGTAGTAAGCTGTTGAGATGTAAGCATGTTAGTGTGTAAGCTCTGACTGTCAATCAGTTTGCTTATATTTATTGATGCTGCTACCCATCCTGATGTGTTTCTATGTAATAAAGCAACTTAAATGAACTACGCCACCTGCTTGTCTTCAATGTGCAAGAGGATGAGTGACATGGTGTCAGAAGTGGCATATCTAATGGCGAGAAAGAACTCCAGTTTCTCTACTTTGATTTCAAAAGGCATTCAGCTATAGTTGGTGGAATATATAGGAGTGGACCGTCCTTTTGTGTGTGTATGATTCACAACACAGGTCAGAAATGAATTTCTCATGTTAAAACTTGCTCAAACTATTTCTTATTCACAAAATCTGAAATGAAGTATACAGAACATTCTAAACGATATTAAAATAAGTTGAAATATGTCTGATATTGCTAGAAATATTTGAATTACAACAGAAAATGTTTGAAATAAAGTCCAAATTGCATGAAATGAATAAAACAAATAAAATAAAGAGAAACAACTGCATTTTTTGCAAAGAATGTATTTTTTGTACTGAGACTATCTGAGTTATCAGAAGTGTATGAAGTGTTTGTATGTTTGTGCAGTGATACAGTAAAGTTGTTTTATACAATTCAGCCATTTCAGAGCATATTTCATAAAGTAGAATATTTCAAAGTGTTTATTGTGCATTTGTGTTTTACTGCAAGCTGCAGACAGGCAATTTGTTCATACCTAATTACAAGAGCCATATTTTCAATGTGTTTGAGCATACTTTGTTAGCATGGCTGTAAGATTTCGAAAACCATCACCACTAGTGTTTGATAATAATATTGCAGAGAACTGGAGAGTGTTTGAACAGGAGTATGATATTTTCATACAAACTGCATTTTCTGATAAAGATGACTGTATGAATGCATGTATTCTACTTAATTTAGCTTGGTCTGAAGCCATAGAAAGGGAACATTCATTTGTGTATGCACATGTTATCTTTGCTGGAGAGGGGAAAACTATCATATTGTTGTACAGGCCAAGTGAAGGGAGGATCCTGAGAGCTTAAAATGTAAATTTAGAGAAATGTGTAGCCCCCAGACCAACATTACAATGGAGAGGCACTTATTTTAAAGAAGGGATCAAAAGCCAGGTGAAACTTTTGCAGCATATATAACTGATTTGAGAAATAAGGCTAAAATGTGCAGATTTGGTGATTTAAGAAATGAGCTGATAATAGACAGACGTGTGTGGTATTAAAGATGATGCTGTGAGAAATATTTTGCTTCATGATAGTTATCTAACTTTGAATAAGGCCAATGAGCTTTGCCAGATATATGAGCTCACAGAAAAACACATGAATATGCTTACAAATGAAAAACGTATGTTTCCAGTAGCTTCTAAGCCTCACATTTTTAGCATGCATGGTTAAAAGAAACAAGCCCAGGCACATGGCAGTTACTGTAGCCCCTGCAACACTCACAGGTAAAACTCAGAGCTTTCTAACAAGTTCCACAGTTCGCTTCCAGAGTTTACACAGTCTTAATGAAGTATAAGAGTGAGTCAGCAAACTCAAAGCATAGGCCCAATCTAATTTTATTGTAGACTGTTGTAGTTGTGGTGGAAATCACAAATCTAAAAGAGAGAAATGCTTAGCTTTTGGCCAACAATGCCAGAAATGTAATAAATGGAATAATTTCAAAAGATTTTGTAAATCAAAACCCACACATTCTTTCATTAAAAGGGAACATTTTAAGAAACGTGTTGCTCAGTTAGAAAGCCATGACCCAGGCTCTCATTTTTTATGTTGATGGTGTGTCAGTGCTTAGCGAATCAGTCAATGCAACTGATTTATGGGCCAAGAATGAAGTATTTTGCACTTTTCGGATAAATGGAAAACCCATAGAGCTCAAGGTTGATATTGGCTCAAATGTTATGCCTGCAGAAACATTTGCTAGAGTATGTGCTGGTGAAAGGCTTGATTTGAAAAAGTGAGCAAAGCTTGTTGCTTATGGTGGTGAAGAGATTCAAACTGAAGGCTCAGTAATGTTTTCATGTTACTCTGCTGGAAGAAGCTGCAACATAATATTTTATGTGGTCAAAAGGCATATCCAGTCATTATTTGGCTTCTGAGACACTTTGAAAATGAGATGGCTTTCATTTAACAAGGATGTTCACCATGTTAGCTTAAAAGACCACTACTCTAAGTTTGTCCAGTCTATTTATTCTACCTGTGCTAATATTTTCAAAGACAAACTAGGCAAGCTTCCAGTTGTGTATTCCACGAAGTTAGAACCAGATATCAGTCCAGTTATAAGGCCAGCCAGAAAAATTCCAGTAGCTATACATACTAGAGTCAAAGCTGAACTAGACAAAATGGTGCAACAAGGTGTGATTTGTCCAGTCTCAGAACCAACAGAGTAGGTATCTTCCATGGTGGTAGCTCATAAGTAAAGCTCAGATAAAATCAAAATTTGTATTGAACCACGAGATCTGAACAAGGTACTAAAGAGACCTCATCATCCAATGCACACAGTCAAAGAAGTTGCAGCTATAAAGCTAAATGCCACTGTTTTTCTGTCTTAGATGCAAAGAGTACATTTTGGCAAACTCTGTTTGACTAAAATCCTCACTACTCACTACTTTCAGTGCTCTGTTTGGAAGGACTAAAGTCCTCACTGCTCACTACTTTCAGTGCTCTGTTTGACTAAAGTCCTCACTACTCACTACTTTCAGTGCTCTGTTTGGAAGGACTAAAGTCCTCACTACTCACTACTTTCAGTGCTCTGTTTGACTAAAGTCCTCACTACTCACTACTTTCAGTGCTCTGTTTGGAAGGACTAAAATCCTCACTACTCACTACTTTCAGTGCTCTGTTTGGAAGGACTAAAGTCCTCACTGCTCACTACTTTCAGTGCTCTGTTTGGAAGGACTAAAGTCCTCACTGCTCACTACTTTCAGTTCTCTGTTTGGAAGGACTAAAGTCCTCACTACTCACTACTTTCAGTGCTCTGTTTGACTAAAGTCCTCACTACTTTCAGCGCTCTGTTTGGAAGGACTAAAGTCCTCACTGCTCACTACTTTCAGTTCTCTGTTTGGAAGGACTAAAGTCCTCACTACTCACTACTTTCAGTGCTCTGTTTGACTAAAGTCCTCACTACTCACTACTTTCAGCGCTCTGTTTGGAAGGACTAAAATCCTCACTACTCACTACTTTCAGTTCTCTGTTTGGAAGGTACAGATTTCTGAGATTGCCATTTTGGATAAATTTGGCAAGTGAAGTCTTTCAACATGCAATGGAGCAATTTTTTTCTGGGTAGCCTTGTGCTATTATAGTAGATGATATACTACTAGGAGGTCATGGTGAAGCACAGCGTGACAGAAACCTCAGAACATCTCTGCAAAAGGGCATGTCAAGCAAATCTTCAACCAAATCCACAGAAATGCAAATTCAGGCTACGAGAAGTCAATTACATTGGTCATTTATTTACCAGTTTAGACCTATGACCAGACCCTTCTAAGCAAGCAGCCATTCTCGAGATGCCAGCTCCAGACAATTTTCAAGCCCTGCAATATTTTCTTGGCATGGTTAATTACCTAGGCAAGTTTATTCCAGACTTGAGTCAAATATCAGCACCACTCAAAGAGCTAACACATAAATATGCATGTTGGTCTTGGTTAGAGCAACACCAGAGAACATTTGAGGTCCTAAAATAGAGAATTGCCAGCACTCCTACTCTCAGATAGCATGACATTCACAAGCCAGTTACTCTTTCATGTGATGCTTAAAATTTGGTTTTGGTGCATTTATTCTACAAGAGGGTCAACCTGTTGCTTATGCATCTAGAACCACATTATCAATCAATAGTCAATTGTTGGTTCCATGTGTGAAGAGCAATAGGTCACAGATAGCCAATCTGTTGATCAAGTGTTTAACATTAAGTCCTATTATGATAAGGCCAGCAAACTGCTCAATCCATTATGAGACGGAGAAGTGGTAGGGATGCAAATGTCCAAAGGTTATGATCTGGTTGGAGTCATGAAGAACACCTGCCCAGAGCCGAGATCGTACATTGTGGAATCACAAGGAGCAGAATTTGGGTGGAATCAGAAGCATTTGATACCAGTGTCTGAACCTGTACCACAGTATATAGCCTGTAAGAAAGACTCTTTATCTCAATATTCCAGTTCCAATGGAAGTTCTAGAAAGTATCCCACATTCCTGTGATGAATCCTGAATTTCCTGATACAAGTTTTTCACCGAAGACTCTCCCTGTTGCAAAACCCAATCCTGATTGCTATGCAACAAGATCCAGTCACATCTCCAGACCATGTTCCAGATACACAGCAACTTGGACACAAACTTCTTGTTTGCTTCTAAATGCCTATACTGATGCAGCTTCAATTGCAATGCTATTTTGATAAAAGGGCAAGCTTTTTAAGAGGGAGGATGCAGATCAATGTGTGTGTATCTCTTTAAGAAGCTATCCAAGGGCTTGTACAAGTGTATAAATACTGAGCATGTGCAGACCTGACTGCCATTTTGTAGTAAGCTGTTGAGATGTGTGTAAGCTCCTTCTGTCAGTTTCTTTATATTTATTGATGCTGCTATCCATCCTGATATGTTTTTGTGTAATAAAGCATGTTAAACAAGCTACTCCCCTGCTTGTCTTCAATGTACAAAAGAGACGAGTAACATCTAGTAGGTCAGGGTCCAAGTAGGGCTTTGTAGACAAGACACAAATCACCTTTCAGCAATCCATACTCTACCAAGTAGAGTGATAGTGATTTGGATAGTGATTTGAGCCCGTCCACACAGAACAGGTGTTAGAGGCCATGGAGTCTCTTTGTGAGGTATTTCTGTGGTGTTTCCAGCTGGTGCAGGTATTTGGAGAGGTACATACAAAACGGAGTATTTTATTCAATTATTGGGCTAATGAGGGAGGAGTACAGAGAGGTAATAACATCCTTTTTTTCTGGATGCAATCCTTTTACTTATGACATGAATGAAGTAAAAGGCTTTTCTGACCACTGCCGCTACATGATGGTTAAATGTGAGATTGTTGTCAACCTGTGTATCCAGGTCTCTCACCACAGGTTGTGTGTTCAGGGGAGTTGCCATTGATGTAGTAATCAGTAGGGACCATGTTTTTGTTAAATGGTATGATAATACATATTTTTTTGCATTTAACTTAAGGCCATGACTTTGGCACCAGCCATTTGTTGCTGTAAGACCCTCTTGCAGTATGTTAACATCATTTGGGGAGTCATTGACAGCACCCAACTTACAGTCATCTGCAAACTTGGTCAGTCACAGGCGTTTTGTCTTTGCCTGGACTTCTGAGAAGTAGATGCCAAACAGTAGGGGGTCCCAGGACAGATCCCTGGGGAACACCACTAGTGACAGGTCTGCTATCAGAGCTGGAGGCACGTATTTTGACATTGTGGGTCCTATCAGAGAGCCAATTGGCCACCCACTTGATGAGACAGGGATTTAGTCCAAGTTGTGTTAGCTTGTCAATGATGCAAGAGTGGGGGATTGTGTCGAAGGCTTTGGCCAAGTCAAGGTAAGCTGTATGTACTGACTTTTCCCTTGGTGACAGTCTCATAGAAGTCAACCAAGTTCAACAGGCAAGATCTGCCCTTGACGAATCCGAACTGGGTGGGGTCCTGTGCTTGGAGATTGCCTATGTCCTTGTTTATGAGATCCTTAATAATAAGCTCCATGGCTTTACAGATCAGACTTGTCAAGCTAATGGGGTGATAGTTTTCAGGGTCAGTAGCAGCACCACATTTGTGCAAGGGGCTGACAATGGCAGTACTCCACTCTGCTGGAATGAAGCCGGTACTAAGACTGTGATTGAATAGGGTGCTCAGTAACAAAGCTAATTCTTGCCAGAGATGGTGGAGAATTCAGCCTTGAATATTATCAGATCCCATAGAAGCTGTGTTCTTTGCCTTGGACTGGGCCTTTAACACTTGATCTATGGAGATGTGAGGTGCAGGACAAGTATCGGTGATGTTGAATGGGCATTTTGGAGGGGACAGAGAGATGAGGTTTGCACTAAATCTACTTGCTAATAGGTTGGCTAAGTCAACAGGATCAGTGTAAGTGGTACTAATAAGCACTAATTTGGAACATACCTGAGCTTTGCCATGAAGTTTCCTGACATAACTGAAGAAGGCTTTGTGGTTTCCCTTTATCTCAGTGGTTAGTTTCAATTCATAATTGACTTTGGAGGTTTTTACTAGTGTTCTAATTTGCTTGTTGAGGCTAAGGATTGAGTTTTTCCAATTTGGAGTTTGTGCCTTTTTACCCATGGACAAAAGTTTTTTCCTTTTGTTGTAAAGCATGTTGATAGAGGATGTCTACCAAATAGGTTTGTGTTTCCTTGAGGAGCAGGTTTTATTTCTGTTGGGTATGGATGAGTCCATGCAGTTGTACAGGTACATGTATACCACATTGATGTACTGTTCAGCATAGTTGTCTTCATCTTCTGAGGAGCCGGTGTTGTGAAGTTACTGATACCCTCCTTGAGGAGGTTGTAGTCAGCTTTTGAGACGTTTTTTAGCCTGGTTATGGCTGGGAGGGGGTTGGGCAGCATAGCAACTTCAAATGAGACAGAACAATGATCTGATCCCACCAGGGAAGAACTTACTATGGGAGTGGTGCAATTGTTGCCCTGGTTGGTGAGAACCAAGTCCAGAATGTTACCTCCTTTGTGGGGGATGAGACTAGCTGGTCTAGTGCATTAGAATTGATGAAGTCAAGAAATCATTAGGTGAGTGCATTAGTGTAGGAATAGTTCACCCAGTCTATGGTGGGGTAGTTGAAATCACCAAGGATCAGAGTATTAGGCAGTACCTTGATGGAGTAAAGTAGGTCCAGGTAGGAGGAATGGGTGTCCTGAGTCATGGAGGGGGGTCTACAGCTGGCTATAACTTGGATGGGTGTCTTGCCAACTGTCAGTTGCACCTGGAGTAGTTTGTGTGCATCATGCTGGCAAACTAGTCTGGAGGTGAGATTGCCTTTAATGAAGATAGAGACTCCACCACCCTTAGTCTTCCTGACCTCACTTTGGAGTCAGAATATGTGGAATGAGGTATAGCCTGCTAGGTCAGAAGTCCTCTCTGCAGCCTTGAACCAAGTTTCTGTAACTGCACAGATGTCAGCATCTTGCAGTCTGAAGAGACCATCCAGTGAGTGCATTTTCAGGATAAGGCTCCTAGCATTAAGCAGCATGACCTTCAGTTTGCTTTTTGACAGATCTTTTATTTCGGAAGATTTGTCTTTGGGACATTGCCTAAAAAAGGCACAATGGGAGAGGCAAAAGCCTTGGCCAGAATCTGGATTCTCTTGGGTGACAGGTGGAGGCCATCTCTGGAAAAGCATTGAGGCCTATCAACCATGTCATCCCAGGAAGACAGATACTGGAGCCCCTTGGAATGACACCAGAAACTAAGCCAATTTTTGAAGTTTTTTTTGTTGGCATTGTGGTATCATTCTTGATGAATGTAGGATGCTGCTTAGGGCTTTGGGTCATACCTGACTGGGACTCATACCTCAGTCATGTCTCTCTTCATATAGTCCAGGGAGGTACGTCTCAAGTCATTCACACCAACATGTACAATGACAGAGTCACATTTGTACTTGTGCAGAGACTTAAGTGCGTGCGTGATGTGTCGGATTCTGATACCAGACAGAGAACTGACTGGGATCTTCTACTTGTTGAGCCTGGTGAGGGGAACATCGGTGTGTCTCACAATTGAGTCACCAATGACTAGTATATTTGGCTTATTGTTATGCCTTATGGGCTGTGTTGGCTTATTGTTATGCCTTATAGGCTGTGTTTGTGAGACACCGGTGTGTTGTCTGCTGTGTGTGATGAGTTCCATGTTGTGTGTGGAATGTTTGTGAATGTGTTTTGGAGGTTTCTGCTTTTTAGGTAAGCTTTTATTGAGGATCTATGCATAGGTGAGTGTGTGTTGTGCTTGGCTATGTGATATGGGGGTGTGGTGTTTGTGCTGGCAATCTCATCTTTGTCAGGAGTACTAACTGTGGTGCAAGAGAGCATGGATTCCACTAACTGTGGTGCAAGAGAGCATGGATTCCACTAACTGTGGTGCAAGAGAGCATGTATTCCACTAACTGTGGTGCAAGAGAGCATGGATTCCACTAACTGTGGTGCAAGAGAGCATGGATTCCACTAACTGTGGTGCAAGAGAGCATGGATTCCACTAACTGTGGTGCAAGAGAGCATGGATTCCACTAACTGTGGTGCAAGAGAGCATGGATTCCAGGTTACTGATGCTGCATTTCTCGCAAGAAGAATTATGCGCTAGGAGAAGAGGGCTGTCAGTTAGCATGAGTCAGTTGCTACACTGTCTCAGTGCACTAGGAGAAGAGGGCTGTCAGTTAGCATGAGTCAGTTGCTACACTGTCTCAGTGCACTAGGAGAAGAGGGCTGTCAGTTAGCTTGAGTCAGTTGCTACACTGTCTCAGTATGCCCATGTTGACCAGGCTGACAGGAGAAACTGATGGGAATTGTCCAGACATAATGTTTTGAAAACTTGGGTGGACTTATGAATAGAGGGTTTTGCTAAGGGTTTGTCCACAAGAGTGTAAACCACAAAAAAATGTCTTAAATGTAAAATAACTGTCCTGAAGCCCAAGTGCTAAAACCAAAACTCAGAGGTTTAAAATAACAAACAAATTTAGTCAGGCTACTAACAAGTAGTAATAAATGTAGCAGAATAAAACACTCGAACACTTAAGAGCAAACAGCAAAGCAAAATAAGGTAGTAAAGTGGGAAGAACACAATTACAGTAAAAGCAGCTGAATAAAGTGATTTTTTTTTAAGTAGAGAGGGCAGAAATAGAAGGTAAATCAAGATTAAGAAACATACCAAAAGCTCTCTCTGTACACAATAGAATGAGCTGATAAGATGAGACTGGCAGGAGTGTCCAAAATCAAAGACGTAAGGAGATAGTCCTTCCAAAATGATCTCACTGTACTCAGTAGGGAGCAAATGTGATGGGACTGGGAGGAGTGTCCAAAATCAAATTTACAGCAGGATGGGCAGTTCCAAAGCTACCAAGATTAAGAATATGACAACACTTGGGCAGGAGGGTGGAAAGTCACCAAAGGCCTAGATAAAATTAAGACAGTGCAAACCACCTATCTTGATCTAGCCAAGGGTTCTGACACAATCCCCACTCTGGTATCATTGAAAACTTCTCCCAGCCAGGGATTAACCCTTGCATCACTAGATGGTTAGCCAATTGTCTCACTGACAGAACACATACTGTGAAAGTTGATAAATCAACTCTACCAGTAGAGCCATCACCAGTGGCATACCATGAGGATCTGTGCATGCCCTTTACTGTTTGGAATCTATTTCTTGGAAGTCTAGGCTAAAGTATATGGCCTTTGATTTACCAGGTTTGCTGATGATTGCAAATTGAAATCATTGAGTCAACCAGCAATGTTAACATATTATAGAAGGAGCCAATACAGACAAATGATTGGTGCCAAAGCCACACAGTCTAAAAATAAATGCAAGAAAATGCCATTATTTTTGCCTTTTGCAAAGTAAAATTCCCTGGTAATTACAGCATTGACAACACCTCCCCAAGCTCAAACCCAGTGGTGCAAGACCTGGAAACACAGGTAGACAGCAATCTGAATTTCAACCATAAAATTTCTACAGTGGTAAGGAAAGCCTACATCATGCACCTTGTAAGTAAGGCCATCATATCTAGATCTGAGGATAACATCACTGTACTCGACCCTCATCAGAACAGTAATAGAGTGCAATGCTCCTTTTTTCCATGTACCTCACCAGACAACAGCAGCTGGAGAGACCACAATGGTTTCTCACCAAGAAAATACAGGGCCTACAAACCTCGCCATGACATATATGAATAGACTGAAAGGCCTGCCACTGTTAGCTGTATCATATAGGATGATGTGACTTGTGTTTGGCCTACAGGCCAGTCTCTGACCCTGCCCTGATGGAAATCCTGCACATCTGCAAAGCAAATCAGCTATAGCTGATAACATCAGCAAGGTCTGGTGAGAGAAAGTTGGTAATAGCAGTGCCCCACATGATGGTGTAAAATGCTCTCTCTAATGTCAAACAAGTGCACACATGCACACATGCACGCACATACACACACACACACACACACACACACACACACACACACACACACACACACACACACACACACACATGCACCAGTTTACTGCAGTGGGAACAGAATCCCTACCTTGCTAAACTCACTAGATACCTTTGTATTTAACACAAGCACCACAGCACAAGCCTGACTTGGAGAGTGCCAAACAACACTTTATAGGTGATGCCATCAGCAGTGCCTGACAAGGAAAAGCAGGTAATAGTAGTATCCCACATGCTAGTGTAAAATAATATTTCAAGCAAGTGAACAAACACTCACACAAACACCGGTTGACTGCAGTGAGATTAGAACCCCTACGTAAGTACATAGACTAGAGAACTCAGTACCTTACACAAGTACCATGGTGTAAGTCTGACTTTTACAAGACTGTGGGTCAATTTACAGTAGGTGACATCAGCACTGGATGTTAGATATAAGTTGTTGGGAGGCCTGCATGAAATGGATGTGTAGTCATGTCCAACTGTCAGAATATTGGTATTCCAGGGGATTGTAGTGGTAACTAAAGAATGCACATTTATGCTCTTCAGACTAAATAGACAAACACACACACACACACACACACACACACACACACACACACACACACACACACACACACACACACCCCAGTTGACTGAGAACCCCTACCTATCTATGTACACAGACTACAGAACTCAGTACTTTACACAAGTGCCAAGGCACAAGACTAACTTTTACAAGGCTGCAGGACAATTGATAGTGGATGACATCAGCATTGGATGTTGGAGAGAAGATGTGGGAAGGCCTGCATGAAATGGATGTGTAGACATGTGCAACTGTCAAGATATTAAAGTTCTGCATGTAACCAGATTGATAAGAGATCCCACCAGAAGGTAGGAGAATGGCCTAATGGTTAAGATGTTTACCTTACAGACACAAGGTGCAGGGTTTGATTTTCACATGGGGTAACTGGCTGGGCTTAAAATGGCCTGAATGGGCATGTAGCCTAGTACTGACCTATAAACGTAACCCTAAAGCAAATCTATAAGTGTGCAATGTGTAGTATTTGCTGTGCTGTTGTAGTTCCAATGTGCAGCTATACTGCAAGAGACAGCTTTACAAACTATATGCAAACAGCCATCCACATTACTACAAGTACTGGAAAACCTGAATGTGTGACATCATTATAAAGATGTGTACAGTATATAAGAAAGCATTTGTTATTTATTTCTGTAATGTAGTTGAAATATTTGTGAACAAGTACTGAGAGACCAAGTTTGCAGTGCGTGGAGGGAGGTAACAGATGGCTGCTGTTGAATATATGTTCGTTTCTTAAAAAGTGGCTTCCCTTTGTTTGTCTTTTTACATGTACGTTCATGGGATGATGACTAAATTGACAGTAAACATAAGTAGTACATGCTATGGTGCACTTTCTATAGCATACCACCAAGCAGCTGGTTTGCATGGATGATGACAAAGTGTTTGTGCATGCAAGATATACATTTCTACTGCTTTACCTGTTAGAAAGTAGTTGAGCATTGAGCAAATGCAAGCCTCATTGCTACAGTTTTGAGAGTCCTCAGTACTGAGTGTTTGAATCATACATGCTGCTTGAATGACTCTATGACAGCAGGTGTAAATGCAGTGATACATTTCTTTTGGAGCTCAGATGATATTTATTTATTTATTTATTTTACATTTGTCGATTGGGAATGTCCAACTGAGCTAAAGGCCCATTTTCAGTGGAGGCTCAGGGAAAAAAGCTCCACATAAGTAAAGAAAAAAACAGTAATAGAACAAATGTAGTGAAAGTAGTTGTTCTGACACTATATAAACAACAATAATTAGTTAAATAACAATATAGTAAAAAACAAAATTAGGAAAACATTTGGTACCACAGAGTGTCAATACTATGAAATTAATAGGATGTTTTTCATTTGTGTGGACTCAACCCTTTTAGTCAGTTATACATTGCATTCATTCATATCACAAGCAGTATTTTAAGCTGTGTCTTAAGACTGATAATTAGAAAAAAGTGTGTCATACAAGGAAGAAAACTGATATAGAGATCAAGTTAGGAAGAAGAAAAGTCTAAGTGAGCTAAAATGTTCTAGATTTATGGAGACCAGAGATATGGGTTTTGAATCCAGGTGTATGTAACAGTTTGTAGATACATATTTATAAGGCAATGAAATAATTCTCTATACTGCATTCACTGTGTGTTATTTTCAGTTACTGTTGCACAGTGTGTAGCACTGCATGGAGGTAATCGCATCATTGAAGAACCATTCACAATCACTTGGCATTGGATCATGATGCCAAACTCAAAGCAAACATGGGGTGGGAGGATGACATAATGGTTAAGGTGTTTACCTTAAAGACACAAGGTGCAGGGTTTGATTCTCACATGGGGTAACTGGCTAGGCTTCAAATGGCCCAAAAAGCAGTTAGCCTAGTACTAATCTATGACCCTATGAACCTATGGACGCCAAGAAGTGAAGGGCTCAAAAGCTTTTTTGTCACTTATGTGTGTGATTTTATTTTTTGACCAGATTAAATGTGTTAAAATGGGGTAGATAGGAAAGTGGTGAAATGGGGGCAAGTAGAAGCAAGAACAAAGTGAATGCAATCTAAGAATTTGCAGGAGGGAGGTAGGAAAGAGCCATAGCTGTCCACTTCTTCAACAGTGTAAAATGAAACTATGTACAGAATATTAGCTGAATTTGGACTGTCACCTCAACAAAGAGGAGTGACAACAACAGAATCATGTTGTATAGCCAATTGGACCAAATCAAGTATGTCAACAAGACGTGTGTGAAGTGGAGAGCTAAGTATTGGATGATACTTTTTTTCTGGGACAGGTACCCCTTTTTTTTTTGCTTCACTAAGAGTGGAATGTTAGGTAAGAAATGTAGGCATTTCTGGGACAGATAAGTAAGGTAGGTGAGGAAGCAGATGGAAACAGGACAAACAAGACAAGACACAGGGATAGTGAGGGACACAAAAGGTTGGAGGATACCATGATTGGGGTTAGGAAGGGGACAAAAGAAGCCCATGTCTGTCAAACATGGGGACAGTGAGAATCTAGTCCTTACCTGCTAGGCATCATCACCACCTTCTTACTCCACTGGCTGCTGGACTGCTTGATGTCTTCTCCTGTGGACCATAAGGGAGAGCAGCCTCTCCATCCAGTATTGGCATGCACCAATGGTGCTGTGCACAACCATACACACCAAACCTTAAATCTCCTGGCAGTTGATAAAATCTCCACCTCAGCCAGTACTCCAAGAGGGTACCACAGCACCAGCTGCCAGGGTAGCGCTATCCGAGGGTGCAGGTGGTATAGGGGCAGTAGAGGCAATACTTCCAGGATTGGTCCCAGATGTACTGGGTGTCAGTGCAGGAGCTGAGGGAACAGAGGCAGGCTGAGTCATGAGGTTGGTCAACCTCCTTGGGCTGTAAAGCATTTTGTGATTTGTTAAAGATGGACAAGACATGGAAACATTTTGAAAACACAGAGAAAAAAAGAGATAAGGGTTGGGGTGAGAGAAAAAAAGAGATAACATTAGTACCATCATATGTCACATCCAATGCATTATCACAATGATAAAATTATTTTATCTGAAATTTTACATTTAATTATACTTCCTGGCAAGTACAAATACTAATTAAAGATTGCTCAAAGTAATCCTTGGAATATACAGATACTGTACATATGTTTCATCCAGTTTTACAGATGAAGTTAGCACGGGGCATTTATGCCAGTTGTGTAGAATTTAATTTATGAAATATTTGTACAGAATTGCACTATTTTGTATGTGTTACTTGTGGTATTTGAACCCACAGGGTCTGACTATAGTCTTATACTTGACTCTTACAGTTGGTTTGTGCTAAAGACTGAAGCATGTATGCTTGCTATTACAGTTAGGATATGCATGCTTACTTTGCTGCAACTATATAGAAAAGAAACAAATTATTAATTTAAAAGCTAGAGTAATACTTACCTTGTGCTGCATACATACCGCTTGCTTCCCTCAGTCTCTCTAGATGTTCAGGATGGGCTTCCCTATTTACAGTTATTTCTGCATTAGCTGTAGAATGAAGAGAAGACGACAGAACAGCATTAAGCATACCAGTCTTGCTATCTGTGGCTTTCTATCTATTATTTTATTAACATACTTACACAACTGTGGGATGTTAGTAGTTCTGAACTCATCCAGCCACAGGTCATTAAAGTGATGCCTCCACTGTTCTCCAGTGCATGTAATGCCAGTTGTACTGAAAACAGTCTTGGCCAGACTATCAATAGATGATTAGTAGAGATATAGCAAACCTCCAGACACTGGACCCAACCCAGTTTAGATCCGTCAAGGGCAGATCATTCCTACTCAGCCTGGTGGACTTCTTTGAGATGGTCGCCAAAGCAATGGATGAGGGCAAAATTGTCCACACTGCCTACCTTGATCTGGCCAAGGCATTTGACAAATTACCCAACTTGTGTATTGTTGACAAACTCAAGAGATTAGGTACAAACCTGTAGGTCACCTGGTGGATAACCAACTGGCTCACAGACAGCACCCAGGAAGTCAGAGATGGGGAGTCCACCTCTACAAAGAGGCCAGTCACAAGAGGAGTCCCTCAGGGATCAGTCCTTGGACCTCTCCTTTTTGGCATTTATTTCTCAGAAGTCAAGGCCAATGGCAGTGGTCTCTGGCTGACTACATTTGCAGATGATTGCAAATTAGGAACTGTCATTGAAATTCACACTAACACAAATGTTCTCCAGGGGGGGGGGGGCTAAATTGGTATCAGAGCCATGGACTAAATCTAAATGCCAAGAAATGCATAATAGTATCCTTTGGGAAGTCATTCATCCCCGGTAACTATCTTATTGACAATGTACCCCTTAGAGTTGACCCAGTAGTCAGGGACTTAGGGAAACACATAGATAGTAATCTAGCCTTTAATCGTCATGTGTCTACAGAGGTGAGGAAATCATTCTATGTTGTGCAACTTATAAACAACATATGGCATCTAAGTTCAAGGAAGTCATTGTTCCACTATATTCAGCATTCATCAAACCTATCATTGAGTACAATGCCCCGTGTATTCAGCACTCATCAGACCTATCATTGAGTACAATGTTCCCTTTGGTATGTACATAACCAGCCATATCCAACAACTGGAATGGCCACAGAGGTTTCTCACTAAAAGAATACAGGGTGTAAGTAGTATGTCCTATGCAGACCACTTCAAGGCCCTATCCCTGTATTCTGTCTCCTACAGGCTTTTGTGGGGAGATCTATGCCTGGCATACAAGGCATTGTCAGACCCTGCTCTGATGGAGCATATCTACAAAACAAACAATACCAGAATTACCCATTCTAAAGATTTAAACCTTGCCTGTGATGTAAATAGGACCTGCTGGAGAGAT
Organism: Protopterus annectens; assembly: GCF_019279795.1. Lineage (NCBI taxonomy): Eukaryota > Metazoa > Chordata > Ceratodontiformes > Protopteridae > Protopterus > Protopterus annectens. Next base: position 1,879,951,384 of record NC_056732.1, read on the forward strand.
AAGTATGTATCCCAGAGACTATCCCATCTATGAAACCGGCTCCCCATCCATGTGAAGCAAAGTTCCTCCCTAACCCAATTCAAGTGCAACTTGGACAATTGGATGTAAAACCAAAAAATAATTCCTGGTTTGGCACCTATGTCTCTAATGCAAACAAGTAACCTGTAAATGTTTCATCTTCCAGGGCTATGCTTACACTTATCAAGGGTATCAGAACTTGTCAGACATTTGGGATGCATCGTTAGGCTTAAAAAAGGCCCCTTGTGGCCATTAGCCTAGTAAACAGCTATGAACCTATGAATATATGTACCTATTCAAAGCCTCAGACTTGTACTGGGAGCTGGTATAGCCCCCCTGCAAAAGCTTTTGGCTGTGGAGCTTTACAAGGAGTCCAGTAAAGATTCTGGACTCCTCAACACCCTACCTCTGCATCCTAAATTGGACACCTTCCCTTCTACTTCCAGACATGTTTAACCAGAAAGAACAGCAATATATAATAATTATTTCCCCCCAATGAGTGTTACCACATTTACTGGTGGTGTGGAAACCCAAGCAATGATACCAACCATGTTTGTGCAACGTTAAGTGGAGAACAGTGACAAACAGAGAAGACAGTAGTCTTTTAAATGGGAATGTTAATATAACAGTTGCCATTAGTTTGAGGGTTGGTTACTGCTGGAACTGTTAAGTGAGTTAATTTTGCAGATGTGTATTGGGGCATAAAAGTTATGAACTGACATATTTATTGTCTCGATTTACACACTGTTAAAATTATTTTTTGCTATGTGAAATTCAAACCTATACATAATGGACAAAACATTTTCTTCCAAAGTGGTGATTTTTCTTACTTGCCACAGAAGAAGTGCTTCACAGAAATGGTCATGAATTATATATTTATTTATTTAACATTTATTTTACCAGGATAAGTCCAGCTGGACATCATGTGTTCTTTTTCAGTGGAGTCCTGGAGAGAAAATCTCCAAAGAAATAACAGTGTACATACATGCTTTAGATAACAATAAAACTGGCACACAAGATAAGAGAAACAATGAAGTACAAAAACAATTCTGTAGAACAATAAGATACTCAGGAGTAGCACCATTACTTACAATATACACAAAAAGTACATTTCAGGTGAGAGGATAGTGTATGCATTAAAGGCTTCAGCGGGTCACTTACATATGGAAAAGTGGGTCTTCGGGGGGGGGTTGCAGTTACAGAGAGGGTTAGTATTGAGGTGTAATTTAAGAAGGCCTTTGAAGGTGCCTGTGTGACTTTGTAGCCTAAGTTCAGGTGGGAGGGTGTTCCATGCTTTGGAAACATCATGGGAGAATAAGGCCTCCCCAGAACTGTTGTTGCATGGATTAACTTCAGTCAGGTTTTTGATACATGCTTGTAGCTCCCTTTTAGGGTTGTGAAAGTTTAGCATGTCAGCAAGGGCAGGGCACTTCCCTGGATGGAAGAAAATTTGATGGGCTATGATCAGTTGGTGGTAGCGTAGGAGGTTTGGACATTCCAACCAGTGCAGTTTAGTTAGGGATAGGCAATGGTGGGAATATGACCTATTATTGGCAGCGTACCTAGCTATTTTATTGTAGCATGCAGAGAGTTTGTTCAGGTTGGTTTTGTTAATATTGGTGAGAACTGGAGAGGTGTAAAGTAATGTTGATAAGAGATGAGTTCTGGCTATTGTTGTTCTAGACACGGGGGTTAGGAATAGTTTGAAATGATATAGGCAACCTAGTTTTTTTATGGACTTTAGAGATAGTTTGGGATATGTGCTTGTTGTATTTAAATTGATGATCAATAGTGATGCCTAAGAGATTAGCCTCAGTTACTGGAGTGATGAGGGTGTCATTGGTAGACTTGATGGTAAAGATAGTGTTGCAGTGTTTGGTTGGGTGGAATAGTATTAGCTGTGTTTTTTGGGGGTTTAGTATTAGTTGGTAGTTGTTTAACCAGTTCTCTACCTCACTAAAGGATTCTTGGACTTTACTCTGAAGTAATTGGATGTTTGTTGCTGAGCAGATTAGGGTAGTGTCATCTGCATACTGGACAATATTGGCTTTAGTGGTAGCTAGGTGGAGATTATTTGTAAATATGTTGAAGAGAAGGGGGCCAATGATTGAACCTTGTGGGACACCACATGAAACAGGGAGTGGGGGGATAAGGAGTTGCCCCATTTGACAGATTGTGACTGGTTGTTTAGGTAACTGTTAAACCATTGTAGAGTGAGGTCATCAAGGTTGAGTTCTGCTAGACAGGTGAGGAGTTTGTTATGGGAAACTGTATCAAATGCCTTGAACAGGTCTAAAAAGGTGGCAGAGACCAGTTTTCCTTGGTTCCCGTGGAGGATTATGGTATTGGAAAAGTTAATTAGGGCAGTGTTGGTGCTATGGGAAGGTCTTAATCCATGTTGGGTTTTAGTTAGAAGGTTGTTGGTTAGCAGGTGGGTAAGGAGTTGATGGTGGATACATTTTTCTAGAATTTTTGAGAGAGGTGATAGGACTGCAATGGGATGGTAGTTGGAGAGGTCAGTAGATAGACCTCCCTTGTGGAGGGGGATGATATATGAGGTTTTCCATAATGAAGGAATAGTATGCAGGGTAATAGATCTGTTAATAAGTAGGGAGACGGGGTAGGCAATGGCCTTGGATGCAATTTGTAGATATTTAGCTGGAAAACTTTTGGCAGCTAGGGTGGTAGGTTTGAGTTTAGGAAAGAGATTTTGAATGGTAGATGTTGGTACTGGGGTGAGTGTGAAGGGGGTGGAGTTAGTCTGGTAGTTTAAGGGTTGAGGTTGGGTTGTGGGTGATATTGCCCTTACTAGGTTCAGTATTGAAGAGATAAAGTAATTACTGAAATTAGAGGCTATATGTGAATCAATGCCTTTGATATCAGGGAGTGGTGTGGTTACTTTTTCAGGCTGGAGGATGTTGTTCACTGCAGTCCAGAATTTCTGTGGGTTGCTGTTATGTTTCCTTTTTAGGGAAATATAGTGGTTTATCTTGTCCAACCTGACCTGATTTTTTGCTTTATTTCTGAACTCAGCAAAGCTTTGTCTAGTTTCGGGGGTTTTGTATTTTTTGCCAAGTTAACCAAGCTTTGTCTCTAGACTTGAGTAAGATTTTTGTGGCTTTGTTTAACCAGGGAGCAAGGTTACTTCACAATCTTATTGTTTTCAGTGGGGCTAGTTGGTTTAAAATCCCTAGGAATTTGGCATTAAAGTATTCTACTGCAATATCCAGGGGAAGGGTTTTTATAGGAGCCCAGTCACAGGATTTTAGGGCTTCTGAGAATTGCACTGGGGAGAAGTTTTTGTGGAAGTGGATTTGTAAGAGAGCGGGGGTGTTGGTAGATTTTAGTTTGTGCCAAAGGAGAAAGGTTGGGTTATGGTCACTGAGAGAATCAGGTAGTACCCAGAGAGGTGGTCAGTATTGGGCTGGTTAGTCAGAATCCAGTCTAAGGTGGATTCATGTTTGGTGGTTTTGTCAATTCTTGTGGGTGAGTGTATGCGTTGTACGAAATTATATAGGTTTATGTGGTTGGTGGCTATGGGTGAGTGTATGGTGTTCCAGTCTATGTTGACATCACCTAGGAATACAGTTTCTTGGGACAGAAAATGGGAAGCCCAGTGGAGTATAGATTCTAGTGTCTTAATGTTGTCTCCTGGTGGTATATAAATACTGAGTAGGTTTAGCTGTTTGTACTGGTTTAGTAGGATTTTTGTGAATAGGGTCTCAGCAGTGTTAAAATCTGGGGGTTCTTTTTGAAGTAGCTGAACATTTAAATTGAATTTGTAAAGAAGGGCAATGCCACCACCTTTTCTGTGAGGTCTGTCTACTCTTAATATATTGAAACCAGGTGGAGTTATGAAGTTATCTTTAATGTGGGGTTTAAGCCATGTTTCTGTAATCACTATAATATCTGGGTTATATACAGAGATGGTTTCATGTAACTGTTCTATTTTATTTATGATACTGCGAATGTTTAGGTTTAGTATGACTATATCAGTGGATTTGTGTTTAAATGGGAGATTGGGGTCAGGTGTGGTATGGGTGTTATTTGTTGGGCCAGGGTTGGGGTGAATATCACCTCCTAGTAGCAGTTGAGCTGCAATTCTGGTGACGGTTTTAAGATAAAATATAGTTAGGAAGTGGTATTTGAGGCTAAGGTGTTTTTTAGATTGTGAGGTATAATGGATAGGAGAGGTAAGTTGTAAGATTAAAGGGTAATAGATAATTAGTTGTGTGTTTGCAGGTATGGAGGGATTGTTTGTGGTGTATGGTAGGGTGGGTGATTTGATACAGTACATGGTGTTAAGCGGGTGGTGATAAGTGGAGGGGTTGTTCGTGGTGTATGGTAGGGTGGGTGATTTGATACAGTACATGGTGTTAAGTGGGTGGTGATAAGTGCTAATGATGGAGATAAAGTAAAGACAGATGGATAGATACAGCATGAGTAATGGGCTGATGTGGTTGTGGGAGAGTGGCGTTGGTAACGTGGTAATTGTGTTCTCTGTGTTAGAGGGCTGTGGATGGTTGTAGAAGGAGAGGAGTTATATGAAGTTTTGTGGTTAGAGGGCTGTGGATGGTTGTAGAAGGAGAGGAGTTATATGAAGTTTTGTGGTTAGAATAGAGGGTGTTTTGGGTTTGATGGAGTGAGAGTGTGATTTAATTTTAATTGCATGCAGTATAAACAAAATCTTTTAACTTATACAATAACAATGTCAGGCAGAATACAATTAAAATAAATATTTCATTGTCAAAATAGATACGATAGTAAATGCATACAGTAGTAGGGTTTCTTACACTACTGATATTCTATTCAGATACAGTTAAATAACTAACTTATATGACATATAAAACAGATGTTCTTGCCCTTTGGTTTATTTCTTACTTGTGCGGGCAAGAATCCTGTTTGTTGCTTTTGTATAGCATATAAGAAGTGCAGCATACCTAGGGTATGTTTCCACCAGAGGTTAGCGTCACTGCTGTCCACTAACTGATGGCAGCTGTGAAAAATCTATCAGACCGGCCCGCTTGGGTCACCGGAGAAAAAACAGTCTCTAGGGACAAAAGACACATGACAAACCGAAAGGTTAACCTTATATGTGTGTCGCCTCACAATGCCGTGGTGTATACATTCATGTGTGCATGAGTCTTACTGAAGTCTAAAAGCCATCCAAGGTCAGATAGAACAATTATAATTACAGAAGAATAGTAGTCTGTATACCCTCAGTCACACATATAATTCATATGACCTCCTCTGGTGTACATATTTATTGCTATTATTATTTTTAATTAGGTTTAACTTTTGTGACATTTAATATAAAGTGAAATGGAGCAACAGTAAACATAGTTGGAATTTTCTGTATTAGAACCCAGGACCATCTCGATTGCAGCCCTACACTTACATCTCCTGCCACAGGAGTAGTTCAGCAGTACTTGGGTATTTTCCTATTCATTATTAACTTGTGTGTTAACTACTGTGCAAAGCTGCTTAGCATGTTTGTGCAGTGCTAAACAGAATTGATATAATGTATCCATTTTGAAATTGTTGACTTTTTGCCTCCTCTCTACAGGTGTTCTAGACCTGCAGGTGTTGGGAAGGTTGCTTAATTCTGCACAACATCACTAAGTGGTGTTATGCGATGGAAAGCATAACATACAACAATGTATCCTTTTTGAAATTAAGAATGTCTGCATCTTGTCTGCAGGTGTGTTGTCTGCTTTGTGTGTGTGCCATTTCTCCAAATTTGCACAATGAAAAGCATCTTGTAAACAAAACAAGCAAAACTAAACTTGTTTTAGCCTTGTGAGTAGTGTTTATTAGGTTTCATCCTGCAAAGACAAAGGTGGACTTGAGCACTGTTCTGCAAATAGTATATGCTGTATGGATCAACATGTTTAGCAGATATACTGCACACACAAGTTATTTACAGATGTAGTTGATGCATTGGTTATCAACGAAGTACTTTACATGACATGTATTGTGTTTCTTCATTTCCTATGTTTGCGCTGAACCACACATCTCGCAAATACTCCATCCATCCATCCTCAACTCCTTTTCCCATTTTACACAAGGGGTCAGGGTGTCACTTCCACAGTGACAATCATCTCGAGCCAAGGTCTTGCAAATACTGCCATTACAAAAAAACAAAGCTAAAACAAATGTATAACATAAACAACACTACAAAATATATGTTAGTACACATTAAAAATTTTTACTAAAGTCTGGATTTGAACTCTCACACCAATGAACTTTCAAAACACAGGAAGGATGCCTTATCCCTCTTTGCCACAGAAACAGCTTTGCAACAAAGAATAAAAATCATTGTGCATACAAGCTACTGCAACATCATCCACATTATTAACACAACATATGACACTTGTATTCTTCTGACTTGCTTGTACATGTATTAATTTCAGATGTAGTGCAATGAGTGATCATACAACCATTTATGAATATTGTTTGCAGAAATGCAGCTCTGTCTTATTTCTGTGTATCAAAACAGCAAACTGGAGCAAGGTCTTTTGTGGGTCAGCAAGTTTAACATCCCATAAAAATATATAAAAACATTGCAAATGAGGAAAATCCAGATATAAAACAACCTTTTATTAAAGAAACATTCAAATAAAATATGGTAAGTGCTTTCATCTCATAACTTAATGAAACATCATCAGACAAAATAAACCAACAAGAACGAAGTTTAAATGTGTAACAGAAGACACACCTCTTATTTGTTACAGCCAATCAGTAATGCATTACCAAAAAACTAATGCATAACTCATGGAGCCAATGATCTTGGAGTTTTAAAAATGTGTTGAAAGTTAGCTGCTTGAAAAGCAGCTGTACTCACCACTATACTAATTAAACAGCACTGAACATGATAGCTCAAATAAATGACGCATACATTTCACATCAAAAACTTTAAAAATACTGTAAATCACATAATAAATAATATAATAGTTAAACAATAATAAACAGTTCAAATGTATAAATGCAGTTAAATATTTAAAATGTTAAAACTGCCTTTCTTGTCCTTTTGGTCTTAAAATACCTGTTATAGAAAGGTGGCCATTCAAACCTGGCCAATAGTTAGCCCTTAGGTGTAATTGCCAGGCTGATTCCATTCTTTCAAAAATGATAGTCCATGGTCCACCCCTTTCTCCTATCCAGTGCAAAAACTTAAAGGACTGTTCTGGATACACCAGACAGTGCCTTGCTAAAGCATTAGTTTCATCGTTTAATCTTATAGCTTTCACAAGTTTTTTCCAGTTATTGTGTAAAGGAGGGGAATGAATCTGAAGGACATACTAGAAAGGACACCGCACTTTAATTCCACAGGATTCATAAAAGTGTGGGTGTTGTAATTATTGTCTTTTCAATCTTGAAATTGAGGAAGCTTTGATTAATGGTTTTAAATTCAAACCGAAAGACCAATGTTATTGTACTTCTGAAAAAGTGGTGCACTGTACCCAGTGCAGTCCATGTGTATACTTTTACATAGGTAAGACGGAGAGGAAATCAAAAAAACATAACTATGAACATTTGAGAGCTATAAGATTAAAAGAGGAAACCGATGCTTTAGCAAGGCACTGTCTGCAGTACACAGAACATTCCTTGAAGTAATTTGTACCGGATGTAGTAAAGACAGGAGAAAGGGTGTACCATGGACTATAATTTTGGAAAGAAAGGAATTAGCCTGGCAGTTATACCTAAGGGCTTGCTACTGGCCAGCTTTGAATGGCCACCTTTCTATAACTAGTATTTTAAGACTAAAATCACAAGAAAGGTAGTTGGAACATTTTAAATATTTTACTGCATTTATACATTTGAAATCTTTATTATTGTTTAACTATTATATTGTTATTTATTATGTGATTTACAATGTTTTAAAAGTTTTTGATGTGAAATGTATGCATGATTTATTTGAGCTGTCATATTCAGTGCTTTGTATGTAGTATAGTGGTGAGTACAGCTGCTTTAAGCAGCTGCCCTGGGTTTGATTCCCTGCTACCGCACTACTGCACTACTTTCACCACATTTTTAAAACTCCAAGAACATTGAACCCATGAATTATGCATTATTTTTTTTTTTTGTATTGCATTATTGATTGGCTGTAACAAATGAGAGGTGTGTCTTCTGTTACACATTTAAACTTGATTCATGTCAGTTTGGTTTGTCTGACAAAGTTTCATTAAGTTATGAGATGAAAGTTCTTTCCATATTTTATTTGCATGTTTCTTTAATAAAATGTTTTATATCTGGATTTTCCTAATTTACAATGTTTTTGTATATTTTTATGGGATCTTAACTTGCTGACCCACAATAGTCCTTGCTCCAGTTTGCTGTTTTTCGTTTGTTCTTTTGCCCTTTGATTTTGTCTGGTTTATTTCTTTGTATGTTGCTCATTCTTCTTTTGTCTGAGTAGCAATCTGAGACATGCCAACTGTAAGGCATTTTGTATCATTGTCCTTAAAATGTGTGAGAATATTAAATGGCAATAATATACAATTTTCAACAAATGCAGGGGAGGAAAATGTTACTGAACCAAAACTGCAAAAGGTGTCCTGCTTACTTACAATACAAATCATGATACAATTACTTCTAAACTTTGTAAGTCTGACCTAGCTGAGGTATCCACTTGAGGTAAAGTAGTCTGAATTGCTATTTTGTTTTTCTTCTCCCTACCAGTAATCATTGAATGTTGCAATGCATAAGCTTAGGGAGGGCCTGCACTATGTGCCATACGGCACAAAGAATTTGTGATTCAGCAATTCTTCTCAGTTCACACCTCATTTGCATCTTCACTGTGCTCACAGGCCTGAATCTACATTGTAAAAAGGAACCCATGTAGCTAGGGAACCTGAAGGTGGAGGAGACTAGTTTATGTGGATAACAACAAAGAATCTGAACCTGGTTGACTTCTTCGAGGCAGTCACCAAGGCTGTGGATGAGGGCAAGGCAGTGCATACAGCCTACCTCAACCTGGCCAAGGCCTTTGATACCATTCCCCACTCACCAAGCCAGACATCAATCCTTACATCACTAGGTGGGTTGCAAATTGGCTCACAGACAGGACCCACACAGTTAAAGTTGCGGATTCCAAGTCAGCCTGTCGACCAGTCACTAGTGGAGTCCCACAGGACTTGGTCCTGGGCCCTCTCCTGTTTGGCATCTACTTCTCAGAAGTCCAGGTCAATACAGAAGGACTTTGGCTGACCATGTTCACTGATGACTGCAAGCTAGGAGTCATTATCAACTCCCCAAGTGATGCAGACATCCTACAAAAGGGCCTCTCTAAGACCAATGACTGGTGTCAGAACCATGGCCTGAAACTTAATGCCACAAATGTGTATCATCCCCTTTGGAAAAAACTCAGTCACCAAGAATTACCAAGTTGATGGGAGCCCACTGAACACTGAAGGGGCAATAAGAGATCCGGGCACCCTGGTCAACAGCCATCTCGCCTTTGACCACCACATTGCCACTGTGGTCAGAAAGTCCTTCTACATGGCACATTCTATAACCAAATGTTTCACATCCAGGAAGAAAAGTCATCACCCCTCTCTACTCATTCCTCATTAAACCAGTCATTGAGTATAGCGCCCTGTTTGTCATGTACCTGATGAGACACCTACAGCAGCTGGAAAGGCCACAAAAGTACCTCACAAAAAGGATCCTAGGCCTTAAACACATGTCCTACATGGACAGACTGAAGAAATTTCAGCTGTTCTCAGTCTCTTATCATCTACTTAGAGGTGAGCTCTGCTTGACTTACAAAGCCACGTCCGACCAGCCCTACTTGAAATGCTACACCTAAAGAAATACCACTCCCCCTGCCCCACATCCTCCAGAGATCATGACCTCATTGCCACAATTAACAGAACATGCTGGAGGGACAGGTTCATCTCCCAAAGACTGACCATATTCTGGAATAAGCTTCCCATTCATGTCAAGCAGAGCACCTTGCTGGCCCTCTTCAAGAAAAATCTTAATGAGTGGATGGGTAACAGAAAGTTCACTCCAGAGATCATTCATTGGATAGGGGCACTGTGAACTAACATTGGGTGGCATGGGGCCTGGGCAATGTTTTTGGGCTAGGCTTGTATAGGCTCCAGGACCATTAGGTTAGTACACACATATGAACCTATGAATATTGATATTACTTTGGATTTATCTGCATAGACTATTGATCTTGATCAGGTATGATTGCATTTTCCAGTTATAAACTGGATATGCTTAGGTGTCACTTCAAAAATATTTTTACTTGTGCATTAGCAAATGCTACTGTTGTCTGTATGCAGTTTTTAGAAGTTTACTGATGGCATGGGCATTTTTGTCAGGACATTTTACTTTCTTGGATGCACAGTCTTATTAACTTTCATCACAATTGTTAATGTTGCAACTATTTCTCTTTACTCTCTTCCATTGTTATTTCATTGAAATGTAAATGTCCTATATTGTCAATGACACAGGGGTGTTAGCTTTCTAGGATGGCCCATATACACCTTTAGGGGAGTGCTGGCAACAGATAGAGGTGGCTGACAATTGCATAAAAATTAATGTTATGTTGTAAATGTGTACACGTCTTTGGGACAGCTTCTTTTATAGCACTTATAACAATTAACTGATGTTTTATTCCTTTGTTTGGCACCAAAATATAATTTGTCTGTTGTTCTGGGGGTGATGGTAGCCAACTTCCATTTCTGTGTTAGCACAAACAAAATTGTTTGTACAGAGGTTTGCTTTGCTATTGTTACTCAGCGTGTTTTGGCTCCAACCTTGCTTTGTGTGTGACTGTGATATATTATAACCACATAAAGCTTTTTTTTTATATTTGAATATCTTGAAAGTTTTTTGTTTTTCTAGTGGGAAATACTTATGTGTTATATCTAAGCAGGACTTTTATTTATGTGATATTTATGTGTATCATCCTTCGTCTATGTTTTATGTCACCTAGGACTATGGCACCCAGCAATCCCAATCCCTGCAACCCCCCTTCAGTGACCCTGACAATGATGTCATTGTATAAGCATTTAGATCACATGGTGCCTGTCTGCTTGAGAGAGGATGTGGGGATATGTCAGTAAGAATGCAAATTGGTAGCAGATAGTGGACTGTGTCAACACTGTTGGGGGCCTCAGCAGGACATATGATCTGGTCATACAGCCACTGACATGATTTCATCAGCCTGGAGGAGAGCAGCTGCAGTGGCCTATGAATAGATGGCTACTGGGTGCCTGCTACAGAGTCACCACTGACACCAAATGAAGAGTTCCTGTCCACTGTCAGGGTTCCAGACAGCTCAGTGGAAAGTACAACACAGCATGTGATTGATGTTGGTGCTGCTGTTTCAGGGAGAACAAGTATGTCCCAGGAGGAGCGTCCCGGTAGGTTTGCTTATGTCAGTTGTGAAATATTTCTTGTATAGTAATACTGACAGCAATACTTAAGTTGGTTTAACATTTTTTTGGGGAAAGTGGGATTTGTTATCGATTGATACTGTTAACAACACAATCTTGTTCATTACACATAGGCTTGGGGTGGACGTGTCATCCAAGTTTCTGTTAAATGTGTTGTTAATGGACATACAAAGGGCCAAAAAGTTTTCATCCCCTGTGTTACTGTTAATTGTGGTGATAGTGGCCTTACCTTTTGCTTAACTTCTTCCAGGACCATCCTCTCTAGGAAGTGTGACATCATCTGCACATAAGCCAAACATTTTTATTTCAGTACCGATGAGCAGTTCACAGAAATATTTATTTTATCCATATGTGTGATGTGGGTGTCAGGACTGTGTGTGCTGTACTGTCTGCAGTAGCAGCACCACTGCTAGTTTGTTAGCATATATTGGACTGTAGTAGTGTAGCTATTCATTTCTTTTCTGTGTTTGTTGCTTATTATCACAGGTGATCCTGACAGTGGAAGCGTAGGACTCTTACCAGCTGATGTCAGAATACTGTCTGACTCTGATGATTGGTGGTGGTGGTGTGAAAATAGAGGCACAGTCGGGGGGTGCAGAGATTGAATTTGTTGTTGAATCTGAGGTTGACATTTAGCCATCCCCTGTAATTCCATCAGACACAGCCAGTAGGCCCATGCGTAGGCCCATGCTGACTCATTCCAGTCAGCCCTGAGATATTGGAAAGGTGGAGGGTGAGACACTTGATCAGGGTAATGTGGTTACTGTGGCTTCAGTGCCTGTTGAGTCTGGCTGTAGCAAAAGTGTGGGCAAGTTGCCATACTGGAGGGTTGCTAGGAGTGCTTGGAGGAGGCCTTCCATCCATCATCCAGCTGATTCAGGTGTGTCTTTCTCTGCCATGCATATGTTTAGGGCCATCGTGGAGGCACAGGCATGTTTCAATAGGGCCTCCAAAGAAATGCTTAGAGTTGTAGATGTGGCACAGGCTGACATGTGTGACTGCTTCCACAGTGGATCAGATGAATGACAGATTGGAATGGGCAGTGTCTGTGATAGAATGTCTACTGGAGGGGGATGGCATCCACGTGGATATAGGTCAGCCACATCATCTGATTTTTGCTGACGTGGCCGTGCCTGATCGCACTCCCATAGTGGCGCTACTTTCACTGCTCCATCAGTGGTTGAGGTCATGGGGTCATGGTCCTGTGAATTCTCATGAGGATAGCTCGTCCAGCAGACATCAGTCACATTCAAGTAGCAGCGGTGTATCTGACCATTGGCATGGACATGCCAGTGCAACTCCTGGCAGAGCCAGTTCTTGTGGTCGGGTATGACAACTTTGAACTGCCACCTCTACCATGCATGACTCACACCTGTTCAACATACTAAGATGTACAGCTAGCACAGAGCTTCGCAATGTTCTTTCACACACCAGTTTCACCTGAAGTGCCCATACAGCCACACACACATAATAGTTACGTGGGTCATTCATGAGGCTTAAAGCTCATGCTGTCTCAGTGGCCATTTGGTACTTTATCCAAATGTCTGCCTATTTGTCTTTCTTACTAGCATGCACTCACCTATCTTTTGTGTCAGCCTAGGCTTCCTGCCCCCCACCACCACACAACACCCTGTGCAAGTGATGATAACGGTGCCTTATCCTTGTTTTCTATTTTTTTAATTCAAGCACACATAAACTTTGCTTCTGATGTTCAGGGTACATAGCTGACCTAGTGCTTAGTATATCTGTTTGTGAAGCTGGTTTGCTAATTGTACTCCTTTCTTACAGGTTATTGTAATGTGTACATCTGGACCAAGACATAAATAAAAGCATGACAAGGGCTGAACAATAGGGAAATGTTTTAAATATTTTGGTCTTATAAAGTTAGACAATTGATAGAATCAAACAGCTTTTGCATCAGTATTTTTAAGAATTTTCTGAGGATTTTGAAGTCTGAAACTGAAATGTGTCATTAATTTCTACCTTCTTTCTTTAATTATTTACCTGTACCAAATTATGAGGCCATGCTGAGGATGTTTGGTGACTATCGGGGCTTTTGAGAGGTATGAATGTGTGAATCTTTGATGGTTGAGGCTTATTATTTGATAGAGGACATGTATTCACATAAGTCACTGCTGTCGCATGTTGATATCATTGCTGTAAAACTCAACCACCTTTTACTTACTTACATTACAAAGTGACAGTATGCAAAGATATGCCATTCATTTGTACTGTTACACATTTTTTTTAATATTCCAGGTTCAACACTTATCTTGTAAATCCGGCAGTTGCTACAGTTTTAGTTCAGGGCTGAGTCTGCCTGATGCTAGCAGTACACAGCCATTCCATAGATAGGTCAGGGTTGTAAGCATTGCCTGCCATCAAGGTTACTCCATGTATGTGCATAGGATGAAGGGTTTAGCCCATTAGGTGGTGAGTGAGTATGCTATGCATTTCCACTTAGCCAGTGTGAGAGCATATTGAGTATGCCTATGTTTGTCTACACCCACAGCAGCTGCTGGTTCCCCCTCTGGCTCCTCACCTGTGTGTGGCTGCTGTATGGTGGTGGGATGTGAGTCCCTTCCCCTTGTTTATCCTGCTGATGCTGTTTTCTCAGGATGATGTTGTGTAGCATGGCACAGATGGTGAAGATTTCAGTACATGTAAGTGGATTGTACTGCAGGGGTCCTCCAGATGTATCTGAGCACCAGAACCATGACTTCAGCAGCCCAAGCACCCTATGTGATATTTCTGATTTGAGCATATGCCTCATTATACTTTTCTTCAGTTGGTGTGTATGCATTTCTGATGGGTGTCCTCAGCTATGCTTTCAGTGCATAAACCTGTATCCTCCAGTAAATGACCTTATGGGATATTACCCCAGTAAACATCTCATACAGTTGGGAGTTGTGCCAGATATGTGACTTGTGGTAACTGACTGAGTTGCCAGCACACACATTTAAGATGATTCCCTTAGTGTTACACATGAATTGGCATTTAATGAAGTGGAATACCTTTCTATTTATGTAGACTCTTCTCTGTTCCCCAGGTGGTGCTTTGATTTCTATATGTGTACAATCTATGGCACCCAGTACTTCAGAATCGTGTGCTACAAGGTAGAACTCCTGCATATCTGTGGCCCTGTCCTCAGATGTACAGGAAAAATATATGTAATCACTGGGATGTTGGAGTGTAGCATTCAGGAACTGATGGAGGATCTCGGATGCTGATGCCTGTGACACCCCCAGCATGACCCCTGTATGTTTTGTAGCTAAAATTCTAAGTGCTACATATACCTTTGTCTCCACTGGTACTGGTTCTTCTTAGTTTGCCTTTGGTCTGACTTGAGGATGATAGTGATTGCAGAGTTCCTGCAGTGTGTCTCTATCCATCCTGTAGTGCTCTACAACTTCCACCTCATGCAGACTGTGAGAAGTTAAACGTAGTCTGAAAGCTCTTCTCCTTCTTGGCTGTGGTCTGTTAGCAGCAGCAGCATGGACTTCGACCTGTTGCACAGACACATGAATAAGGACAATAGCAGCCCCGAGCATTCTTTCTGTGTAGACTAGTCTCCGTAGCTGTATTCCAGTAGGTTCTGGAATTAGCAAGGAATACCAGCACTGAGTCTACACAGTTGCTTTATAGCATGTTGAATAGCTCCTCCATCTTGGATTGGTTGATTAGCATACAATTCAGCTACTTATGCTGTAATTAGCATGCCATGATGTTTACCATGTCTGTTTGGCTCTAGACACCATGTTGAGCCACTTACTGAATCCAAAACAGTGCACTGCCATATGCGTGTCGTGTACATGGTCGTAGCAGACCATGTAGGCTTTATTGAATCTGCCCTATCATGTCTCGCAATGCTGATTTCTCAGAGTGACTAAGAATTTAATATGATCTTACAGTATTATCTTTTGGGCAACTTATTACAAAATAAATTAGGTCTGTCAATTCCGAAAATACCACTTCTTGTGAATTCATACTCAAATCCATTGTTTTTAAATTTCTGTCAAAATCCAGTAAAATTCTAAAATTGGTGCTAAGTGCAAAACAATTCAAAGAATCTGACATTTTAGACTCCTTTAGTCTTTCAACAAAACTTGAATTTATCCTGCCAATTCTGTAACTTAGTTATATTTTTAAAATTGCTTTTTTCTCTTAAAGATACATAAAAATCTGCTTTTGATTTGTTTGCATAAACCACAAAATTTACAGACATAATATTTGTGTTGAGTGGAGACCAGAGTAACAGTTACCAGCATAACACAAGGGATTTCACCTTATGAAAGTGAGTCTTCATTATTTTAGTAAACATTGATCAATGGCTTTTCAACAATGAACAGTTTAGTGCCAATCAAATACAGAATCCATTTCTGTCACTGGGATCCATTTCTGTCACTGGATTGTGCATGGTGAATAAAAGCATGATTGATGCATTCTCTATTGGAAGTTGAAGGGACAAATTATAGTTTGATCATTTTTATATAAAGGAAGAGGCAAAGAGGCAAAAATGAGTTAGACACACAACATATTGTTACATGACCCACCATTTTTATATATAAATGTCCATTTATATCCTTCAGAGATGTGATCATGTTAAAAAGACTGTTTTTTTAACAATTAATGAGTTATTCTCCCTACCAATAAAATAAAATGTCATTGATATTACATAATTTATGTATTTACTGAATTCTTATATTAAGCTGATATGTATATACCAATAAATATTATATAATCAGATGTACATGAATGTAACAACATTAAAATACTATTTATTTAACATGTAACTTTTATTTTTCCTTTGGGTCCAGTAATTTGGTAAATACATAGTATTACCTGGGACTTGAAATACATTTTTATATATTTTACTAGTTGAAACAAAACTAACTCAGAGAAATTATTATGTTTTACTGTTACAAATGGGTGGTTCAGACTCCTTTACAGAACTTCTTCTGCTGAGATGCAAGTACAAAATCTGCTAATTGCCCTAATGGCAAAATGTATACCTCCAGATGGACTGCCTTTACAATTAAAAGGTCAGCAATGCCTAAAGAGCTGGCCTGCCAACACAATTTACAGATTAAACTGCATTATGGAAAACCCTGATTCAAAACTATGTTATAGTTTGTTGGTGGACTACTTCTTCAGATAAGCTCTGACGGGGGCGATATAACATACAAGACCCCTTCTAAATCCATCTTTGTGTACAAAGCTGAATAACATATGCTGCCATGGAACTTTCCCATGCTCTGTGTTTTTTTGTTTTAAACAAGGAACATGTTTATTAAATTACCACTTATGACATAGGCAATCATACATTTATATAAATAAAAACAGACCATATTGACATGTTTTTAGTTGCAAACATTAAACATCACTTATAATCTGGCCAGGAATCGCCAGTCAAACATTATATAGCTCATTTAAATTCCACATTCTTTTAAACCTCATTCCTCATCCAAAACATTATTCTGCATGTATTGCTCCCATAATTCCCATGTTTTCTATGTAATTTGTTCCTACCTTTTTCTTAAGATCCCATTTCCAGTTGTTTTACCTCTATTACTATATTTACTACTTCTAGTACAATTGGTTTAAACTTTGATGTCCATTTTCAAGTAACTGATTTTTTTGGGGTAGCCGCCATAGCTAGACTTAGCAAAGCTTTACTATTTCTAGGCAATTCTGATTCTATATCTTAGCTCAAAAGACTAATTTCCTTAGTAACAGCAATTTGCTCTCTCAGAATTTCTGATAGTGTAGTCTGCAGGGAATTTTTAAATGCTAACTTAATACTCTCCCAAAAAACATGTTCCCCATCACACCTCCAGTGATCATAAGTCTTATAAACTTGCAGCATTTTTGGGAGTCATATATATATCCCCCATTAACTCTGTCTGCAAAAATTTCCTTTCTCCATTCTTGTGTTGGCTTAGTTCTTAGAATACTTTCTGCTACTTTATAAATATAATATTCTGTATGGTTATTGTTATTCTTCTTAAGGATCTGCATCCGAAATCCCAGTTTCTCCTTGTTTCTTGAGTCCCCCCCCCCATTTCGTCATCATCCTTTTCCATTTTGAATAATAGCTTTCTGCTTATGCTGTGTATAATAGCCCCTACAGTGTAGCTCCGAAATACCTCTTCAAATTGGGTAATGCTAAACCACCTTGTTCTATTGGAAGGATCAACTTCTCCCACTTGACTCTTGCCGTCTTCCCCTCCCAGATAAAATCCTTCAACTCTTTATTAATTGCTATCGACAGGTTACAGTATCTTCTTATCAGTAGCTTCACAGGCAATAGCAGGATGATGGTGCATCCAGCAGGAACGTTTCTGTCTGAAACTGTAATCGTACAGTGTTCTGTCACTCAGCTTGGCTCTATACATTGAGGACAGAGATAGGCGGAGATTAGTTGGCTGTAGAAATAAAGTAGAAACAAGGAGTATACAGAGCCAGGAGTGTCAAATGAGAAAGAAAATGAGGTAGATAGCAGTGGGGGAGATCAGGGGATACTGAGGGGCTAAGAGGAAGGTGGGGCAATAGTCAAGGGCGTAGTAGCCTGATATGGCAAATATAATTTACAATAAAAGCAGAATTCCTCTTTATAAATGCAGTATGAAAACACATCAATAGCCATCTAATTTAGTTGCATGTACTGATATTATACTGCTTAAGACATACATTAAACTCAGCCAATACAGCATGACAATCCAACATGCTTGTATCCTACCTTCAAACAGCACTTAGACGATTACACTGACATGCAGTTCAATATACTGCTCTGTGAAATGCATGCAGGGCAGAATTAAACAGCAGTAAAGCAGTACATACAGGAATATATACAACCTTCAAAGCCAAACACAACTACCACAGTCAATGAAAGGTCATTCTTAACAGCTCATCTGATAATAGAGAAAGCTGGAGAATGTGGTGTGGAATTTCTTAGAAAGGAATTTGGGAGGGGGAACTTAGGGTCATGATCGGTTGAAGGGTCAACTGTAAAAACTGTTTAGCAGCAAAAATTATAGTATGTTATGAAACAGTTTAAAAAAATACTGGCATAACTATAAATAGTCATGTGTGAAAGACTTAAGGCAAGTGGAGGACTGCACAGATTTTATTGTTAATATCTTACAAAAATAAAGGGGCTTACTACATTTTATATAAGGATCTTTCTTGATCTCTTCAAAGCCTCTGACATGGTCAACCACCAACTATTCATACACACACTTACAACTATTCCACTAGATGTCCAGGCTATCCAATGGCTCAAGTCTTATCTGAGTGGTAGACAACAGGCTGTACTATGGCAGAACAAACTAGCTTCCCTTCTACCTATCACCCTTGGGGTCCCTGTATTATTTTTTATCTTTATTAATGACCTATACACGGTCATCCCAACAGCCACCTGCATTCAATATGCAGATGACTCCACTTTGATTTGCTCTGCCACGTCCCCTTTAAGTCTGTAGACTCTATCCGAAAATGTTTCTAATGCTGTCAAAAATTCTGTAATCGACGTCTCCTATTAAATCCTAACAAAATGAAGCTATTGCTTTTCTCCCCCATTCGTAAAGCCTCCGCTCCAACCTTTACTATAAAATCTAACAATGGCACTGTCATTGTCCCAGATCCCTGTACCAAACTCTTAGGTGTAACAGTTGATAATAACCTCAATTTTGATATGCATATTAATCAAACTATTAAAAAAGTTAATAAAAAAACTTGGCTCACTATACAAGATCAAACCTTTCCTCACTCCACTAGCTTGGATGGTAATTGCCCATACACATCTACTTTCCACCCTCCTTTATGCATCCCCTCTCTTCATGAACTTGAGTAAGTCTGACCTTAAACTCTCCAGCTGCTTTAATCATATTGCTAGATTTGCCAATGGAGCAGTATACAGAACACACCACTGTCTGAACCTAAACAATCTAGGGTGGCTAGAATTGCTTATCCACCTTCATTACAATCAGCTAATAGTAGCACATAAAATTCTCTACCAACCTGAAAACACACCTGTACTTATAAAAATGATCACCCCTTACAGCAACCTCAAGACACTTCGCTCATCCAACAAATTACTAGTCCAAACCCTCAAAAGCGATAACTCATCTGGAGCCTCTCTATATGACAACTCTGTTGGCAAAATATGGAACTCAGTTCCTGCTGAGCTTACTTCAGAACCCATTCTAACCCAATTAAAAAAAAAATCTAAAACAGTATTTTAAAAGGCAATGGCTATTTTTATTTATTTATTTATTTTTTTATTTTGTTATTTTAATTTTATTTTTTGATAGGTCCATTTTCAGCGCTAACCCGAAAAAAGAACACAATAATCCGGGAACATTAGAAGAAAACAGTACAAACATTTATTTAGTATAGTATAGACAGAAAGTATACCATTTACCTGGTATGTAGAATAATAGTTAATATACAGCTGATTTTAGTAATACAATAAGTACAGTAAATACAAATAATATATATATTAAGTGTTTTTTTTTTTTTTTTTTTTTTTTTTTGTTTTTATTCATTAAATTTTTATTTATAAAGTTAATAGTAGTAAATATTGGTGTAAACCATAAGTTAGTAAAAATGTACAGGTTAGTAAATAGTAAGAGTTAGTAATAGATTAGGAGATGAAGATCAGGTAGTTAGGGTTAGAAATAGTCTCTGTTGGGATAGAGTGTTTTCTAGGAATACATGGTGGAATGAATTTACTAGTGTTATAATGTTTACTGTATAGAGTGGATGAAATGTAGAGATGAATCGTATAGGGAAAGAGTCGAATCTGGAAAATAGTGTAGTGTACTGTAGTGGAGCAGTTGGCAGCTGGGGGATAATATGTTTTAGTATAGCAAGGTCAATATAGATGAGGGAAAGATGTTAGAATAATGGGATGTCAAAGGGTGTGCTGGTTTGTGCTTTGAGATTTGTTCCAGAGTGATTTGTAGTGCTTGTTGTTTTATTTTCATGTGATTACCTGAGAATTTTTTTATGTCTAATTTGAGTCTAGGAATTTTTTGTTGCTGGTGGTGTGGGGCTTAATTAGTTGTTGGAGGGCAGTGTTTTCAGGGTAGTAGTAGTGGGGTATGGTTTGTTAAGTAGTCTAGTTTGCGCAAAGGTTAGGAATGAGTTATAGCAGCCTGATTGGTTAGAGTTACGTTGTAGTTGAGATAGCATAGGAGTCTATTTTAAAATTATTTTGTTTGTTTGTATTTGGATTTGAGGTTTGAGTTGCAAATTGTGAAGGTTAGTTAAGATAGGGTTAGTAGAGGGAAGGATAGTTGGCTTTTGATAGAAAGATAATGATAGAGGATAGATAGTGGCTTTGGTTTAGTTAGTCTAGAGCAGATTTGAGCTTTTTTTTTTCTTTTTTAGGTCGGGTTTTTATTTGGATATTTGATGGTTTGTGTTATATGGATATCAATGGGTGGTGGTTATCAATGTCAACTTTAGTGTTTTTGAGTGGGTTGGTTTGGTTTGATTAGAGTGTTTTTTTTGGAAGATATTGTATGGTTTGTCCAGGATTGGATGAGGAGTGGGTAGATTTTAGTTTTTTTTTTTGTTTTTGAAGGGTAAAGGTTTTTTTGGCTAGGGGTTGTATTTAGTGTTGTTGTGTGTTTGGGGTGTGTGATGGTCCTGGCAGCACAGGTTATGGTGGCAGCATATGGTTATTGAAGTGTCATGAGCTTGAAGAGAAGTGGTGAAGAAGAAATGAAGGAGAAATGCTAGGAGGAGAAGCGGTGAGGGACTGGGGGACTCCCTGATGGACTCCTATGAGAGGGGACACTTTGCTTGTTGGAGCAGAGCTGCTTGGCAGCTGATAAATAGCTGCCTGATAGCCAACAAACCAGAGTAGGGTGAGGCAAAATAGATAGAGATTTGAGAGAATATTGAGCAGATTGTTGTCAAAGGCTTTTGATAAGGCGAGGAAGATGGAAGAGGAAGAAAAGACCTTGGTTTCTAAAAGTGAGTGATTGACTGTGTTATGGGATAGAAGGGGCAGTGGTTGTGTGCTGTGGGAGTGTGGTTGGGAGTTGGAGGTAGTTGTTAGTTTTGAAGATTGATATATTGCAGAAGTTGCAAGTGGACTCTCTTTTCTTTTTTTTTGATAAGTGTGATAGTGGAGCACGATAGTTGGTTAGCTCTAGCTCTAAGGAGTTGCCACCTTTATGCAGAGGGAATGGGGAGGAGATTTTCAGTTGGTGGACTCTTGTGTTCTGAGATGAGATTATTAATAAGAATTGACACTGGGTAGGATATGGTGTCTGCTGCTATCTGAAGGAAATCAGCCTATGTCCTTGCTCTACTCCTGACTAACTCTGGTAATATAAACATGTGCTAAAGATGTCTTTTGGCCATCCGTACATTGCTTCCTAATTGTTACTCTATAACAAATCAGATTTATATATGACAGAATGAATTACGTGTATCCTATGTATTGTATCTGTAACACTGTTTTAACTTATTTAATGTAATAGATTTTCTGTATGTATGTATGGAGCTTTTCTCCCTGGGCTTCTGCTGAAAATGTACAAGTATTCAGTCGGACTATCCTGGTCAAAAAATATAAAATAAAAAATATATCTTTATGAGGATAGCCCGATTGGTTTCTTAAAATAATTGAAAATGGGAGAAAGAAAAGGTTAAAAAAAGGAAGCTGTACAACAGAGGGGAACTCAGAAGGAAGCATCAAGTGGGCTGCACATCATGAGGTGGGAGAGGAAGGGCAGTATTTTTTGGAGGGATACACCTCCCTAGTTTTTCAATTTTTTTTTTATAAGAGGGTTGTGTGGGTGGGATATAGGCAAGAGACAGGATAACAGAAGGAGGGGGTGAAAAAGAGTCCAGCCCAACAACTGCTTCCTGGGCCACAAAACCTTCCTGATGTTGAAGGGCAGGGTCTTTGGAGGCATGATGGTCGGTGCAGACCAGGACAATGAGTCTTCTACCTACCAAAGAGAATCTTGGACTGGCTGAAGGTATCTGTTCACTATCTGTTCTACGACATCCTCAGCCAGTTCCCAAAGTCCATGTTCAGTGAAGTTTATAAGGCTGCCATATACCAGGTTGTGTGCAGGACTGGTACCACCACACTGACCCACTGAGGATGTCCCTGGACAGGCAGAGGGTAAGCACTTTCTAACCTGGGAAGCATGTAGCTGGGCTGCTCATAAGGATTCTGGTCCTGTAGAAAAATGGAAAGAAATGGGATGGAAACAAAATAAAGAAGGAGAAAGGAATACATAATTAAAATAAGAAAAAGAGAGAAAAACAGGAGAGACAAAGAAGGAATACAGACAAAAAATAAAACGTTGTTGCACATTATTCAAATCTTCATTTATTTTTATTAAATCTTTATTCAGCTATAACAAAATGTATGAGAAATGCTTATGCATACATGGGAAAAGTCAGTGTATTGCTGTCAAGTCTTGGTGTGTTTTCCATTTGCAACCTAATGACACTAATGAGATATACTGGTTTAACATAAGGAACAGTAATGTGTTTGAAACGTCTGCCTGATATGGATTTGGCTACAATATTGCCCTGAAAGCACTCTAGTTTGTTAATTATATTTATATATCAATATCTGTGCAGTTAAGTAGAATAATGAAATCAATTAAAGATGAAAAACAGCATTTATTACTTGACATTTCTTTTTAAAAATGTTAACGTTTTTGTTCATTCTTACCAAGACCTCAGCCAATCTTGTCAGTCTTCTACCTTGTTGATTGGAATTATATCAGATCTCCTGTCTGGCTATTGAGAACACATAGCAGGTTGATTACCTCCTTCTGACTTCTTTCCTTAATATTTTGGACATGACTACTAGTGCTACTGTACAAGGCACTGTAGTTACTACTGCACTTGCAGAGTATATGTGTTTGTTTCTTTAAACATTTCTTCATATCTGAAGTATAAAAACAGATTGCCATACTGTGCTAATTCCTTTTAATGCAAATTGTAGTAGCAGGAGTGTATGCTCCATCAAATTATTACACTTTCACGTGTGTACATCTTTTCAGTTTAAGGAAGGGGTGATGTCTGGAAGCTTACAATATACTTTTAGTGTAGGTTCTACTTTCAGCTGTTGTGGTTTGCATACCAAAGTTGCAGTTGTAAATTTTCCTTAGGCAGAGAGAGAATTTGTACACATGCAAAAATGTAACAACTGAAGTTTTCAATTCCTTTCAATTCGGCCTTCATTAAAAAAAGCATATTTACTGTTACAGATGGATGCAGTACATATACTTCATGACAATAATGTGTGCTTTGATAATTTTCTGCTTAATAACTGTAAGTATATAAGAGGATAGTTTAGAAATCTGTACAGAAATAATACAACCAGTCTTCTTGCACTAAATTATGTGTTGGTCATTCACTTGACACAGCAGCTACCCCCCCCCCCCCAACCTCCACTCTGATTAGGATGTGGTGCTTTACTGTGTTCAGCCATCTTGTACAAGCAGTTGATATTGTGGAAGAAATGACTGTCTTATACAATGATCATACTAATAAATATTTTCTGGTGAACACAAAATCCTTTCTTTACAAAAACTGCACATATTTAAGTACTAAGGTAATACCTACTGCACATGAAATTTTGTGGGACTGCAAATATTTTTTTTTTCTCTTTGCGTATAAATACATATATTTATATACATGAAGAAAATAATTGTAAGTGTAGACAGGTGGCTGTACATCTGTATTTTGTAAACATATATGTACATACTTACATATCTTTCCTTACTAATAAATACACATTTGTATTTATGCGCAAACGTATGTCATCACATAAACATTCCCTATTTATTTACAGATGCAGTTCTGCATGCAGATATGTTTGTGTCTTATTATGCATATATATTTGCTGCTACATATAATTCTTGTAGCATCTGCCTTCATTAATGCAGTTGTTCTATAGTTTATTTTTCAAACCCATGTTTGATGTGATTAAAAATAAATAATAATAAAAAAGTAACACATACTATAGAACTCTGCCTTCTTGCCATCACATGATCTACCCACTCAGTTAGCTGGTCAGGTCTATGCTTCTGTAGGCCATCATACCTGCATCACCTTTGGGGGCAAGAGTAGGTGATCCCTGTCAGGGTTGACAGGTGCAAACCCAACTCCTGCCTGATGCTAATCTTTTACCAGTCTGATCCTTTTACACAGGCTTGTATCTTATCCAGGTACAAATTACTCAGAAGGTGGGGCATAGTTTTGTTCTCTTTATCAGACCAGTTTGGAGTGCGACCGTATGCCTTTACAGGTGTTGCTGTCATTAGAAGTGTCAGTACCAGAACGAAGAAAGTTTAGAACTATTTCCTCTGGGGTCTGACACTACCCTAACCAATTCCATTTAATGAGCAGGGGTATTAGACCTGCTACCTATATTGTTGGCAAGTTTGGTGTTACTAAAAATGCCTTCTCACCTACATGTTTGTTTAAAGAACTACATTCACATTTCCTTTATATGGTTGATAAAAGTCTTTAATGAGATCATCAGTGTTATCGTACACACACCTGCTGCTGAGATCATCAGTGCTATCGTACACACACCTGCTGCTGAGATCATCAGTGTTGTCGTACACACACCTGCTGCTGAGATCATCAGTGTTATCGTACACACACCTGCTGCTGAGATCATCAGTGTTATCGTACACACACCTGCTGCTGAGATCATCAGTGTTGTCGTACACACACCTGCTGCTGAGATCATCAGTGTTATCGTACACACACCTGCTGCTGAGATCATCAGTGTTGTCGTACACACACCTGCTGCTGAGATCATCAGTGTTATCGTACACACACCTGCTGCTGAGATCATCAGTGTTGTCGTACACACACCTGCTGCTGAGATCATCAGTGTTATCGTACACACACCTGCTGCTACTGTTTTGTCCTGTTTTTGCTGTCCTTTTTGACTGTATTACACACGAACGTCAGGAAGGATTCATTCCTTTGTATATCCTTCTTGCAGTATAGCATCAGTATTAATTTTATTTTGGGGGGATCATTTGTTTATTCATTTCTTAAGAAATAAGTATTCCTGTCTACGTCAGTAGCAACTTAAATGTTGAGTGATTTGTGTTGGTAAGGTGTGCTACATGATGCTGGATGGGCAGGGATTATGCTTCATGGCTGTGCAAGCTCACATGACTATAACATCGTTTTGCCTTTTTCAAACATTGTCAGCTTAGAGAATAACTGTAGTTATTCATGTATTCCTGCAGCAGCATTCTTGGGATTACAACAGAATCCACCACTATCCCCAGTGTGCTCACAAGAACCCAAGGCTGTGCTCACGGCTGCCTGAAGCCTGGTTAAGTGGCTAAGTTACCTTACACATTCACATATCACTGTGATTCATAGTGATAAGTATACAATGGTGTAATTTGCATATAAAATGCATAAATTACCCTGAACTTATATGAATAAGTTTAACATCACCATGTTGTGATTACAAGAGTTGCATAGCAAAGGTTTTAGGAAACTACAGACTTTTTGAAGTAAGCAATTGAAATATTGCAAATTTATGTGAAATACTTCACAATGTTGTTACGTTACTTCTCTTGCATGAATACGTTTGCTTTACTGATATGATGGACAGATTAGAATACTGCCAAATTGTCACTTCTAAATGGAAATTAATTTCTTGAATTAGAAAAGCTCCAGAGAGTTAGGCAATCAGCATCTGCTCCTCTGTTTATACCGAGCAGTCCAAGAGAACTACAAGTGCTTAAGTTAATTTTTGTACTGCATTTGCTGCACTTTGTATTTCATAACGACTGCTCCTTGATTTAATTGCTACTGCATTTGCTGCACTTTGTATTTCATACCGACTGCTGCTTGATTTAATTGCTACTGCATTTGCTGCACTTTGTATTTCATACCGACTGCTGCTTGATTTGTTACTGCATTTGCTGCACTTTGTATTTCATACCGACTGCTGCTTGATTTGTTACTGCATTTGCTGCACTTTGTATTTTATAACAACTGCTGCTTGATTTCATTGCTACTGCATTTGCTGCACTTTGTATTTCATACCGACTGCTGCTTGATTTCATTGCTACTGCATTTGCTGCACTTTGCATTTCATACCGACTGCTGCTTGATTTAATTGCTACTGCATTTGCTGCACTTTGTATTTCATACCGACTGCTGCTTGATTTCATTGCTACTGCATTTGCTGCACTTTGTATTTTATAATGACTGCTGCTTGATTTTATTGCTACTGCATTTGCTGCATTTTGTATTTCATACCGACTGCTGCTTGATTTCATTGCTACTGCATTTGCTGCACTTTGTCTTTCATACCGACTGTTGCTTGATTTAATTGCTACTGCATTTGCTGCACTTTGTATTTCATACCGACTGCTGCTTGATTTCATTGCTACTGCATTTGCTGCACTTTGTATTTCATACCGAATGCTGCTTGATTTCATTGCTACTGCATTTGCTGCACTTTGTATTTCATACCAACTGCTGCTTGATTTAATTGCTACTGCATTTGCTGCACTTTGTATTTCATACCGACTGCTGCTTGATTTAATTGCTACTGCATTTGCTGCACTTTGTATTTCATACCGACTGCTGCTTGATTTAATTGCTACTGCATTTGCTGCACTTTGTATTTCATACCGACTGCTGCTTGATTTAATTGCTACTGCATTTGCTGCACTTTGTATTTTATAACGACTGCTGCTTGATTTCATTGCTACTGCATTTGCTGCACTTTGCATTTCATACCGACTGCTGCTTGATTTAATTGCTACTGCATTTGCTGCACTTTGTATTTCATACCGACTGCTGCTTGATTTAATTGCTACTGCATTTGCTGCACTTTGTATTTCATACCGACTGCTGCTTGATTTAATTGCTACTGCATTTGCTGCACTTTGTATTTCATACCGACTGCTGCTTGATTTAATTGCTACTGCATTTGCTGCACTTTGTATTTCATACCGACTGCTGCTTGATTTAATTGCTACTGCATTTGCTGCACTTTGTATTTCATACAGACTGCTGCTTGATTTAATTGCTACTGCATTTGCTGCACTTTGTATTTCATACCGACTGCTGCTTGATTTAATTGCTACTGCATTTGCTGCACTTTGTATTTCATACCGACTGCTGCTTGATTTAATTGCTACTGCATTTGCTGCACTTTGTATTTCATACCGACTGCTGCTTGATTTCATTGCTACTGCAATTGCTGCACTTTGTATTTCATAACGACTGCTGCTTGATTTAATTGCTACTGCATTTGCTGCACTTTGTATTTCATACCGACTGCTGCTTGATTTAATTGCTACTGCATTTGCTGCACTTTGTATTTCATACCGACTGCTGCTTGATTTAATTGCTACTGCATTTGCTGCACTTTGTATTTTATAACGACTGCTGCTTGATTTCATTGCTACTGCATTTGCTGCACTTTGTATTTCATAACGACTGCTGCTTGATTTCATTGCTACTGCATTTGCTTCACTTTGTATTTCATACTGACTGCTCCTTGATTTAATTGCTACTGCATTTGCTGCACTTTGTATTTCATACCGACTGCTGCTTGATTTAATTGCTACTGCATTTGCTGCACTTTGTATTTCATACCGACTGCTGCTTGATTTAATTGCTACTGCATTTGCTGCACTTTGTATTTCATACCGACTGCTGCTTGATTTGTTACTGCATTTGCTGCACTTTGTATTTCATAACGACTGCTCTTTGATTTAATTGCTACTGCATTTGCTGCACTTTGTATTTCATACCGACTGCTGCTTGATTTAAATGCTACTGCATTTGCTGCACTTTGTATTTCATACCGACTGCTGCTTGATTTGTTACTGCATTTGCTGCACTTTGTATTTCATACCGACTGCTGCTTGATTTGTTACTGCATTTGCTGCACTTTGTATTTTATAACGACTGCTGCTTGATTTCATTGCTACTGCATTTGCTGCACTTTGTATTTCATACCGACTGCTGCTTGATTTCATTGCTACTGCATTTGCTGCACTTTGCATTTCATACCGACTGCTGCTTGATTTAATTGCTACTGCATTTGCTGCACTTTGTATTTCATACCGACTGCTGCTTGATTTCATTGCTACTGCATTTGCTGCACTTTGTATTTTATAACGACTGCTGCTTGATTTTATTGCTACTGCATTTGCTGCATTTTGTATTTCATACCGACTGCTGCTTGATTTCATTGCTACTGCATTTGCTGCACTTTGTCTTTCATACCGACTGCTGCTTGATTTAATTGCTACTGCATTTGCTGCACTTTGTATTTCATACCGACTGCTGCTTGATTTCATTGCTACTGCATTTGCTGCACTTTGTATTTCATACCGAATGCTGCTTGATTTCATTGCTACTGCATTTGCTGCACTTTGTATTTCATACCAACTGCTGCTTGATTTAATTGCTACTGCATTTGCTGCACTTTGTATTTCATACCGACTGCTGCTTGATTTAATTGCTACTGCATTTGCTGCACTTTGTATTTCATACCGACTGCTGCTTGATTTAATTGCTACTGCATTTGCTGCACTTTGTATTTCATACCGACTGCTGCTTGATTTCATTGCTACTGCATTTGCTGCACTTTGTATTTTATAACGACTGCTGCTTGATTTCATTGCTACTGCATTTGCTGCACTTTGCATTTCATACCGACTGCTGCTTGATTTAATTGCTACTGCATTTGCTGCACTTTGTATTTCATACCGACTGCTGCTTGATTTAATTGCTACTGCATTTGCTGCACTTTGTATTTCATACCGACTGCTGCTTGATTTAATTGCTACTGCATTTGCTGCACTTTGTATTTCATACCGACTGCTGCTTGATTTAATTGCTACTGCATTTGCTGCACTTTGTATTTCATACCGACTGCTGCTTGATTTAATTGCTACTGCATTTGCTGCACTTTGTATTTCATACCGACTGCTGCTTGATTTAATTGCTACTGCATTTGCTGCACTTTGTATTTCATACCGACTGCTGCTTGATTTAATTGCTACTGCATTTGCTGCACTTTGTATTTCATACCGACTGCTGCTTGATTTCATTGCTACTGCATTTGCTGCACTTTGTATTTCATACGACTGCTGCTTGATTTCATTGCTACTGCATTTGCTGCACTTTGTATTTCATAACGACTGCTGCTTGATTTAATTGCTACTGCATTTGCTGCACTTTGTATTTCATACCGACTGCTGCTTGATTTAATTGCTACTGCATTTGCTGCACTTTGTATTTCATACCGACTGCTGCTTGATTTAATTGCTACTGCATTTGCTGCACTTTGTATTTTATAACGACTGCTGCTTGATTTCATTGCTACTGCATTTGCTGCACTTTGTATTTCATAACGACTGCTGCTTGATTTCATTGCTACTGCATTTGCTTCACTTTGTATTTCATACTGACTGCTCCTTGATTTAATTGCTACTGCATTTGCTGCACTTTGTATTTCATACCGACTGCTGCTTGATTTAATTGCTACTGCATTTGCTGCACTTTGTATTTCATACCGACTGCTGCTTGATTTAATTGCTACTGCATTTGCTGCACTTTGTATTTTATAACAACTGCTGCTTGATTTCATTGCTACTGCATTTGCTGCACTTTGCATTTCATACCGACTGCTGCTTGATTTAATTGCTACTGCATTTGCTGCACTTTGTATTTCATACTGACTGCTGCTTGATTTAATTGCTACTGCATTTGCTGCACTTTGTATTTTATAACGACTGCTGCTTGATTTCATTGCTACTGCATTTGCTGCACTTTGTATTTCATACCGAATGCTGCTTGATTTCATTGCTACTGCATTTGCTGCACTTTGTATTTCATACCGACTGCTCCTTGATTTAATTGCTACTGCATTTGCTTCACTTTGTATTTCATACTGACTGCTCCTTGATTTAATTGCTACTGCATTTGCTGCACTTTGTATTTCATACCAACTGTTGCTTATTTAATTTAAGAAAAAAGTATTTCTATTTTTTATTCTGTGTTCTTTTGCCCTTCTGTTAGCTGTAGTATAGATTGGATTCAAACTGGATGAACCTAGTTCTGTTTGGGGACTGAATACTAAAAATCAGGACATCTTTTTATGGAGACCCCCCCAGGAAACCCTCATGGCAGGAGAGTAGAGTAGGACTATCTAATTAAAGGTTTACTATTTCAGTACTTAGTTTGTGTTTTTATGGAGACCCCCCCCCCGCAAACCCTCATGGCAGGAGAGTACAGTAGGACTATCTAATTAAAGGTTTACTATTTCAGTACTTAGTTTGTGTTTTTATGGAGACCCCCCCCCGCAAACCCTTATGGCAGGAGAGTAGAGTAGGACTATCTAATTAAAGGTTTACTATTTCAGTACTTAGTTTGTGTTTTTCATTGTTTCAGAGCTCCATTTTATCTGTTTCATTGGTTTCTTTGTATTAGCTGCTTTGCTTTTGTTTGCAGCACAACATCACCCACTGCCATGTAGGGGTGGTTACCATTGGTGGTTATAGATGCAAAACTTCTTGCTTGTTAGGTTTTCCTTAATGCAGTGTTAATGCTCCTTTGGAGGTTTCTTGTGGTCCTGCTTCACTGCCAGGTGGAATATTAAGCAAACCCTCTATCGTATCATGACAAGTTCCACCTACTAGCCCTTCCTTATTTAGACCACTTCTCCTGTCCATTTACCTTACCTGGCCCTTCCTGTCTTCTTCCTGTTTCTAACCACATTGATTTACCTTGCATTATGGATGGACAATTTCCCACAGTTTCTCCAGCCAGCTTGGTTGACATGGGCATCCTGAGCCATTATAGCAATTGCCTCATGTACAATGACAACTCCTTTATTGTAGTACAGACAAATTTAATATGTGAGAGATGCATCTACATTAAGAAACTAGAATCCATGCTGTCCAGTACACCAGTCAATACATTTGACATTGAGCAGGTTGTCAGCAAGCACACCTCACCTACTTAACCACACAAACCAACAGCACACATACCTACATTTGTGGAGGTCCTCATCAGAAACCACCTAAACATCAGACACCTCCCAAACACAAGCACACTTTACATAATACATCCTCTGCTAGACAAAATACACATAATAGTTCATGTACCAGTGTCTCACCAGACAAGTCCCAAGGTGAAAACACAAAACCAAACATCTTAGTCATAGGTGACGCCATTGTGAGACACATAAATGTCCCATTCACCAGGTTGAATAATGAAAAAAATCACTGCTAGCTGTCTGTAACATCACTCACACAAACACTCACACACACACTCTCACCAACACACTCACACACTCGCACACTCACTCGCACACTCACACACACTCTCACACACTCTCACACACTCTCACACACACACACACACACACACACACACACACACACACACACACACACACACACACACACATGCACACACACTCATGTCTCCCAACAGCAGGCACTGTTAGGACTCCATCATAGTCCATGTTCGTGTGAATGACCTGAGACATACCTCAATGGACTGTATGAAGAGAGACATGGTTGAGCTCTCTGATTATTTATTCCAGGCAGGTATGTCCCTAGCCTTAAGCAGCATTTTACATTCACCTAAGATGATGCCTCAATACAAACAAAAAATGATTAACTACAATAATTGGCTTAGATTCTGTTGTCATTCTAAGGGGATCCAGCACCTGTCAATTTGGGATGACATGATTGACAGACTTTGATGATTTGCCAGAGATGGTCTTTATCTGTTACCTCTGGGATTTTGGTTACTGGCTAAGGCTCTTGCCACCACCATTTTGCCTTTTTTATGCAATGTCATAAGGACAAAACTCCCCAATAGAATAAGACCATCTAAAAGCAAACTCAAGGTTATGCTGCTCAAAGCTAGCAGTCTAAATCTGAAACTGTACTTACTGGAAGAAGTCCTTACTTTGGAAGATGTGACATCTGTGCAGTCATGGAGACCTGGTTTAAGGCTGTGAAAAGTACCCTAGCCTTACCAGGTTACAATTCCTTCCACATGTTCAGAGCTCAAACTGAAGGTGTGAGAACAAAGGGAGGTGCTGTATCAATATTCATAAAAGACAAATACATATATAGACTGATCAAACAGAATGATTCCCATGAATTACTCCAGGTTCAATTATCTGTTGGTAAGATGCCTCTTCAAATCTTTGCCAACTATAGGACCACCTTCATGAACCAGGATACTCATTCGGCCTACCTGTATCTATTTGAGTCAATCAAGATACAACGAAAAACCCTAGTTTTGGGTGACTTTAATTACCTATCCATTGACTGGGTTAGTTATACGTGTACTAACACTCTCACACAAAGGTTCCTGGTCTTTGTTAACTCCAATGCCCTGGATCAGCTGATTGACACCCCCACTAGGGGCTCAAACAATTTGGATCTGGTGCTCACCAACATGGGGGTCATTATACCACCCCAAATGTGCTGTCCTCTGTGGTGAGGTCTGACCACAAATCAGTTTCATTGGAGATAACAATAACACCAGAACCCCCCCCCCAAGCAGTAACCAGACTAAAAATGTTCTTATGACCTCTTACATGATAGCATAAATAGCTTCATACCCCCTTCCTCCCACTAATGGAGAAGTTACTTATGCTGGGATATACACTAATGCTTTCTATAAGCATCTATACAATTGTACTACCTGACAGGACCAAAACAAGATCCTCAAGGAAGAACAAACCCACCTGGTGAGCATCAGCCATTAACAGGGTAATCAATAAGAGGAAGAAATTGCTGTCTAAGAGGACATGTGTTTGCATTTGGTCACAGATGTGCAAGTCAGGAGATAAGTTAAGGGGTGCAAGATTAGTGCTCCTATGTCAGGGGGTGTAGGGAGTGAAGCTCCCCTTGTAAATGCATTTTGTAAATTTTTGTTTTGTAAGTGGAGATGGGCATGTAGCCTGCAGAGAGGCTGAGTTTAAACAGTCTGTTTAGGTGAGGGATTAGTTCATCTTTGAGCTTGTGTATGATGCAGCCTGGGACACCTTCCGGTCCCATTGATGCTGTGTTTGGCTTTGCAAAGGGCTGTTTTAACCTGAGTGTCTGTGATTTCAGGGGCACTACATTCTTCTGGTATAGTTATAGGCCCTTTTGGGGGTGAGAGGGGGGTGACGTTTGCACTGAACCTGTCTGCCAGGATGTTGGCTATATCAGTCGGTTCAGTGTATTTTGTGCCATTCTGCACTAACACCGAGCAGATCTGAGAATTGCCACTTAGATTCTTGACATAGCTAAAGTGTGCCTTGTGGTTATCTTTGGAGTCCATGGCAATCTTTCTTTCGAAGCTAGCCTTGGATGATTTTATGAGGGAACATAATTTCTTGCTGATACTGATCAGGGATGTCTTTCCTTCTTGGGATTTTACTCGTTTCTGTACTAGTTTCCTCCTTCTATTGTATAGCTTGTTTATGGCAGGGGTCCACCAGACTGGTTTCCTTTTCTTGGAGGAGTGAGTCTTGGTTTTGTTTGGGATAGAATGATCCATGCATTCTTGTAGGTGCCCGTGGAGTGCATTAGTAAAGGATTTTGCAGCTTGGACAGCGTTAACCTTTAGCATGGTGGCTTTGAAACTTCCCATCTTGGTCTTAAGTAATGTGAAGTTTGTTTTTGAAAAGTTTTTCACAGTGGTTTCTTTGACCGGGGGTGGTGGCAGAATGTGGATATCCAGAGTGATTAGTTTATAGTCAGATCTAACCAGCGAGGGGTTGACCTCCGGTGTGGATCACCAGTCGCCCATGTTGGTGATGACCAGGTCCAATATGTTGTCACCTCTGGTGGGGGTGTTAACCAGTTGATCCAGGACATTTGAGTTTATAAATTCTAGGAAATGTTGGGCCAGGGAGTTCGTAATTGAGTAGTTCTCCCAGTTAATGTTTGCATAATTGAAATCACCCAATATCAGGGTGTTTGGTAGGACCTTTATGTTTCCCAGTGTTTCCAGGAATGCTGAGTGGGAGTCCTGGGACATGGTGGGTGATCTGTAGCAAGCTACAATTTGAATTGCAGTTTTGCCCATTGTTAGTTGCACGTGGGTGATCTCTGAAGCATTGTGCTGTGCCACTAACCTGGAGGTGTGGGTATCCTTGATGAATATGGATACTCTCCTGCCTTTTGTATTTCAGTCTGGGTTTTGTGGCTGAAATGTATGGTATGAGTTGTAGCCTGGTAGAGCTGGGGTGCTCTCTGCAGGCTTAAACCAGGTTTCTGTTACTGCACATGAATCCATTTTCTCCATACTGAGGAGTGTCTCGAGTGCATGCATTTTGAGGTTTAGACTTCAGGCATTGAGCAGCATTACCCTCAGTTTTTTGTTACTTGTGCTATTTACGGTGATGGGTTTGTCTTTTGAGCCTTGCCTAAAAAAGGCACCATGGGAGTGGCAAGAGCCTTGGCCAGTATTCGAAAGCCTAAGGCTGACAGGTGCAAGCCATCTCTAGCAAAGCAGTGTGGCTTGCTGAGCATGTCATCCCAGGCTGACAGACACTGGATCCCCTTTGAATGACACCAGAAGCTTAGTCAATTGTTGAAATTGATATTTTTTTCTCTATACGTGGTATCATTCTTGGCGAGGGCAGGATACTACTC
The DNA here is from genome assembly GCF_019279795.1 of Protopterus annectens. Taxonomy (NCBI): domain Eukaryota; kingdom Metazoa; phylum Chordata; order Ceratodontiformes; family Protopteridae; genus Protopterus; species Protopterus annectens. The sequence continues at coordinate 1,879,986,479 of NC_056732.1, forward strand.
AGGGTCAGGGTCATACCAGCCTGGGCTACGTGATCAGAGAGCTCCTCCACGTCTCTTTTCATGTTGTCCAGGGAGGTACGTCTCAGTTCATTCACACTAACATGGACAATGACAGAGTCATATTTGTACTTGTTCTGGAGTAACCTGAGTGCTTGTGTTATGTGGCGGATCCTGGCACCTAACAGACAACTAACAGTAACCTTCTCCTTGTTCAGCCTAGTGAGTGGGACGTCAGTGTGCCTGACTATAGCATCACCTATTACTAGTGTGTTGGGTTATTTTGCCTTAAGGGCTGTGATTGTGTGGCACACCGGTTTTGTGAAGTATGTGTTTCATGGTTTGTGTTGGGGGGTGGAGATTGCTTGGATGTCTGCTTTGGAGGTCTCTGTTGCTTTTGCAGATTTTTATTTAGAGCCTCCAAGTATGTTTTTGTGTATTTATGTGTGTTTTTTGCCAGTGCTGGTTTCACAGGTCTATGTGAGACTGGTGGTGTGATGCAAGTAATTCCCTTCTCCTCTTGACTGCCTGGTCCAGTTTTGGGTTGAGAGAGCTTAGCCTCCAGTTTGGTTGTATAATTGCATCTCTCTCATGTATTAGTGTTCGGTGGAAGGAGGAGAGGTTTGTCTGTGTACATGAGGCAATTGTAACATTGCGTCAAAATGCCCAGATTCACCAGTTGGACTGGAGAATACACCTAAAACTGCCCTTTGGACATGCCTGGATAGGTACAGTGAGCTATTTTACTGATTGGCTGATAAGGTTGAATAGAGAGCCTTGTCCTTCTCTACGGTATAGGGGGGTCTAGTGCTAAGGTTTATTAGTGCTTGCTTTGAGTTTTGGGCAAGTGCAGGGATGAGAAGTGAATGGTTTGAGTGCTTAAGTTGAAAGTTTGTCTAGTTCCAAGGGAAAATTTGAAGAGTAGACTTTGTGGATCCGGGAATAGTTATACCCTAGCTCACCGGTGCTGCCTGGCGTGTAAAACCATGCAAATGCGGGTTTTATATCAGGGAAATGAAAGAGATGAAAATTAGCCCAAAATGGCCAATAAACTACTAATTTCTGGGCTGAAACCACTCCTCCAGGGACAGATAGGCTGTTCAAAGCTCCCTCTCTCACAGTGAACAGAGAAACTTCCTTCTATCCAAGTAAGGTATGGGCAAACACAGAAACTTTTAACACAGCCCTGAATTCAGCCCTAACCTGAAAACTGGACTAAACTAGCTTAGAAAGACAAGAAAACAAGTATTTTTTTTTTTTCAGAAAATAAAGCAGATACAATAAAAAAACCCAGTTTAAATGCACATATATGGCTATCATAGGTTCATAGGTTCATACTAGGCTATCTGCCCTAGGGCATTTATAAGCCTAGCCAGAGTGTGTTTGGCTTTCGCCACCCATTTTAAATTAATTTTGCTATGCCTTTTTTTGAGGTTAGTATACTGTGCCTCTGTCTAACAGTGACACAGAAGTGATAGCCGGGGTAAACCTACGATCTCCCATCCACTCATCAAGATTCTTCTTGAAGAGAGTCAATGTGGAACTCTGCCTAACCTGGACTGGGATTTTATTCCAGAGTGAAGGGAGCCTCTGGGTTATGAATCTGTCCCTCCAGCATGCCCTATTTATTTCAGTGCTGAGGTTCAAGTCTCGAGCGTAGCTTGATGGGATTTGGATTTTCTGAGGTGCAGCATGTCCATTAATTCCGGGTTGGACATGGCTTTATACGTCAGGCATAGATCGCCTCTGAGCAGGCGGTATGCCACTGAGTAGAGCTGGAGTTTCTTTAACCGGGCAGCATATGGCATCTGTTTGAGCCCTTTGATCCTCTTGGTGAGGTACTTTTGGGGTCTTTCCAGTTGCTGCAGGTGTCTGGTAAGGTACATCCCAAAAGGGGCATTGTACTCAATTATGGGCCTGATGAGGGATGAGTAAAGAGGTACGATGACATCCCCTGATCTAGATGTGAATCCCTTCATGATTAGGTGGGCTATATAAAATGTTTTTCTAACCACTTTGGCCACGTGGTTGTCAAATGGGAGATTGCTATCAACTTGGGTCCCCAGGTCCCTAATTCTATCACACTTGAGTGTGTAGCCTACAACAGTTAAACAGATAATTTAAACACAAAAATGACTTTGTTAAAGTGCAGGCAGTAAAATAAGTACAATATGTAGCTGAAACGAGCTTTTTAAATCACAGAAACTCTAGAAATTCGGCATTTTAGGTGGAATTAGCTAAAGGCAGCAAGAAAATGCAGAAAATGATACTTAATCACTCCAAAGTCTCTCTTTTGTCTCTCTGCTGCTGTAGAACTCTGCAGGACACCAGGCAGGAGCTTGCTGAGCTGTATACTAGCACAAAACCTTGCAAATATCTTCAAAAAATCTTGGATAACAAAGTCATCATCCAACATTTGCTTATCAGGGGCCAACAACTTAGGCCCCTGCCATAGCCAATTAGTGCTTTTACCCAGATGTTCTGACTGACCTGGAATTATAGTACTATACTTAAACAAATTGTAAAAAAATATTTTGATGTTCTCAGAATTAATATATAACCTGACATTTGCAGTGTTTTGTAATATGAATTGGTTTATGTACTTTGTCTTTTAATCTTTGTATTAGCGACTTAGCTAACTTCTCCGCATTACTCCACCAAAAGTCTTGTACTGTAATCAGTCTTTACTCTTTTCCATCACCATGGCTATTTCCTATATTTTATCCTTTAAACATTTGATCCTTTTTAGCTCTAAGAGAACTACCTCTTCTTTCCTCACTATCTATCCCCTGTTCTTTCTGTCTAATTTAGTCTTCCCGTTTCTTAACTCTGCTTACTTCTGATCTGCTTCAGCACACTCAGGGATCATTATTTGTCCTTTAATTGCACACTTTATCTCCTGCACAAGCATATGTGATTTGGACAATTCCAAAGAATTGAAAGAATTGAACTTATGACTCATCTTAGGCTTATTAAGTCCTGTCTCCACTCTTCATTGTGCAGTCCGTAACTATGTTCTCCATTTTCCAATTACAAACATTATATTACAAATTCAACCCTCTGTGAGCATCACTGCATCACCCTACAAAAAAAAATGAAAAGTCTACCCATAAAACAAAGATCTCACCTACTTGTAGGATCCCAACCCTGCAAACTTCTCTAACTTCACACGTTTACTCCCTTATCACTAGACTTCACAAAGAAACCTCATCATACTACCTGAGACACCACCCACAAGCCACACCAACTCCCATCACCCCTAGAACCAAACCCCACAGCACTGCACATGCTCTGTCACACTAACTCCCATTACCCCTAGAACCAAACCCCACATCACTGCACATGCTCTATCACAGTAACTCCCATCACCCCTAGAACCAAACTGTACAGCACTGCACATGCTCTGTCACACTAACTCCCATTACCCCTAGAACCAAACCCCACAGCACTGCACATGCTCTGTCACACCAACTCTCATTACCCCTAGAACCAAACCCCACAGCACTGCACATGCACTGTCACACTAACTCCCATTACCCCTAGAACCAAACCCCACATCACTGCACATGCTCTATCACAGTAACTCCCATCACTCCTAGAACCAAACTGTACAGCACTGCAATGCTCTGTCACACTAACTCCCATTACCCCTAGAACCAAACCCCACAGCACTGCACATGCTCTGTCACACCAACTCTCATTACCCCTAGAACCAAACCCTACAGCACTGCACATGCTCTGTCACACTAACTCCCATTACCCCTAGAACCAAACCCCATAGCACTGAACATGCTCTGTCACACTAACTCCCATTACCCCTAGAACCAAACTCCACAGCACTGCACATGCTCTGTCACACTAACTCCCATTACCCCTAGAACCAAACTCCACTGCACTGCACATGTTCTGTCACACTAACTCCCATTACCCCTAAAACCAAACCCCACAGCACTGCACATGCTCTGTCACACTAACTCCTATTATCCCTAGAACCAAACTCCACTGCACTGCACATGCTCTGTCACACTAACTCCCATTATCCCTAGTACCAAAGCCAATAGCACTGTGCATGCTCCGTCACACTAACTCTTATTACCCCTAGAACCAAACCCCACTGCACTGCACATGCTCTGTCACACTAACTCCCATTACTCCTAGAACCAAACCCCACAGCACTGCACACGCTCTGTCACACTAACTCCCATTACCCCTAGAAATAAACTCCACTGCACTGCACATGCTCTGTCACACCAACTCCCATTACCCCTAGAACCAAACCCCACAGCACTGCACATGCTCTGTCACACCAACTCTCATTACCCCTAGAACCAAACCCTACAGCACTGCACATGCTCTGTCACACTAACTCCCATTACCCCTAGAACCAAACCCCATAGCACTGAACATGCTCTGTCACACTAACTCCCATTACCCCTAGAACCAAACTCCACAGCACTGCACATGCTCTGTCACACTAACTCCCATTACCCCTAGAACCAAACTCCACTGCACTGCACATGTTCTGTCACACTAACTCCCATTACCCCTAAAACCAAACCCCACAGCACTGCACATGCTCTGTCACACTAACTCCTATTATCCCTAGAACCAAACTCCACTGCACTGCACATGCTCTGTCACACTAACTCCCATTATCCCTAGTACCAAAGCCAATAGCACTGTGCATGCTCCGTCACACTAACTCTTATTACCCCTAGAACCAAACCCCACTGCACTGCACATGCTCTGTCACACTAACTCCCATTACTCCTAGAACCAAACCCCACAGCACTGCACACGCTCTGTCACACTAACTCCCATTACCCCTAGAAATAAACTCCACTGCACTGCACATGCTCTGTCACACCAACTCTCATTACCCCTAGAACCAAACCTCACTGCACATGCTCTGTCACACCAACTCCCATTACCCCTACAACCAAACTCCACTGCACTGCACATGCTCTGTCACACCAACTCTCATTACCCCTAGAACCAAACTCCACTGCACTGCACATGTTCTTTCTCACCAACTCTCACTACCCCTAGAACCATAGTCTACAGCACTGCACATGCTCTGTTATACCAGCCCTCATTACTCTAGAACCAAACTCTACAGCACTGCACATGCTCTGTCACACCAACTCTTATTACCCCAAAAACCAAACCCCACAGCACTGCACATGATCTGTCACACTAACTCTTATTACCCCTAAAACCAAACCCCACAGCATTGCACATGCTCTGTCACACCAACTCTCATTACCCCAAAAACCAAACCACACAGCACTGCATTGCTCTGTCACACCAACTTTTATTACCTCTAGAACAAAACTCCACAGCACTGCACATGCTTTCTCCTCTCAGGTATCTGCCTGCAAGCTCTCCACATCAATGTTAAGGAAATCAACACTTATTCCAAATTCAGAATGCTACTGAAAAAACACATCTTTATCCAAGCTAAATGAAACTGTTTCAACACAGGACACGTCACCTAACCTACCTAATTTCCAAATCTCTTCTTCTCTCTCAAGTTTCACTGAAGATTACCTATCTTTAGAAACTAATGTATATATTGTATATTGCACTGTGATTGATTGTACATTGTACAGTGCTTGTTCATTAGAATGCATTTTCAATTTTTCTGTGTAATTAGTCTGAAGTACTCTGTTATACCTTACATTTCTGTGTTTTTGCTTTTGAAATGATTGCATGCACCTGGATGTAGCCTGAAATTGGTCAGTACTGATAGTCACTACCCTGGTAAGCCAATATCAATAGCAAAATAAATAAATTATTTAGTCTTATACTCTATGATGGGCACAAAATGGTTAAGAATACATATGCATGATCAGATAGACAGTTCCCTAAATTTTATATTATAACCCAGGAAGGCTCTTCCTACATGGAAAAAACAAAAGCTTTAATTCTGGGATTTTTCCCTTTCCAAACATTGATCCAGCCTTCAAATTCCTCCTAGTAGTGTACAATTTGTCTTGCATCTAAATTACATTATTTATATCCCAACTTATGGCCTACCTCCCAGTGAACAACTAAGTTAAAGTCTCCAGCTATAAGCTCCATTTGAGACTTCAGTAACAATCTGATCCACTGATTATTAAAGGGCCGTAAGGAAAAAGGAGAGTCTGCGTTTGGTCACACACAAGTCCTTCCTATTCTTGGCTGTCAAATCCAAGGTTTGGATCACACAATAGTCCTTTCTATTCTTGGCTGTAGAATCCAAGGTGTGGATCACACACACGTCCTTCCTATTCTTGGCTGTCAAATCCAAGGTTTGGATCACACAATAGTCCTTTCTATTCTTGGCTGTAGAATCCAAGGTTTGGATCACACACTAGTCCTTTCTATTCTTGGCTGTCAAATCCAAGGTTTGGATCGCACAATAGTCCTTTCTATTCTTGGCTGTAGAATCCAAGGTTTGGATCACACACTAGTCCTTTCTATTCTTGGCTGTTGAATCCAAGGTCTCTTGGACCCTTGTCTCGTTTGACTTGTGGATGTGCAGCATTTCCATTAGGTTTGGATTCAAGATGCTATGTAGGCCAGGCACAAGTCTCCTCTAAGTAGTCTGTATGCTACTGAGTACAGTGACAGTGACTTCAGTCTGTCAATGTATGACGTGCTGGAGACCCTTAATTTTCTTGGTTAGACATCTCTGAGGTCTCTCAAGTTGGTGCAAGTGCCTGGTAAGGTACATACCAAAGGGATCATTGTACTCAATTACTGGCCTGATGATGGTCAAGTCCAGGGGACTTATGACCTCTTTTGCTCTTGAGGCGATGCCTTTGTTAATGAGGTAAACAATGTAGAATGCTTGCCTTACCACAGTAGACACATGGTGGTCAAAGTTTAGGCTACAGTCAACTTGCATTCCCAAGGCTGTCACTATGAGTTGTTACTTAGTGTATTATTATTTATACAATAGTCTGTAGGGATATTGTTTTTACTGCAGGGGTGATAATTTAGTTCATGTATTTGGCACCATCATTGGTTTGTGTAAGTCCCTCTTGAAGTATGTTGATATCGTTTGGGAATTCAGTGATTGCACCTAATTTGCAGTCGTCAGCAAACTTAGTCAGCCAAAACCCCTCTGTTTTGTCCTGAATGTCTGAGAAGTATATTAAAAGCAATAGGAGGCCCAGCAATGATCCTTGTGGAACCCCTCTGGTGACAGGTCTGCTGGTTGAGGTGAGGTCCCCAGCTTTGACTGAGTGTGATACAACCCGGCTGATGACATAAGGGTTAATATTCAACTAGGAGAGTTTATCAATGATGCCTGAATGTGGAATTGTGTTGAAGGCCTTGGCTAGGTCAAGGTAAGCTGTATGCATAGATTTGCCTTTGTGTAAGCCTCTGGTGATGTTTTCAAAAACGTCCACCAAGATTAACAGGCATGACTTGCCTTTGACAAAACCAAACTGTGTCAGGCCTTACAGATAAGGTTGGTTAAGCTTATGGGTCTGTAGTTCCCAGCGTCTGTTGCTGTACCCCATTTATGAAGGGGAATGACGGTTGCTGTTTTCCATTCAGCAGGGAGAAAACCAGTACTCAGGCTGTGGTTGAAGACAGTGCCTAATGGCATTGCTAACCCATGTTTTAGACAATTTAAAACACAACCTGAGGTGCCATCCAGTCCCATAGAGGCTGTGGTTTTGGCCTTGGAGAGAGCATTAATGACTTGCTCTTTGGAGATGTAAGGTGGGGGGGGGGGTGATGTAGAAGGAATGCTTTGTAGAATGTTTGGAGGGGACAGGGGGGTGAAATTTTCACCAAACCTGTCAGCTAATAGGTTAGCTGTTTTTGCAGGATCAGTGTGTGTGATGCAATCCACAGCTAGTTCATTACAATTGTAGGTCCCACTTTTTAGGTTATGGATATAGCTGAAGAACGCCTTATGGTTATCCTTAGCAATGGTTGCTAATTTTTTTTTTTAAGTTGCCCTTAGAGGATTTTACAAGTTGTCTTATTTGTTTGCTCAGGCAGAGGGGGGTCTTCTTCCAGTACTGGGACTCTTTTTTATTCTTAGACAGCAATTTCTTCCTCCTGTTGTATAACTTATCAATGCTAGATGTCCATCAGGAAGGTTTGTTTTTTCTTGAGGATTTTGTTTTGATTCTAGCAGGTATAGTTGTGTCAATGCATTTGTATAAGTGTTTGTACAGGGCATTTATATATTCCTTAGTATAGTTGTCAATGCCATCTGTGGGAACAGGAGGTTGGAAATTATTTATACCATCCCTTAGGAGGGTATAATTAGTTTTGGTGAATTTTTTTTAACCTGATTTCACCTGTGAGGGGTTAGATGTTATAGCTACTTCAAATGTGACTGATTTGTGATCAGATTTAACCAGTGAGGGTCCTATATTTGTGGTGGTACAATGGTCACCCATGTTGGTGAGGACCAGGTCAAGAATATTTAAGTCCCTTGTGGGGTTGCATACTTTTTGTTCCAGGGCATTAGTGTTAACAAAGTCCAGGAACCTCTGAACCTTTGTGCGAGCATGTTGGTACTCATATAAGATTCCCAATCGATAGAGGGATCATAAAAATCAGGCATGACTAGAGTGTTTGCTTGTAATTTGATTGACTCAAATAGGTTCAAATATGCAGCGTGGGTATCTTGGTTCATTGAAGGGAGCTTATAGCTAATGATGACTTAAAGGAGGGTCTTACCCCTAGTTAGCTGCATTAATAGCATACATAGATATAGATAAATACATACAGATATTAAATACGTACATATATGCGTGTGTGTGGTTTTGTGTGTGTGTGTGTGTGTGTGTGTGTGTGTGTGTGTGTGTGTGTGTGTGTATGTGTGCATGTGTGTCTGTGTGCCTATGTATGTTTGCATGCACTTATACTTGAATAAATGTGCACAGAGTCATGTATGCATTTGTCCATGTCTGTTTATACAGCGTCATAAGTGGTTCGTCTGGTACCACTGTAAACTTTAAGCATCTTGCTACAGTTAAAGTAAAACACACAGAGCACTTCAGCATTTCAGCTATAAACACAAATGCAGTATAGGCATTGATTTCTGAAGTCAGTATGTCCATGCAGCTTTAGAAATCAATTTTGGTACTGCACTTACCCACCATCAATGCCTTTTGTGCCCCAGTACAGCTTGCACCAAGGGCAGCTACCGCTTTTTACCCACCCTACTTACATCTCCGATGATGTTTGTCTGTTTGTGTGCATATATACATACATATACAGTATATATATATATATATATATATATATATATATATATATATATATGTACTAAATTAATCTATTGATCCACGAGTATCTTTACAAGCTGTCCCCTACAGTCCCAAGATGTTTTAATGCTTTGCAAATAGGAGCCAAAGCGATTGCCTATCCCATTTCTATTCTGATAAATAGATCCATAAATGAAGGAATTTTCCCCTATAGCTGGAAGATATCTCACATCATCCCACTACACAAAGGGGGTAAGTCTAATGACTTCTCTAACTTTCGTCCCATAGCACTTCTATCACCTATAGCTAAAATCATGGAAAAATGTATCCATAAGCAACTTCTTAACCACCTTCTCCATAACAACCTACTTGCTAACTGTCAGCATGGATTCAGACCCTCCCACAGTACCACCACTGCTTTACTCTCCTTTACTAACTCCATCAACTATAACCACAACAACAACAATAATCTATCATCTTCAGTCTTCATTGACTTATCTAAAGCTTTCGACATGGTTAACCACAAACATCTTCTAAACATACTAAAATCTCTCGCACTTGATCCTCCTTCCTTAACTTGGTTTACATCTTACCTAGAAAACCGTCAGCAAGCGGTTCTCTGGAAAAATGCACTATCTAATCTCCTTCCTATCTCTTTAGGTGTACCTCAAGGCTCTATCTTAGGCCCCCTTCTATTTTCTATCTTTATTAATGACCTCCAATCAGCTATCCCAAACACTACCTGCACACAGTATGCAGATGATTCTACTATAATCTGCACTGCTAATTCACAAACTGAACTCCAGTCACTCACACAAAAAGCTTTTACCACTGTCGAACAATGGTTATGTGACCATTGCCTACTCCTTAACCCCAAGAAAACCAAATTGCTATTGTTCTCACCTTCCCGTAAATCTGTCCCACTCAACTTCACTCTTACTTCCGCTGATAGCACTCTTATTTCTCCAGATTCAACTACTAAACTTTTAGGAATAACTATTGACAATAATCTCAGCTTTGACTCTCACATCAACACAGTAAAATTAGTGAATAAAAAAATTTGATCCCTTTACAGAATCAAACCCTTCCTTACACCTGAAGCAAGGACCACCTTAGCCAGATCTCACCTCATCTCTACTCTTCTATGTGCTTCCCCCATATACACAAATCTCTCCAAAAACAACCTCAAGAAACTATCAACATCTTACTATAATATTGCTAAATTTGCTACAGGATCCCCATTTAAAACTCACCACTGCCTGAACCTAAGACCACTAGGTTGGCTTGAACTTCCAAACCAACTCATACTTCAACAGTTCTTTTTTTTTTTCAAAACAGGTTTATTGTTTTAACATATAAGAGAAATATCATAACAATTTTATACAAGTAATTTAAAATAGGTATTATTATAATATTCAACAAAACAACTAAAGTATTTACAAAGACATCCACTACAATCAGATCAATTAATTAAACTAAAATACCATGCTATTGAAATTAAAATTTTTTTAACAAATTTTGTAAATTATCCCATACAATAAAATAAGATGTTTTTCTATTTGTTCTAGTCCTAATTGTGTTTATTTCCATATGGCACACTATATTCATAACATTTTTAAATTCATTGAACGAAGGAGGTGTATCTGAAATCCAATTTCTAGTTATTATTTTCCTAGCCACTGCTAGAATAGACCATAACAAGGGAAGCTTAACCTTTTAACACTTTGAGGTACAGGTGTGTTGAATAATATAAGAGATTTAGAAATAATGAAATTATCTTTAAAAAGAGCCTGCAAAAATTCATTAATTGACTTCCAGTATTCTTTCAATTTTATACAGTCATAAAACATATGAGCCCAGTCAGCATTAATTTCTACATTACATCTCTTACATAGATTATCTTTATTATTTATTTTATTCATCATCAAAGGTGTATAAAAAGATCTATGTAAAAATTTCCATGTATAAAGTCTCCAGACAATGGAAGACGTAGTTCTATAAGCAGATTCCAATATATATTGTTTATCTTGTTGATTTGGTGGGTCCCCATTAATAGAAGTGAAATAATTCCAGTATGAATCTACACTGTAAAAAGTTTCTTGTCTGATAACTTTATGTATGTATGAAAGTTTACCTTTATCAGAAACATACTTCAGCAGTTCTTAATAGCTCACAAGATCTTATACCAACCAACTAAAATACCTATACTCTCTAACCTCATCACACCATACAATAACCTGAAACATTTACGCTCTTCCAACAAACTACTGATTAATATAACCAAACCCAATAACTCTGCAGGTGACTGTCTCTTTTCCAACTCTGTTGGAAAAATGTGGAACAAACTACCCTCTGATATTTTATCTTTGTCCTCTCTCCCACTTTTCAAAAGACAACTGAAAATTCAACTCAATAAACACTGGCTATGCTCCTGCAACAACCCGTATTAACTCTACTTCTTCCTCTCTATCTTTTCTTCGTCCATAATTCTTACAATCTCTGCTCCCTATATCCTTGATAGGTCTACCTTTATATAACATCTATATAGATATGTTATTTCTTACATACTGTATGTCTATTGTAACAAAAAAAAAAAAAGTTATAAGACATTTGTCTATTATACTTTTGATTTTTGCTCCAACTATATTGTGTATATCATGTATTAACTAGCTCTGTCTTCACATTTTAGTATTGTATTGCCTATTTCTGTTTAACTTGTTATAACCATTGGAGCTTTTCTCCCCGGGCATCTACTGAAAATGGACATATATCCAGCTAGACTAGCCCGGTCAACATATGTAAAATAAAAATAAAAATAAAAATAAATAAGCATAGAAATTCTTCTTACATCATATTGCAGTGCCTTGAACTTTATGAATTTAAGGTGAACGGACCCTCTTTATTACATGGTAACTCTTCTTACATCATATGCAGTGCCTTGAACTACATTGCACTGCAGTCATGTGCTTATGTTTGTGTCTGTTCTACTTTAATGCTACTATAAGAAGTGTATTTCTTTCTTTTTTCATGATTTTATAGATCCTTAGGTAACAGGACCAGGGCACATACAGTTCTGTTACTCGATAGTCTTAGCTACCTGTTAGGTTGCTGTGAGGCAGCTTGTCCACTGAAAATGTATAAATGATTTAGCATCCCTTATGCCTTTCTGCTCTGCTCAGTGAACTGTATATGTAAATGTATCTTCCTTTTTCGTGTAATTTTCAAATAAATGAAAAATGCACTGAATAAGTTTGGCTGATTCCTGAGTAGTTGTGATGACTGACTCCCTTAAGTGCATTAACTGGCTACAACATGCTATTTTTAATTGACATCACTGTTCCTCTCTTGCCTCCATCCCCATTTATTGCCAATTGTTTTATCTTTGACATTTTTTATTTATCCTTGTTGACCAAATTAGTCCCATTGGGCTACTAGTCTTTTTTAGGGAAGTCCCGAGGTGGCATTTATACTACTAGGGGAAACTGGTCCAGGGCATCAGAGAGCTCATTGTTAAGTGGGAAAGTTTTTGTGAACTCACTTCCTATTTCTGTTCCAGGTGTGGAGGTAGTCTGGAGAAAAAGGGAGCAGTACGGAGGAGAATGTGCAGTGTGAGAAGGCAGATGTGGCAAGTGGCAAAGCTCAGACAAAGACAGGAGAGTTTTCCACAGATTCAGAGGTCATTTTTCAAAAAAAATCTGTTCATGGATGAGGAAAACTAAAACATCAAATGTTTAGTTACAACCCTCCAGTCGGAAGGGTTAGAGGATGATATTAATAAGGGATTTACTAGCCCAGAATGAACTGGAGAGAGGAATGGATGTATTGTAAGGAGAAATAATTGACAGAATCCAAGAAGATTTTAGGGATATATTGAAAAAATAAAGCAAGAAATTATTTGTGTAAATGGTAAGAAAAGGAGCAGAGAAGGAAGATGATGAAATAAAGAGAATGGAAATAAATAATAGAAAAAGTTTTGTGGTGAGAATTCAGTGGAAGGAAGAAAAATGACTAGAAAGGTATGAAGTCTGGGATCATATAATTGATCCATGGGGACTAAAGCTTAGGAGGCAAGAACTTTCATTCATATTAATAAAGAAACATTTTATGACATTATTATTTTAAACTTGATATGCTATGGAAATATTTTTCAGGGACTATAAAAAAAGACTGCAATCCATGGAACCTATATGTGTTTAAAGCATTTAATAGAGAAACAAAAAAAAGAATATTCCCATACAATTTCAAACAGAAGTAGGGGAAAGGAGCCTTTGAAAAGAAACTTGTTTAACATGTGTAAAGAAGTGATGGGCATTTCAAAAGTTTATGAAAATAGAGGGTTATGGACTCTGTATGGGACTGCAATTTTGTGATGAAGATAAAAAATAAAAAAAATAACTGCACATGTACATAGCATAATACATATGGAAGGGGACAAATGAGTAGTTAAATATTGGGTACAGCTTAAAACTTGTTTTTTGTTGGGGGGATAGAGATCATTTAATAAGCAACTGTGATAAAAGAAAATGTTATATTTGTTCAGAAATAGGATATGATGCAAACGGGTGTGAACTAAAAGGATATAAATGCAAGAAAGTGTGGCATTTATGGATGGATTGCAAAGAAGAAGTAAAGGATGTGATAGAAGAAGATTTAATAGAAGTATAACATGTAGAAGAAAAGAGGAAAATAAAGATGAAGGATTTAAAGAAAAAGAAAAACAAAGTGAAGGGGTAATGAGAATAGGAAGAAAGCTGAAATAATTGATGAAGAAGATTTAAGTTGGAAAATTATAACAGGAAAACAAACTTCAATTTGCAAATGGGTAAATATAGGAAATAAGGTTTATAGGTGTAAATATGATAAAAAAGGAAATGAGTGAAGGAATTTAAATGTTAAAAAGACTGACAGAAAATTGAAAAGAGAAAAAGATAATGTTAGAGTTTTAGCTAAACATGAAAATAGTATAAAAAGTTTAATTAGAAGAATAGGCATATTAGAAGAAGGAAAACTACAGGCAGAAGAATCATGTGGAGGGGATAATGTTTGGAATTTATGAAATGAGAAATTGTATAGTATAGTGATACTCCATAAAAGAACAGTGAAAAAATTAGATTTAGCTGTTATAGTACTGAAAATAGTAACTGTAGTTGACATAAGATGGAAATTAAACATATACAGAATAATAGTGGCATATGTGTGTGTTACAGGCAAAGAAAGAGAATTCTGTTTAGTCAGTTGGTTGATTATGTCACTCTAAATATGGAAAGTATAATAACTGAAGATTTTAACTGTGATTTACAAAAAATAAAAATAGGTAGTGATGTAAAAGAAACTTTAGAAGTTGTTAAATGTGGCAGGCTAAATTTTTGGAGGAATAAGATATGGGCATATTGTAGAGGTAATTATAAAACAGAAGTACTTTATATTGACAGAAGGAATGCAGAATTCTGAGAAAGGAACTATGACTACAGACTTTTCAGATCCCTTAGCTATTTGGATAGAGATAAAGAGTAATAAAGATTATATTAAGAAAGGAAAGGGTTAAAGAAGTTAAATGAGAAAGAGTATGATATAGAAAGAAAATAGTACAGTTATGGAATGATCATATTAATATAATAAAATTTTATGGAAATGTGTCAGAATGGTGGATTTCTTTTAAAGAAAAATATAAAACATTTTATTTAGAATACTAAACTAGAATGCGAGGCGCAGTATAACGAACACTAATAAACGAATCAAACACTGTGGCAAGGACAAAACGCACTGGACAGCCGAGTAGTATTAAAACTTTTAATTTCTAGGTTAAACGAACAATCCACCACTTTTTTCGTCAACAACTTCAAGACTTCATCAGACAAATCACAATAAAATTAACATTAATTTTATATACTGACACAATTTGAATCACCCAATGAAATTCATTAAAACCAATTCTCATGAATATATATGAAGAAACTCTCATCTCATAGAATGGAATACAATTTAAAATGCATCGCTGATTTGTAAATACATGTGTTTTTAAAAAACAATATTTTAAAAAACAACGTTTTAAAAGCTGAAAACAGTGAATAATTCATTCAAAACTTGTAAATATGTTTTCTAAAAACTTTTGTTATATATACAATCATGTATAATTCATATTATTATAAAAATCGCGTTTGAAACCATAGTACATTCATCAATGCAATAATGCAATAATACTCCCATCTGGTGGTCAAAAATGGTAATGGATACCTAATTCCACATTAACAAAAAACATGAATCAAGCACAGATCCACAGGAAAAACCCTAATATATATACTATATAAAATATTAGAAATATTAGGTATTAGGACGAATTATACATGATTGTATATATAGCAAAAGTTTTTAGAAAACATATTTACAAGTTTTGAATGAATTATTCACTGTTTTCAGCTTTTAAAACATTTTTTAAAATATTGTTTTTTAAAAACACATGTATTTACAAATCAGCGATGCATTTTAAATTGTATTCCATTCTGTGAGATGAGAGTTTCTTCATATATATTCATGAGAATTGGTTTTAATGAATTTCATTGGGTGATTCAAATTGTGTCAGTATATAAAATTAATGTTAATTTTATTATGATTTGTCTGATGAAGTCTTGAAGTTGTTGACAAAAAACGTGGTGGATTGTTCAACGTTTAACCTAGAAATTAAAAGTTTTAATACTACTCGGCTGTCCGGTGCATTTTGTCCTTGCCACAGTGTTTGTTTTATTTTATTTAGAATGGCAAAATGTTTGAAAAGCAGTTATAAATGAATATGAAAGAACAAGTAAAGAGGTTCTTTACAATTTACAGATGAATGATAGAGAATATTCTATAAAAAAGTTATATAGATTAAATAAAGAAAAAACTAAAAAATTATTAATAAGAAAAGATGTTTTCTTCAGGGGAGAAAGGACGATGTGTCACATTATTTAAGCAGATTAATCAAAGAAAATAATAATGTAATGATAGAAGTGTAAAACAAAAAGGAGAAATAAAAACAAAATAAACAAAAGATAATAGCACTTATAAAATATTAGGTGCAATAGATGTTTAAAGAAAAAAGAGAGAAAAAGCAATTATGGTAATTGAATTTTCAGAACAAGGCAATAACGACTTTGAGAAAATAATTGTATTAGGGGAACTAGACAATGTATTATGACAAGTTAATATGGAATCAGCAGTAGGACCAGATCGGATAGAATACCATATGTATAAAACATAGGTTCATAGGTTCATACTAGGCTATCTGCCCTAGGGCATTTATAAGCCCAGCCAGAGTGTGTTTGGCTTTCGCCACCCATTTTAAATTAATTTTGCTATGCCCTTTTTCGAGGTTAGTATACTGTGCCTCTGTCTAAAAGTGACACAGAAGTGATACCTGGGTTAAACCTATGATCTCCCATCCACTCATCAAGATTCCTCTTGAAGAGAGTCAATGAGGGACTCTGCCTAACCTGGACTGGGATTTTATTCCAGAGTGAAGGGAGCCTCTGGGTTATGAATCTGTCCCTCCAGCATGTCCTATTTATTTCAGTGCTGAGGTTCAAGTCTCTCGAGTGCGTAGCTCGATGGGATTTGGATTTTCTGAGGTGCAGCATGTCCATTAATTCCGGGTTGGACATGGCTTTATACATCAGGCACAGATCGCCTCTGAGCAGGTGGTATGCCACTGAGTAGAGCTGGAGTTTCTTTAACTGGGCAGCATATGGCATCTGTTTGAGCCCTATGATCCTCTTGGTGAGGTACTTTTGGGGTCTTTCCAGTTGCTGTAGGTGTCTGGTAAGGTACATCCCAAAAGGGGCATTGTACTCAATTATGGGCCTGATGAGGGATGAGTAAAGAGGCACGATGACCTCCCCTGATCTAGATGTGAATCCCTTCATGATTAGGGGGGGCTATATAAAATGTTTTTCTAACAACTTTGGCCACGTGGTTGTCAAATGAGAGATTGCTATCAACTTGGGTCCCCAGGTCCCTAATTACTTCTTCTGTACTTAATGGATTACCACCTATGTGGTAATTTGTGGGCACTTTGTTTTTCCCACCCAGGTTCCTAACATAACTAAAGAAAGCCTTGTGATTATCCTTAGTGTCCTGTGCAATTTTTCTCTCGAAGCTGGCCTTAGACGATTTATGAGTGCCCGTAGGTTTTTGCTATACACTTTTTGGCATTTAGCTTGAGGCCATGGCTCTGGCACCAGTGGTCTATTTCTATGAGGCCCTTTTGGAGGATGCTTGTGTCGGCTGGAGAGTCGATTATGGCACCCAGTTTGCAGTAATCTGCAAACTTAGTCAGCCACAGTCCTTCAGTGTTGGCCTCTACCTCCGAGAAATATATACCGAACAAGAGAGGTCCCAGGACTGAGCCTTGTGGGACGCCACTTGTAACTGGTTTGGAGTCTGACATGGCTCCAGCAATTCTAACCATGTGGGTTCTGTCCTTGAGCCAGTTTGTAACCCATCTAGTGACATAGGGGTTTATATTTAAGCTGGTGAGCTTATCTATAATGCCTGAGTGGGGTATTGTATCGAAGGCTTTTGCGAGGTCCAGGTAGGCTGTGTGGACCACCTTCCCCTCGTCAATGGCCTTGGTGACTGTTTCAAAGAAATCAACCAGGTTTAAGAGGCAGGATCTGCCCTTAACAAAGCCGAACTGGGTAGGATCCAGTGTCTGTAGGTCTCCAATATCTTTATTTATGAGGTCCATGATGATCCTTTCCATAGCTTTGCAGACTAAGCTAGTCAGGCTTATGGGGCGATAGTTTCCAGGATCCGTTGAGGCACCACCTTTGTGGAGAGGGACCACTGTTGCTGTACGCCACTCTTTGGGTACATATCCTGTAGTAAGGCTAAGATTGAACAGTAGTTTTATGTTTGGGTTTAGCTCTTCTTGGAGTTCATGTAGGACGCAGCCCGGGACACCGTCTGGTCCCATTGATGCTGTGTTTTTTGCTTTGGAGAGGGCAGCTCTTACTTGAGCATTTGAGATGTCAGGAGGGCAGCACTCTGCTGGGATAAATATTTGCCCTTTTGGTGGGGGGGGGGGAGTTTGCGCTGAACCTGTCAGCTAGGATGTTGGCAATGTCTGTGGGTTCGGTGTATTTTTTGTCATTTTGGACTAATTCTGAGCATGTCTGGGAATTCCCACCCAGGTTCCTAACATAACTAAAGAAAGCCTTGTGATTATCCTTAGTGTCCTGTGCAATTTTTCTCATGAAGCTGGCCTTAGACGATTTTATGAGTGCCCGTAATTTTTTGCTAATACTGATCAGAGATGCCTTCCCTTTTTTGGATTTTGCTCTATCATGTAGTAGCTTCCTCCTTCTATTGTATAGTTTGTTTATGGCTGGGATCCACCAGACAGGACATCTGCCTTTGGAGGATTGGGTCTTGGTTTTATTTGGGATTGCATGATCCATGCATTCCTGAAGGTGTTCATAGAATGTGTTTATAAAGGATTCTGCGGTCTGGGCCGTATTTTCTACAGGCCCGGGGGTTTGAAGGATTCCACTTCAGTTTTGAGGAGTGTGAAATTTGCTTTAGAGAAGGTTTTCACTGTGGTTTTCAGGGCAGGGGGTGGAGTCGGGATGTGAATATCCAGTGAGATTAGTCTATGGTCTGATCTTACCAGTGAGGGATACACTTCTGGTCTGGAGCACAGAGTCCCCATGTTGGTGATGATCAGGTCCAGTATGTTTTCCCCTCTTGTGGGAGTGGTAACAAGTTGTTCCATAGCATTTGAGTTTATAAATTCTAGGAATCTTTGGGCTAGGGTGTTGGAGCTAGAGTACTGCTCCCAGTCTATGTTAGGGTAGGTGAAGTCACCCAATATAATGGTGTTTGGAGAGACCTTCATATTTTCCAGTGTTCACAGGAAGGCCGAGTGGGGTTCCTGGGTTTGGGAGGGTGATCTCTAGCAGGCTATAAACTGCAAGGCAGTTTTACCCACTGTTAGTTGCACATGGATAGTCTCTGATGCTTCGTGCTGTGCCACCAACCTGGAGGTGTGGGTATCTTTGATGAATATTGATACTCCCCCTCCTTTTGTGGTTTGATCCAAGTTTTGGGGCCGAAAAGCATGGTATGAGGTATAACCTGGTAGTGCTGGGGTGCTCTCTGAAGCCTTGAACCAGGTTTCTGTTACTGCACAGATATCGATTTTCTCCATGCTAAGGAGAGTTTCGAGTGCGTGCATCTTGAGGTTTAGACTTTATCCTATTATACTTATATGCAGTGAAACACATTCATAATCTTATAACTTATAAGCTTGCAAAATATCTCATAATGCTTTTTGTTGCATTGTGTCAAATGTTATTATGGGAAAAAATTAAAGGTATTAAATGAATGGTTAAAGGGAGGTTTTATGTACAAAGAATTTTGTAGTGGAATATTAAAATTTATATGAAAAAAGGAGACAAAATAAAATTCAAAATTGAAGATCAATAGTACTTAATCACTCAGACTATAAGATTTTTATGAAAGTGATGTAGAAGGGAATGGAAAATAAAATGGAAGGCATTGCCTTAGATACAATATAAAGTATAAAAGGAAACGGAGTCAACAATCGTTAATGATCGTGAGAGAAATAGTAGGAGAACTGAAGCTAATGATAGGACTTTCAAATAAGACATTTGACACAATGCAACAAAAAGCATTATGAGATATTTTAGATTATGAGTGTGTGTTTCACTGCATATAAGTATAATAGGATAAAAACACTGGTTAATGGTTGGTTAAGTAAAGAGACATTTATTAAAAGTGGTATAAGGCAGGGGCATCTATTAAGTTCTATATTATTTGCATTAGTTATTAATGTAGTAGTAAGTAAAGCGAATTGTAAAATGAAGGAAGCAGAATACTAAATAAAAGATGGGATTAACGTATTAATAGTCTTGTCTTATGCAGATGATATTGTAGTGATTTCTAAAAATAAATTTTGGATGGGTGTACAAATACCTTAGTTAAAGGAATGCCTGAAAGCCTTAGGTTTAAATATAAATACAACTAAGAGTAAGGGGTTGAGTTACAATGTAAAAATGGGGTGGGGGTTATGTTTACTATAAAGGAAGTGTCAGTATTGGGTATAATATTTCAAAATGAGAAAGTGAGGGGACAGCAGTAGAAAAATGTAATTGAAAAAAATAAGAAAATATGTGTATTTTGGAAGAGTTGTAAGTTATTGTTCAGGAAAAAAGTCAACTTGATCAATTCAGTTGTTTTAGGGAAAAATGTATATTTAGCAAGCCTTTTTAATGTGTCAATATTAAATTAAACAGAAATAGTTAAGATAATGTTATTCTTGTATGTGGAGGTCAAGGCTCACTCCAGTAAGGGCAGGGGTCTGTATGTAAGTAAAGAAGAAGGTGGATTAGGATTAATAAATCCTGTGGTTTATGCTGCTTCTTAGAATTTATATAAAGTGCTTATATGGATAAATGAGAACAAGAAACGTTAGTAACTAAAATATTCAGATATAAATATGAGAAATTTTGGAGTATGATGAAAAGTTTTAAAAGGGGGAGAAGAATGCATAAATAATGAAGTGTAAGGTTATCATAATAAGATATAATTTTGTGGAAAATAAATATGGAAAAGGTTGAAGAGAAGAGAAAAATCTGGCATAAGAGTATAATGAGTATATACTATTATGTACTGTATATCCGAGAGAAAATGTGAGGAAAGAAAAAATAAAAGCCATTAAGGTGAGATATGAATGGGATAATAATTGGTAACATGCCAACATTTCTTATTGAGACTGACAATAAAAAACAGTTACTGGTTAAAGGTAATGAGGAAGACACTATTGAACACTAATGGCGGAGGTGTGTCCATATTCATTAAGATATCCACACTTCCAGGCTAGTTGCACAGCATAATGCATCCGAAGTTATCCAAGTGCAACTAACTAAGGGCAAGACCGCAATCAAAACTGTAGTTTGCTACAGATCCCCCACCATGCCCCAGGATTCCCATTCCTCTTTTCTTGATATACTGGAAAATATTACGGTTCAACCAAACACCCTAATAATGGGTGATTTCAACTACCCCACCATTAACTGGAAAAACTATTCATGCACCAACTCCTTTGCTCGACGCTTTCTGGAATTTATAAATTCCAATGCCCTGGATCAACTTATCCACAGCCCCACCAGGGGCAACAATATCCTAGACCTAGTCATTACCAACATGAGTGACCGGTGTTCCACACCTGAAGTCAAGCCTTGTTGGTCCGATCCGACCATAATCTAATCACCCTTGATATCCGCATCCCGCCCCCACCCACCATTAAGGAAACCATGGTAAAAATTTTCTCCAAAGCCAACTTCATGCTTCTTAAGACAGAAGTGGCAGACATTATGACACCCATGCAGATGGACAATACGGTTACAACTGCTGAATCCTACACAAATGCACTATATAAGCACTTGCACGAATGCATGGATCATACTATCCCAGACAGAGCCAAGACGCTATCCTCCAAAAAAAAGGAAGCCAATCTGTGGTCCCCTGCCATAAACAAACTCTACAACAGAAGGAAGAAACTGTTGCAAAAAAGAGTAAAATCCCATGAGTGGAGGAGCTCCCTGGTTAGCCTCATTAAGAAGCTGAAATCCCTTATAAAATCCTCCAAAGCTAGCTACGAAAAAAAAATCACCACTGAATCTAAGAGTAACCACAAAGCATTCTATAGCTATGTCAAGAATCTCAATGGCAACACCCAGATCTGCTCTGAGTTACAGCACAAAGGCAAGAAAATTACAGAACCAACTGATATTGCCAACATCCTGGACGATAGGTTCAGTGCTAACTTTATCCCCTGTCACCCCCTAAAGGGCCCGTATTTATACAGGAAAAATGCAGAGTCCCTGTAATCACATCTATGCAGGTAAAAGCTGCACTCTCTAAAACCAAAAACACAGCACCCATGGGACCGGACAACATCCCAGGCTGCGTTTTACACAAGCTTCAGAACAATCTGGCTCCCCACCTAAGCACCATGGTCAGCCATAGTCTCACATCAGGATTTGTGCCCGCTGAATGGCGCACAGCAACAGTTATCCCACTCCACAAAGGGGGAGCCACCACTGATCCTGGAAACTATAGCCCTATTAGCCTGACAAGCCTGGTCTGCAAGGCCATGGAACGTATCATCATGGAACTCAAAAACAAAGACATTGGTAACCTCCAAACTCTGGATCCCACCCAGTTCGGATTTGTGAAAGGCAGATCATGCCTTCTGAACCTGATCGACTTCTTTGAGGCAGTTACCAAAGCTGTAGACGAGGGTAAGGTGGTTCACATAGCCATCTTGACCTTGCCAAGGCTTTCAACACCATCCCCCATTCTGGAATTATAGCTAAACTCACTAAACTAGGTATAAATCCCTGCGTCACAATATGGGTTGCCAACTGGCTCACTGACAGAACTCACACTGTAAAAGCTGCAGACTCCAAATCTGACTTCAAACCAGTGACAAGTGGAGTTCGAAAATCAGCAACTGGAGTACAAACCAGACTCAAAGCATAAAAATAACGTTAAGCACAACAATTTATTTAAATAGACTTTTCGTTCAGCAAACAATGAATAAACTTCCTCAGACAACAACTGGAAAAACCAAGACAACTTAAATAGCAACAGATAATCACGTGCTACCAGCCATTAACAAATCAGATTTTTATACTAATTTTTCATTTATTAAAATATTTAAAAACATAGAAAATAAGACATGTTAAAGTTCTAAAAACATATAACTGATCTATGACATAACTTCTTAAATATATTACATCTATATAAATACCTATATTTATAAATGGGAAACAATTCTTTTAATAAAAATACAATTAATTCAAGACTCATTCTAGCGTATCAAACTTCTCAATTTTAAAATACATGTCAACGACACATTTTCATTCAAACCAGGGGCTTTATAAGACTGTAATTTTAGTTGCCATATTAATTCTTGTCATTCTAAAAATATTTGATAGGGGCCACCTTTTATATTAGGAATAATCTGATCTAATACCCTAAATGAAAAAGAATGTGCAGTATATTCATTACAATGTCTAGCTAAGACATTTTCCAACTTCTTTTTCCTAATATTATACAGATGTTCATAAATCCTCTCTTTAAATTTCCTGTCAGTCTTGCCACATCGAATGCAGGACAAGACTGACAGGTAGCTAAATATACCACCAACTTAGATAAACAGTTATACCTTCCTCTTACTTTATAAGTCTTACCATTAATCAATATATTAGTACCAGAGGCTATATACCTACACAAATTACAAGCCTCACATTTAAAGGTTCCTTCTATTCGGTATGACCCTGCTCTATTTGTTTCCAAAATGTTCTTTAAATTATATCCTTTCTTGTATATAACCATTGGTTCATCTCCTAACTTCTCTGTAACACCTGTTGGACATGCTACACCTAAAGAAATCCCAATCCCTCTGAGCTACACGCTCTAGGGACCTAAACCTTGTCACACAATAAACAGGAGATGGTGGAGGGATAGATTCCTGTCCCAGAGACTTCCCATACTGTGGATCAAACTACCTATCTATATCAAACAAAGCTCCTCATTAGCACTCTTCAAGAAAAATCTTGATGATTGGATGGGAGATAGGAAATACACTCCGGGGATCACTTCTGTGTCTCTGCTCAACAGGGGCACAGGAAAATAACTTTCCTGGGTGGCGTAAGCCAGGGAACCTTGTTGGCTAGGCTTACATAGGCCCTTGGGCCGATAGCCTGGTACCTACCTATGAACCTATGAACATGTTGTTTATTTATTTATTTTTTGCAATGTAGAAGTGTAATGAAAGTCTGTGTGGGCAAAATTGTCTGAAATACATTTTTTGAAGGTATAAAGGGATGAATGATATGGATACGACTGAATATGATTATTATACAAAACAAAAGTAAAGAATATATGCAAAATAGAAAAAAATGTTCTATCTGTAATGAAAGAACAAATGCAACAATGTTTAATGACACCTGGGTGTTGGCAACAATATTAAAGAAAATAAGAGTGTGGCTGTGAAAGAATACGCGGAGTCAATTACAGATCAAGAAGAAGAAAAAGAAGAAAGTTAATGGATTTACGTTTATGTATATAAAAGTAGAGAGAAGGAGTGTCAGTGAATTTGTAAATAGATGTATATATGTAAATAAGTTTGTATATAATCTATAAATAGGTTTGGAAATATCATTTTAAATAAAGGACCCCCAGTCCTTTTGATAGCTGTCGTGGGTTTTTTTACATCCACCAACTGAGACAGGTGGGACCTCAGTTTAACATCCCATCTGAAGGATGGCACAGCCAGAAGTGCAGTAGTCACCCTTATGCCTCATTACACTGTCAGCAATCCACCTCCCTGGTGTGGGAATAGAACCCACAGCCTTCTTCACCAAAGGTGAGTGTGCTACATGTTGCTTCACTAACCCTGATTAATCCTACCTTCCCTTACATAAATGTCACTTACGTAAATCACATGACAACAGAAGAATATATATATATATATATATATATATATATATATATATATATATATATATATATATATATATATATATATATGGTTCCACTTGAAATCATCAAATTGCAAATCATCGAGACCAAATCGTCGAAAACTCATTTCATCGAAAACTCATATCATCGAATCTCAAATCATCGAAAACTATAAAGCAACTACAAATAACATTCCACAAAGTTTTTACTATGTTTATGCAGGGGGCAAGCCCCCCTGCACCCCCCACACCCCCCCCGTAAATAAATATACCATCTCCAAGGTTGCACTACAGTGGGGGAAAGAGGTTATTTCCTAACCCCACTGTAGTGCAACTTTGGAGTTGGTATATTTTATTACAGGGGGTGGGGTGCAGGGGGGCTTGCCCCCCTGCATAAACATAGTAAACAGTGTCTGGGATGTTATTTGTAGTAGCTTTATAGTTTTCAATGATTTGAGATTCGATGATATGAGTTTTCAATGAAATGAGTTTTTGACGATTTGGTCTCGATGATTTGCAATTCGATGGAATAGTAATTCGATGATTTCAAGTGGAACCATACATATATATATATATATATATATATATATATATATATATATATATATATATATATATCTATATATATATGTATAGACAGAGAGAGAGAGAGAGATAGATCTATATTTATCTTTACACATCTGTATCTATATTGATATGCATATATATATATATATATATATATATATATATATATATATATATATATATATATATATATATATATATTTATATATATATATATATATATATATATATATATATATATATATATATATATATATATATATATATAGGTGTACTTCAAAATGTTGACAGGCCGGAATGCCGACTTTCATATTGCCGACACCATATGATCAACAGTCCAGAACGTCAACATCCCGAAATGAAACCACCTACTTACCTGGAAACACAGTAAAACTGTGTTATGCAGGGGGGCAAGCCCCCATGAACCCTCTACACCCCCTTCTACTTAAATATTCTCACTCTGAGATCGCACTACAGTGCAGGAAAAGGGAATCTCCCAGTCCCGTACTATAGCGAGATCTCCGCTTTCAGTTGTCAGCCTTTCAAACATGCGAACATATGGTGTCGGCCATATGAGTTTCGAACATTTGAAAGTTCGAACAACTGAAGGGCTCCCATATATATGCATATATATATATATATATATATATATATATATATATATATATGTAGAGAGAGAGAGATCTATATTTATCTTTACAGATCTTTATCTATATTGATATACATATATATATATATATATATATATAGGTCTACCTTTATTTGTCAAAATTACGTTTCTTCAACGAACAAAAGAAGTATGACCTGATTTCCGCAAAAGTGCACTTCAACGAAAGTGCACTTTAGCGTATCACGGTTCACCAAACCGTTAATAAAATTAAATTTAACACTATCATGGCATGGTACAGTAGGGATAAGGGATTATACCTGTTTCCCCACTGTAGTGTGATCTCAGAGTTAGTATATATAAAGTAGCAGGGGTGTGGGAGGCACAACCCTCCACATGCAGGGTGCAGGGAGGCTTGCCCCCCTGCAAAAATGCGGTAATAGTGTTCAATTTAATTTTATTAATGGTTCAGTGAACTGTTATTCACAAAAGTGCACTTTCATTGAAGTGCACTTTTGCGGAAGTCAGGCCGTACTTTTGTTTGTTGAAGAAACGTAATTTTGACAAATAAAAGCAGATCCATATATATATATATATATATATATATATATGTTTTCAAGACCAAATCTATTACCTATACAATAATTACAAATCTTACAAACAATACACAACTATTATGAAATAAGAATCTTGCAATATTTACACAAAGCAAAGCTACATTTCTAAAGTAACATTGCCACATATATTGATGGCATCAGTTCGTATACATACATACATACTTGTATAGACATATTTCAGGCATGAACAATAATGCCCTTCTAGCCTGCCAGTATCCCAAAACAGTTATTCCCATAATAAATGTCCTGGTTGTACATAAAAAAATGTCTTAACTAATACTTGCTTTAATGTAATTTAGTAGTCTGTTCTATGCATCAGCTACTCTTTCAGAGAACCAGTCAGTCCACGTCTCATTCCTCTGTAATCTTCTGCATATGTCGTGTGAGGATTCTCTTAATCCTTCTATTTTAATATTAAATCACTTGTACCCTTAATATTACCCTATTAAGGGTATTAAGGGTACTTGACTACCATTTCCCCTTGCATGCATACAATATCAGCAAGAAAGAAACACTAATGCACTTAGAAATACAGATATTATGTTATTCACATCAATGCTCAACGATTTATCTGCAGCAGCACTGATCTCCCAAAACTAAAATACCTGCCATCGTTGCCTTATATCTTTGACAAAGTGTAGCAGTAAAAAGAAAAGATCCTGTCCTCTAAAGAAATCATTTCCCACATCGGTGAGTTTCTGCTTAAGAGAGACACAGGGGGAGATCATGAATCAATCTTAAAAACAAAAAGTTGTAACAAAGCAAGCACATCTCAGAAACACTGAAAATACAGTCTGTAAATGTCAGGAGTATCCACAACAAAATCTCTGAAGTTCATGGCTGGACTGAATAAAATAAACCTCATATATTAGGTCATTCTGTAAGCTGGCCAGAATCAAAGATAAAGGATAAGAAAAAAGTTCTTCCCACAAGATATAATATAGTAGAAGTTGACTGTCTATCCAAAAGGGCTGATGTGCCTGCAATACTAATCTCTAACCATTTATAAACAATAAATACCCAGTATTTGATTCCTTAATTTGACACATCACCACTACTCGTTATTAACACATATTACATGGCTATAAATAATTTTAAATGCATGTATATAGAAGTTATTTATATACCTACAAATTACAAATTAAACAACACATTACAGAGCATATTATTATGGAGGGAGGGTGGGAGGTTGGTATAACGGTTAAGGTGTTTACCTTGCAAACACAAGGTACAGGGTTTGATTCTTCCATGGGGCAATTGGCTAGACTTAAAATGGCCCACACGGGCAGTTAGCCTAGTACTAATCTATGAACCTATGAATCTATGAACCTATGGATAACTACCAAAATAATATATAGTAATACAAACACTTGGACATTGATTTGCCAAAACTACTACCCTCAAAATCATCATAAAAAACCTGCACATAAGCCTATCTGGTGTACTCCAATTAGTAATGTAATGAACTAGGGTAGATAGATCTACAAGAAAAAAAAGTATGCACGACTGGATATTAACTAGTAATCTAAGCAGTCACAAATGGAGTGCTTCCTTACTTAGTAAATGATCACAATCCAAACTATATAGTTGGGAAAATAGAACAATATAGAAAAATATTTAATATAATTGTCTTCAAACAAGACATAACTTTCTTTGACAAACAGCGACTGCAGTAAGCAAAGCATTCCCTCATCCAGCATTTCTATAAATCTATAAATAAAATGATCATTCCATTTGCACGCAGTTTCAGTAAATCATATTGAAAACCTGAACAAAAATGAAAACCTACAACCTTAGCACTGGACAAGACACCAGAAAAATGCCTATAAATATCAGCAAAAGCAATAGAAGAGATGTGTCCAACCTGCGTCCCTCAGAGCTCTTCCATGCGGTCCTCGACCTCTAACTGCAACTTCAATGTACGCATGCCCCAAAAAACTTTTTTTGATTTTTGTTTGCCGCTCCTGTGACCTGTAACTCTAACGTCAGTGTGCACATGCACCAAAACATCCTTCTAGTTTTGTTTTTGCACCAAAAAATGGTCAATGTATTTACACCATTATTTTGCATTGAAGAATCAGTGTGTGTGTTCTCGCTGAAGCGGGACTCGTGAATGGATTTGCCACTGTTGCCTTTGAAAGGGACAGCACTTACCTGTGTTAATAGGTAAGTATGGAGTGAGTGAGTGAGTGAGTGAGTGAGTGAGTGAGTGAGTGAGTGAGTGAGTGAGTGAGTGCATGCATGAAAGCAGAATGTTTGTGTGCGTGAAAGTAGATGAGTGTGTGTGCGTGTGTGTGCGTGTGTGTGTGTGTGTGTGTGTGTGTGTGTGTGTGTGTGTGTGTGTGTGTGTGTGTGTGTGTGTGTGTGTGTGTGTGTGTGTGTGTGTGTGTGTGTGCGCATGACAGAGAGACAGAGACACATGCACAAAGAGGCTAACGATGATCAGTCTACCTACTGAACACAAACAAGTTATCTCACAAATATATTGTACATTAAAGGTACACTTTTATTAAATTGCGGCTTTCATGACAGGGAGAGTGTTGTATTGAATATGAAATCATACCTCTCAACTGTATGGATTTTCAAAGAATGCCTGGATTTTTGTCTCATCTTCCAATTTGTGTCTTTTGCTTAGGAAATAAAAGTAGTCATCCAATGTAATGCAGTTCCAGGGAGTAAGAATGAGACAGCAGCCTAGGGTTAATGGGTCAGTAGTGGATTGACTATGTGGGAATGTAGCATATAAAGTTGTATTGTTTTTTCTGACAAACAAAAACGCACCCAGTATTGTTTTGCCATTGGTGGGTTCTAAGCCATGGTAGATTGGACAACAGTAAGCATAGCTTTGATGGATCATCAATACTGGCAAATCAGGTGGGCACAATGTCATTTTCTAAATGTTGGGGGTTTTAGTGCATATGTATGTGTTTGTGTGTTGGGAGTGCTGCAACAGTAGATGATTATTAAAGACAGAGACTTACGGAATGTGGAGAATATGTTTCTTTGTTTCAAAACCTGATACTTGGGTACTAAACATGCCAAAAGTAGAAAATTTAAGACATAGCTTCTTGCCATTTACACTAGATGGATATTTATATTTAATGGACAATGCTAGCAGTATTAGTGTGGGCCTGTGGGGTTCTGAAGGATGCCAAGTCTACCTTTGCCAATGTCTTGTAAAGTGACCTGGAAAAGGATATTGGGATGTTACTGAAAAAATGCAGTAAGTGGGGTTAGAAATATAGTTTAATTAAACAAGGTGCACTTGCAATTTACAAGCCATAATTTAATTTGCTTCAGATAGTCCAGATCCTGGTAGATTGTATACCATTCCACTTAATTAGGGAGAGCTATCATTCTGAGGAAATAAGCAGCCCTTGTTTCAGTGAAAGGTCTGTGGTTGTTTGCAGGTAGGAAGTTGCAGGATGTTGATGCAATGTGTTTTATTTATTATTTTTAATGCATTTCTCATTTCAAAGCATGGTA
The DNA here is from genome assembly GCF_019279795.1 of Protopterus annectens. NCBI lineage: Eukaryota > Metazoa > Chordata > Ceratodontiformes > Protopteridae > Protopterus > Protopterus annectens. The sequence continues at coordinate 1,880,016,504 of NC_056732.1, forward strand.
TTCTTTGTTGCAAAAGAAGGCAGGACTGAATGAGCCATATAATGCTTAACTGACAATAATGGGATAGAAAGATTATAAGTGATGTATAATGTTTGCAGCTACAGTTGTTTCAATGGTGTCTGTGATGCATAACTATTTTTGGTCCTGTGTCCCACTTTTATTTTTCACTTTGTCCAGATTTCTTGCGCCAAGGTTGAGAGGTATGGTTCCATACTAAATCAGAAGGTTGTATTTACATTGGAAGACTTTTCAGCATAATTATGAGAAACAGAGCCTTTTTAATATCTCTGCTTATTTCCAATATAAACTGCCATGTATCCTTGCAAACAACTTTCTTATTAAGCTACTTTAATTCTTTTGGAATTGACAGGTATGCTTCACTGGTTCAGACGTAAGCATAGAGTCCTAATGTGATTTTGATTTCTTGCAGCAGTCTCTGGTTTACTTATCACAATAACTTTTCTGTGTCTGTGTGTAATCAATTTAACAGTTCTAAAGATGTTTTCCAAAAATAAATAAATACATAATAAATAAAAAAAAAAATCCTCTCTGCACTTTGAACTATTGACAAAGTCTGGGAATTTGTTTTTTTCAAAAGCGAAGGTCAGCATTACAACTCAGTAAACTGTCAGTCTGTGAATAACTTCTGCACAAATTAAAATGTCTAAATGTCAAACGGCTTTATATTGGAGGGAAGTTATATGTTTACTCCAGTATGTAGTATGATTTTAGAGAGTTTATAGTTTTCTTATTGATTTACTTTTTGCTGAGCAGTTGTTTGTTGATTTATTGATGGTGGGAAATTGCATGGATGAATCCATCTCTATTATGATTTTTTTTTCAGATATTTTGACTTACAAATAATTTCATTCAGTGAGTGTGCGTCATGCAATTACTGAGGTTGCCTATTTTGCAAGTAGGGGCTTCTTTTGTGTGTGTGTGTGCGTGTGTGTGTGTGTGTGTGTGTGTGTGTGTGTGTGTGTGTGTGTGTGTGTGTGTGTGTGTGTGTGTGTGTGTGTGTGTGTGTGTAAGAGAGAGAGAGAGATTTAATATGTGTACTGAATATATTTTTGCAGATAGAATTCTTAGTTAAATAGGCCCCTCTTCTTGGGCAAATAGACTTGAGTAACCAATATTAGATCTTAGCCATCTAGCTGGGAAAGGTTAGTATGTGGATTTTCCATCCGGTTTGATGAAGGCTATGCTACTTACTCAAGGAATACATTTATGGCTATTCATCTAGCCATCCAGTCGTCATGTTGCTGAACTACATTGTTTGATAATGAGAGGAGCTTTTTACAGAAGTTGAAGGTTTTTGTGTCAAGAACCTGTCCATACAAAGTGGCTTGTTTATGTTGCAGTGAAGGCTGTGGTCTTTGTAGTGAGCATTTTAAATATAACCAGTATTTCTGGGGTAGGGGAAGTCTCTTAAGGCAGGATCTTTCTTAGCCTGTAAAGCAAGCCAGGGCCAGTGAGAGACAGAGGAAAGCAAGAAGCTTTTTAGTCTCTTTGGATAACTAAGTGAACTTAGTCCTTTAACCTTTTTTGTCTGAAATGGTTGTAGTCTTTCTTTTGGCAGGGTGTTTTGCTGAGGCACATGCCAAAAGGAGCATTGCACTCAATAATGGCTCTTGTAACGGAAGACTACAGGGATGTTATGACCTCCCTGTCGCTGGATGAGATAACCTTACTAATGAGGTGGGCCATGTAAAAAGCTTTCTGTACAACAGAGACAACACAGTGATCAAAAGTCAGGTTTCTATCAACCTGGGTGCCCAAGCACCTCATGACTAATTGTGTGCTTACAACATTGTTATTAATGTGATAATTTGTGGGGAGATCACTCTCCTCAAAGGGTATGATGATGCATTTTTTGCCATTTAGCTTCAGGCCATGTTTCTGGCACCAGTTATTTGTTTGGGTGAGACACTCTTGTAGCTTATTCAGAATAGTTTTTTTAAGTCAGTAATGTGAATTTTTTACTTTATTGTAAATTTGTTGGCTTATTTTTCTGGATTATAGTATTGTAGGACTGCTAATGTTGACATTTTACGTAGCTGGACTGCTGGAGTGGTTTTCCCAGTGAGAATTGCTAGTATTGTAGTGAATATCTGTTTATTTGTAGAAAAAAATATATTAAGTAAGATGCTGGAGTTAACTGTTAGATTAGAGAATTAGAATGAGAATTAGAATTTTAAGGCAAATATTAGGCATTTATTACATTTATTCATTGTTGAAATGTACCTACAGTACAGCCAGGAGGTCGAGTTTGGTCTCCCGCGGCAGCGAAAGAGTTAACTATATGATATATTTTACATGCGGCCCCAAAACCTTTTCTGTTCACTCAGTGCGGCCTAGGCATGCCAAAAGGTTGGACACCCTTGCTCTATCCCAAAGCATTTCTAGGTGTGGTAGTAAAGCATAGAACAAACAAAATGCTCTCTCTGGATGAGGTGGCAAATGATATAACTAAAAATATTCTCACTTGATGAGGTGGTGACATGCATAACAACAAACTATGTTCAGTGATTAAGGCGGCAGAGTGCATAGCGACAAACTATCTTTAGTGCATGAGGTGAGGGAGTACATAATAACCAGCTACCATCTGTGGATGGAATGTCAGGAGATACGTGAACCACAGATGTCAGCAAGTGTACACTATACTCACTACAGTGTGCATATAGTCAGCAATGGGGGTAACAAGAACACTGTAAAAATATATGCACATTCTTAAATGTTTATCTTTTTAAGGCAGACTATCCTGTAGAAATGTTGTTTATTAATGTCTGCTTTTCGAGGTGCTAAATGCCACGTTTGCACATCAGAGGCACCTGGGTTGTAATTGACACTTTTATTAAACCTGACTTTTTGCTGATGCTGCTATAGATATTTAGTCCTTTCCACACATCTTTCATTTAAGTAACTGCTTGGGGAAGGGGAGCTGCCTGAGTCACACTTTCTTAACTAGTTTGATGTAAAGTGTGGAGAGCAGTAACTAGTAAATTTGGACAAGGGATGTCATGTCACAGTAATTTTTAATAGCTGGAGTGGTTTGGGGAGCAGCTGAAAACTTAATACAGATGAGGAACTGACTGGTCCAGTTCTCCTTACAAGCTTGAAGTCCTTTTCATTCAGTTATGCTACACAGATACCTCAGGATATAGGACAGCAGTTTTGTGTCTGCCTTTATAGTTTTAGTTTAAAAGTAACTAAAAGTGCTGCAGAATGAACAGCACTCTATTACAGTTGGAGGCTGCACAATGGCTCCAATATGATGGTTATGACTGTTTCTGGATGAAGAGATATGGGTAAGATATCCCAATAAATAATGCCATTAAGTAGAGCCAGTAAGTAATGTCAGACAGTATAAAAATAGATTTCTTAGATTCATATTTCAATCCTTGAACAGGGTGGAAGCCCACTCCATTCATCCTTGCTGCACTCTGGCTCACTCCGCTCCCCTGCATTACCCACATTCCCACCCACCCCCATTTTAATTTACACTCTCTATCCAAATATAAAACTCAACCCAACTCATCCAGTTACCTAATCCCTGCTCCATTACCTCACACAGCCCCACCCTTTTCCCTTTACACTACGTCTAATCAGATTACTGCTATTTCTTACAACTCTAACTTATACCATGGCTATAATCTACCTACTAACCCATTTACTTTAATTCCTCATTTCACTCACTTCCTACCCATCACAACTCCACCACTTCCATCCTCCACTACTATTACACTCTTCATTCAACTAAAAGAATCATCCTGCACATGCTCTATCTCACATATGTTTTCAACATCTCCCCTACCCAACTTCACAAATACAAAATCTTAGCACACACTCCATTACCACATAAGCTAAAGCTAAAATACTTATACCCCAACCGCTGCCAGTATCACTCCAAACCTCCTCCACTACCAAACACACTTCTAACTAACGGGGATATTTCACCCCAATCCAGGTTCTACTTCTCCTACAACTTCCTCCACCATCCCAACAGCCACCAGTCTCAACAGTCCCCCCCCCCCCCAATACAAAACATCTTTGCATATACTCAGTTAACATACACAGGCTCCCAACTAAAACCACAGAACTACACTCCTGGATTACTCTCCATTCCCCACACATCCTAAACCCTATCTGAAACACGGTTAAAGCCTCACATCTCAAACTCTGAAATCCTCCCCATGCCCCCATTACAATATCTACCGGCAAGACAGAATGTTTATGAAAGGTGGTGGAGTCACCATTATGTACTCCAAGCTCCTCAATTTATCTCCCCTATCCATAACCCATCCAAATTTCCACCCCGCCGAACTACTTATCCTAAACTGTCACCTTAATCCACACAGATCCCAGAAACTACCACCCAATTAGCCTGATGAGCCTGGTCTGCAAGGCCATGGAACGTATCATCTTGGAGCTTATAAACAAAGACATAGGTAACCTCCAAACCATGGACCCCACTCAGTTTGGGTTTGCAAAAGGTAGATCATGTCTAGTAAACCTGAGTGACTTCTTTGAAGCAGTCACTAGAGCCATAGATGAGGGCAAGGTAGTGCACGCAGCCTATCTTGACCTCACAAAGGCTTTTGATTCTATCCCCCACTCTGGAATTATAGATTAACTCACTAAACTGGGCATAAATCCCTATGTCACAAGATGGGTGGCCAACTGGCTCACTGAAAAAACCCACACAGTAAAAGTAGCTGACTCCAAGTCTGACTTCAGACCTGTGATGCGTGGAGTACCAGAGGGCTCGGTCCTGGATCCCTTCCTATTCAGCATCTACTTCTCTGAAGTGCAGGCCAACACAAAAGGTCTTTGGCTAACAAAGTTCGCAGATGACTGCAAATTAGGAGCCATAAAGAATCACCTAATGATGTAGACATCCTAGAAAAGGGCCTCACAGTGAAAGATGCTTAGTGTCAAAGTCATGGCCTCAAGCTCAATTCCAACAAGTGCATTATCATCCCCTTTGGGAAAAACTCAGTACCCATGAACTACCACATAGGCGGTAGCTCACTAAACACTGAAAGTGTGATAAGAGACCTCAGAACACAGGTGGACAGCAGTCTCCCCTTTGAAAACCACATCACCACAGTAGTGAGGAAATCCTTCTACATGGCACACCTCATCACAAAAGGGTTCTCCTCTAGAAAAAAGGAGGTCATCGTTCCTCTCTACTTGTTCTTGCTCAGACCCATTATAGAGTACAATGCCCTGTTTGGCATGTATCTCACACACCTACAACAATTGAAAAGGCCACAGAAATACCTCACTAAGAGGATTACCAGCCTCAAACAGATGTGATACTCAAACCATCTCAAAAAACTCCAGCTCTACTCTGTTGCATATAGCCTACTCAGAGGCGCTCTTTGCCTAACATACAAAGCTATGCCAAACCCAGAGCTGTTGGACATGCTACACTTAAAGAAATCCCAATCTCTCCGAACCACATGCTCCAAGGACCTAAACCTTGTCACCACAATAAACAGAACATGTGGAGGGATAGATTCCTGTCCCAGAGACTACCTATACTCTGAAACAAACTACCCATTCATGTCAAGCAAAGCTCCTCATTGGCCCTTTTTAAGAAAAATCTTGACGACTGGATGGGAAATAGAAAATTCACCCTGGGAATCACTTCTGTGGCACTGCTTGACAGGGGCAGAGGAAAATATTTTTTTTAGGTGGTGAATGCCAGGAAACCTTTTTGGCTAGGCTTATAGAGCCCCCAGGGCCGATAGCCTAGTACCTACCTATGAACCTATAAACCTATGAAAATAAATTTGCCTCATCTGTTATCTATATCCCACCAGGTAATAACATTCTCAACCTAAATCCATACTGTCATGGCTATTACTCGATATCAGTTATGAAACCATTCTTTTAGGAGATGTTAAGATTGACTGGCGAAAACTATCTACAACTAGCCCATTTTTCACCATCAACCTGCATGGCTTTCATCAGCTACTTACTACACCTACTAGATTAAAAAAAAACAATAATAGTAGCTCCACTCGATTCTAATAACTGACATTAACCTGTATCAAAACCCTACTAGCCTACAAGAGTCCCTTAGTGACCATCTTCCTATGCATGTTCTTAGGCATGCTGTTCAGATACATAAATACCATCTGTATAAAGATTTTCACAATCTCACCACTTTTAATAGTGAGACCTTTAATAACATGCTAAACTCTATAGACGGGTCAATTCTGAAACACGTCCCTCTAAATGATGCTGTCCTTCATTTCAATTGCCCTTTTCTCTCCATCCTTGACTCCCTGACACCTCTCAGAAAAGTAAGAATCAAAACAACCCATACCACCTGTCTCTTAAAAGATACACTCATTCTTATGAAAAAAAAGAGACATCACCTAGAAACAATGGAATAAAACTAAATCACCTTTTCTTCTCCAAACCTATAAACAACTACGTAATCTGGCTAAAAAACACATCAATACAGATAAGAAAAAAATCTACTCCAATGCCCATCTCATCCATAAGTCTAACCTCAAAAAATTCTGGTACTCCATTAATAAGATCCTGCACCCAGGCAACCCTTCTACCCCCAACCCTTACCTCGATAAACCCCCCCTTAAAACTGCTACTCTTCTAAATTCATACCTCACTGAGTCTATTCACAGACTCACCCACAATGGTCAGAACAATAAACACACACCCTCAACTCTACATTTCACCAATACTCCCTCTTTCACACTTGACCCCATCCCAACATCGTACATAAAATATCTCCTGCTTAAGCTGAAGCCATGCTCCCCCTCCTCTGACATCCTCCCCCTCCTCTTTCTTAAACTAGCTACTTACTCAATAGCCTACCCCATCTCTACCCTGATCAGCAGATCTATTCAAGAATCCACCATCCCAGATATATGGAAATTATTCATTATCACACCATTACACAAAGGAGGCAACAGCAATGAACCATCCAACTACAGACCTACTGCTATCCTCTCTCTGCCATCTAAACTCCTTGAAAAGTCCATTCTCAGACAGCTTATTAAGTACCTTCTAGATAACAACCTCCTAACCCTATGCAACATGGCTTCAGACCCCATTAGACCACATCTACTGCCCTGCTGTGCTTTACTCAAACAGTTGCTGAAGCCTTGGACAAACATTTACTGGTTCCTTGTTTCTTTCTTGACCTTTCTAAAGCATTAAATACCATATCGTACTCCAAATCTCTCAATAAATGATCACAACTTACCTTATTTCCCTCCACTATTAAATGGTTCACTTGCTATCTGACTAACAGGCAACAATCACTAAGATGGCTACCTGCTCTCCTTACTTACCAGTCCAAACTGGGGCACCTCAATGTTTGATTCTTGGCCCTCTACTCTTTAATATTTTCACAAACCAACTGCATACTTCCTGTACACAATATATGGATGACTCTACCCTTATTACCTGTTCTGACAGTTTCTCTAACCTCCTCTCTACTGCTCAACATAGCTTCCTGTCTGCAGAAAAATGTCTAACAGACAACCAACTTATTCTAAATCTCCAAAAAAACAAGGCTAGTACTCTTTTTATTTCCAAAAACCCTCTCCAACCTCAAAACATCCTTTACCATTTCTTCTCTCGACAATACCATTCTACAGCCTGATCCACATATTAAACTTCTTGGTGTTACTATTGATGACCAATTAAAATTTGATACCCATATTCAGCACTGTTTCAAAAAGACCAATCAAAAATTCGGTCTACTCTACAGACATAAAAATACCTAGCCTCTGACTCTAGGCAGAAATTAGCTAAAGCCTTCCTCCTTCTGTGTCTACTTTATGCCTCCCACATCTTTTCACATCTATAATCTACCCATTTGGCTAAACTCTGTCAATCATACTATAGTCCTGCAAGATCTGCTAGTAACAAACCCTACAAATCTCATCACTGTCATGCACTAAAACAACTCCAGTGGCTTGATTTCCCCAGCACCTGCTTCACTCCCAGGTGCAAATGACTCATACTCTGCTCTTAAAACCCCTTTCCTGTCCTGCTCTATCCTCACTAATATCACATTATACTCCTCCCAGAACTCTCTGCAGCTCTGACCAGATCCTTATGGACACCTATAAACCAATAAAAACATTGGTAAACCTTTATACAAATATAGTATTTCCCATTCAAGGAACAAACTCCACTTAACATCTGAATCGTGTCTAACATAAATCTCTTTAAATATGAACTTTTCTCCTAAATGCCAGCACCTGTCACTGAAATGATCCCACTTAAATCCCACCTTACCACCTTACTACCTCTCAATTTTAACACCCAATTATTGCAAGTGTCCTATCTCATTTGCATCTCTTTCTCTTTTTGTTGATAAAAAAATATTGTAACTTTTGTACTGCATGTTACACACATTGTTGTAATCTTCATTCTCAGGCCTTTTGTAAATTTCTGAGAAGATAAGTAAATTAAACACGAACTAGTAAACCAACACAGCTGAAACAGAGCAGGAAAAACGATGATGCACTTCTTGTTGCTGCTATGAATTTCTGTCTGCCTTTTTAAGAAATAGCACGTAGTAGTTCATTGCTTAATTGTTTAATTGCTTTTTGCTTGTTGATTGGGTTCTCTTTGTAACTGTGTGTATATATAGCAAGCCTTTTTTAGAAGTAATTGTCTGAAGAAGTCTGTGTCATTAAACCAGACGAAAAGCGCTTTATTTTAACAAACTTTAACAAACTTCCTTATACTTTTGGTTGTTTGAAGTACCGTTTTTCCTGCTCCGTTTCAGCTCTGTTGCTTTTGTAAATTTCTAATGTTTCTCATCTGCTTTTACTGTACTTGTGTTTCTACCTACTTCATTTTACTTTTGCATCATCTTAAAATACTCAATTGTATTTATTACTGCTTGGTGTAACTCATTCTAAGCCTTTTGGTTTAAACACTTGGGCTTCAGACCCGTTGTTTTGCACTGAGAGGGTTTGTGGTCTGCACTGTTGTGGCAGAACAGGTAGCTTACATCCTTCTAGGTTGGGAACTGCTGATTGAGGGCTCAGTGTCTGTTATTCTAAAAGTGTATTAATTCTGGTTTAAGCACTTGGGCTTTCAGGCCAGTTATTTTACATTAAGAGGGTTCGGGGTCTGCACTCTTGTGGGAGGAGAGGCTGGACTCTGCCCTTCTGAGCTGGGAATTTCTGGTTAAAGGCTTATAGTGCATGCATATCTGAACTGCTTCTTACCAAAGTTGGTGTGCCTTGTTTGCTGTGGCATAGACTGGATTCGGGCCTGCTGGATCTAGCTTTGTTTGTGTAACTTGAGCACTAATCCAGACATTCTCTAAAGTATTCAATTGTATTTATTACTGCTTGGTTGTAACTTGATTAAAGTGTAGCTATCATTCTAAGTCTTTTGGATTAAGCACTTGGGCTTCAGACCAGTTGTTTTACATTAGGAAGGTTTGTGGCAAGCACTGTGGTGGCAGGACAGGTAGCTTTCATCCTTCTAAGTTGGGAACTGCTGATTGAGAGCCCAGTGTCCAAGGGTATTACTTCTGGTTTAGGCACTTGGGCTTCAGGCCAGTTATTTTACATTAAGAAGGTTCGTGGTCTGCACTCTTGTGGGAGAAGAGGCTGGACTCTGCCCTTCTGAGCTGGGAATTTCTGGTTAAAGGTTTATAGTGCCTGAATATTTGAACTGTATCTTACTGAAATTGGTACACCTTGTTTGCTCTAGCATAGACTAGATCCAGGCCTGCTGAATCTAGCTTTGTTTATATGCTTGTTGTTTGTTTGCTTGTTATTTCCCTGGAAGCTAATTCCACCTAATACTCGGCTTCTCAGCGCTTCTGGGGATCACTAGTGATATCTGCATTGCTTACTGTACTAGTTCCTTGTTTCATTTGAAAGAAAGTTACTGTTTGTCGTTTTTGCATTTAGTTACTTGTAACACATTGCACTCAAGTTGCCTGGCACTTGCTCACTATAGCAATTATATAAGTCAGCACTAAAAATTAAAAGCACTACACCCTCACTCCCCACTGGCCCTTGTTTTCAATTATTAAGGAATTCCCAATATTATTCTAGCATGTCCAAAGGTCAGTTGTCAATCTCCTCTCTGGTCCAGCTGGTGAATCTGGGAATCTTGAGGCAATGTTATAACTGCCTCATGTACACAGACAACCCTCTCCTCCTCCCACATAACACAAATACTTGCGAGAGATGCAGCTATTTAGCCAAACTGGAGGCTGAGCTCTCTCAACTCAGGACTGGCAAGACCAGACAGGAGGATAAGGCCACTACACACACCACAAAACCAGCCTCACATAATGCTACCACACCACTGAATCAAACACATAAACACACAAAGACATACTCGGAGGCTCTGAGTAAAATTTACCTAAACAGCAGAGGCCTCCAAAGCAGACACCCAAACAACTGCTACCTCAAGACACCCCACAAGCAACACATAAACCACAAAAGCAGTGTGCAAAGCAGTCACAGCCCTTAAGGCCAAATACAACACCAAACATACTTGTCATAGGTGACTCCATAGTCAGACACACTGACGTCCCACTCACCAGGCTGAACAAGGAGAGGGTCACAGTAAGCTGCCTATCGGGCGCTAGAATCCGCCACATAACACAAGCACTCTGGTCACTCCACGGCAAGTACAAATATGACACAGTCATTGTCCATGCTGGTGTGAACGACCTGAGACGTACCTCCCTGGACTACATGAAAAGAGACATAGAGGAGCTCTCTGATTATGTAGCCCAGGCAGGTATGACCCTGACCCTGAGCAGTATCCTTCCTTCACCAAGAATGATGCCACAATATAGAGACAAGATGATCAGCTTTAACAATTGGCTTAATGTCTGGTGTCATTCAAAGGGGATCCAGTGTCTGTCTGCCTGGGATGACATGCTTGACAAGCCACGCTGCTTCGCAAGGGACGGCTTGCACCTGTCACCCCTGGGATTCCGGATATTGGCTAAGGCTCTTGCCACCCCATAGTGCCTTTTTAGGCAAGGCTCAAATTCTAAACCTACCACCCTAGAAAACAAAAATGGGAAGAAACTGAGGGTAATGCTGCTCAATGCCAGAAGTCTAAATCTCAAAATGCACGCACTCGAGGCCCTTCTCAGTATGGAGAACATTGATGTCTGTGCTGTAACTGAAACCTGGTTTAAGGCTCCTTAGAGCACCCCAGCACTATTAGGTTTTACCTCATATCATGTGTTCCGGCCCCAAAACCCGGACCACACCACAAAAGGAGGGGGTGTATCCATATTCATAAAGGATACCCACACCTCCAGGTTGGTGGCAACGCACGAAGCTTCGGAAACCATCCAGGTGCAACTAACCATAGGCAAAACTGCTCTACAAATTGTAGCATGCTACAGGCCACCCTCTCAAACTCAGGAACCCCACACAGCCTTCCTGAAGACACTGGAGGGTATAAATGTATCTCCAAACACCATCATATTGGGTGACTTCAACTACCGAATATAGACTGGGAACATTACTCAAGCCCTAACTTTCTAGCCCAACGGTTCCTGGAGTTCATAAATTCAAATGCCATGGAACAGCTAGTCACTGTTCCCACGAGAGGAGAAAATATACTAGATCTCATTATCACAAACATGGGGACAAAATGCTCCACACCGAAGTATATCCCTCATTGGTGAGATCTGATCATAGAGTAGTCTCACTGGAAATCCACATCCCGCCCCACCCCAAACAAAAAAGACCACAGTGAAGAACTTCTCTAAAGCAAACTTCACACTACTCAAGACTGGTGTGGTATCCTTCAAGGCCCCTGAGCCAGTGGAAACCACAACCCAAGCTGTGGAAGCCCTTACAAATGCCTTCTATGAACACCTCCAGGACTGCATGGATCAGGCAATCCCAAATAAAACCAAGACTCTTTCCACAAAGGGCAAACGTTCAGTCTGGTGGACCCCAGCCATTAACAAACTTTACAATAAGAAGAGAAAGCTATTACATGATAGAACAAAATCCATAAAAGGGAAGTCACCCTGATCATTATTAGTAAAAAAATACGAGCACTCATAAAATCAACTAAGGCCAATTTTGAGAGAAAAATTGCCATGGATTCAAAGGACAATCATAAGGCCTTTTCAGCTATGTTAGGAACCTGGGTGGAAACTCCCAGATATGCTCAGAAGTAGTCCAAAATGATACTAAATGACTCAACCCACACAGATTGCCAGCATACTGGCAGACAGGTTCAGTGGAAACTTCACCCCTCTCCCCTAAAGGAGAGATAACTATCCCAGCAGAGTGTAGCCTCCCAGACATCTCAAATGTGCAGGTGAAAGCTGCTCTCTCTAAAGCTAAAAACACAGCATCAAAAGGACCGGATGGTGTCCCCGGCTGTGTGCTACACGAGCTAAATGAGGAATTAAACCCGCACATAAGGCAGCTGTTTAATCTCAGCCTTACCACAGGATACGTGCCCAAGGAGTGGCGTACGGCAACTGTGGTCCCACTCCACAAAGGCGGTGCCTCTACGGACCCTGGTAATTACCGCCCCATAAGATTAACAAGTCTAGTCTGCAAAGCTATGGAGAGTATCATAATGGAGCTCATAAACAAAGATATAGGGGACTTGCAGACATTGGACCCGACCCAGTTTGGCTTCGTCAAGGGCAGATCATGCCTTTTGAACTTGGTCAACTTCTTCGAAACAGTCACCAAGGCCATTGATGAGGGAAAGGCAGTCCATACAGCCTACCTTGACCTTGCAAAGGCCTTCAACACAATACCCCACTCGGGTATTGTAGAAAAACTTACTAGCTTAAATGTAAACCCATATGTCACAAGATGGGTTGCAAACTGGCTTAAGGACAGAACCCACAGGGTTAGAGTTGCTGGCGCTATGTCAGACTCCAAGCCGGTCACAAGTGGTGTCCCACAGGGCTCGGTCCTTGGCCCCCTATTGTTCGGCATCTACTTCTCAGAAGTACAGGCCAACATGTGAGGACTTTGGCTGACAAAGTTTGCAGACGACTGCAAACTGGGTGCCATAGTGGAAAGTGCATCGGACACGGATATCCTTCAGAAGGGACTCACGGAAACAGATAGCTGGTGCCAGAGCCATGGCCTGAAGTTAAACGCCAAAAATGTATAGTCATACCCTTCGGGAAAAACAAGGTAACCCCAAGCTACCATATAGGTGGCAATCCACTAAGCACAGAAGAGGTTATCAGGGACCTGGGGACCCAGGTTGACAGTGGCCTTTCTTTTGACACTCACGTTGCTAAAGTGGTTAGAAAGACCTTCTACATTGCCCACCTGATCATGAAGGGATTCACATCCAGATCTAGTGAGGTCATTGTTCCCCTGTACTCTTCACTTATCAGACCAATGATTGAGTACAATGCCCCATTCGGGATGTATCTCACCCGACATCTGCAGCAATTGGAGAGACCCCAAAAGTTCCTCACCAAAAGGATAAAGGGACTCCAAAATCTGTCATATGCTGCCAGATTGAAGAAACTCCAGCTCTATTCAGTTGCATACCGTCTGCTCAGAGGTGACATGTGCCTGACATACAAGGCCATGTCCAACCCGGACATGCTCCACCTCAAAAATCCAAATCCACCAAAACCACTAGAGCAAGCGACTTAAACCTTAGCACGGATATAAATAGGATGTGCTGGAGGGATAGATTTATCACTCAGAGACTCCCTATGCTGTGGAATAAATCCGATCCATGTGAGGCAGAGCACCTCGCTGGCTCTGTTCAAGAGAAATCTTGACCTGTGGATGGGAGATTGTAGGGTTATGGGAATCATCTCTGTGTCACTGCTGACAGAGGCACAACAAACTAATGGGCACAATATTTTTTGATACCCATATTCAGCACTGTTTCAAAAAGACCAATCAAAAATTCGGTCTACTCTACAGACATAAAAATACCTAGCCTCTGACTCTAGGCAGAAATTAGCTAAAGTGGCTTTTCCCCAGCACCTGCTTCACTCCCAGGTGCAATGACTCATACTCTGCTATGGACACCTATAAACCAATATATTTACCATTGGTAAACCTTGATCCCTTACCACCTTACTACCTCTCAATTTTAACACCCAATTATTGCAAAGTGTCTATCTCTTTTTGATAAAAAAATATTGTAACTTTGTACTGCATGTTACACACATTATTGTAATCTTCATATGTAAAGTAAATTATTGTAATGTTTGCATAAAACGTCATTGTCAGACGTTATTCTTTTTTGTAACTTTGTAGTAACTGTCTGGAGCTTTTCTCCTCGGGTATCCACTGATAATGTGCCACTGCCTCAGTTGGACTAACTCAGTTAACAAATTACAAATTAAATAAATAAATAAATAAATATAATTAATATTCTTTAAAAAATTAATCTTGCTACAACTCCTGTAATTCAGTATTTTGCTTTGCTGTTTAATAAAATGAGGGGAAAAACCATGTCCTTGAAACTGTAGTAAAAACTGCTGGCTACATTTGTTACACTTAAAACATCACACTTTGTTACAGTTAAAATATTACACTGTTCATCACCTCACTATCAACATCTGCTGATTGCATATTTAACTTTGTGTGCTTCTTGGCTGCCCTTTTTTGCCAATCAGAGCCATTTTATATACCTTGGGAAGGGTGAAGGACATCCATATTACTGAGTCTAAGAAGTTCTTTAACAAAAGGGGGTCACATTTCCATGGTTACATAAAGAAATCCTGTACAGCCAAATATTTATGTGCACACAATAATTCATTAATTGCCTTTTTGTGAATGTGAGCTGTCAGGTGGACCAGACTGCAGAGCGGGGACATTAAAATGTTGCACCAGCTACACCTACTTGAAGGAGATGAGAGTGTTGTCCTATTACAAAGCCAATGGCTTCCAAGGAGGAGACACTCCTTTCTCTCACCAACCCACACAACTCTCAGTCTGTGAGTTACCAGAGTGGAAAAAATAATTCCCAAACTGTAGACTTTCTTAATCTCTGTCCCTAGTTGTGAATGACCCATTTGTTCTTAAACATTGGCACTAGTATGCTTATTCTCCAGTCATCTGGGGTATGCCTTTCTCTCCATACTGCTATGAGTACCGTCAGGAACCATTTCACCCCATCTCAGGCAACATATTGATCATATCTTCTGTGACCTCATCTGAACCTTCTGTGACCTCATCTGAACCTTATGCTTTTCTAGGCTTCATTTTCAGTAGTGATGTCTTTACTCTTACTTTTCTCTGGTGAGCTCCTCATCTTCTTTTGTTCTAGGCTGTGTCTGGGGCAGTACAGCTTCTGTGGAGTTTTCTTCATTCAAAAGTTGCTGAAAGTATTTCTTCCATCTGCATTCAATGTCCTGTGGACTGGTGAGAAGGTTGTTGCTGGCATCCCCTGTGAAGGGTGCCCAACTATCTTCTTTATCTTTCTATCTTTGCCGTGCAACCTGACAAATTTGTTTTATGACATCTACTGAGTCATTCTCCAGAAGCTGGTAGAGGGCCTCTAATGCTTTGTCCTTTGCTATTGCAACTCCTCTCTCAACCTCTTTGTTAGCCAGCCAGTATTTCTTCTTACTTTGGTCCTTCTTTTCTGTCTCCCAATTTTTCCCTGCACTCTTTCTTTTGATATCTTCCAACACTTCTGCTTTCTGCCAACAACATTCGCTATGTATCTTGCTTCTATATCAAGCATGGATGTATACCTTTTCTGTAGTCCTCACGTGCTGTTCTGTGGTACTCACATTTTTCAACTCCACTTGTTTCATCTTCATCTTGAGGTGTTACAGCCCTGAGTAATTCACTGAACTCTTGTGCTTTCTGTCCAGAGAACGTCCAGGTCTTCAGCCTAGTCTCTGCTGACCTTAAAGTCTTCTCTAACCACTAATTGCAACTGATTGTGGCAACCAGTGGTTTATGCTGTGGACTGATTTTTCAATCACTAATTCTACCCCAGTTTGCTTTCATTACTATGAAGAAATCTACCTGAGTTGCATGTTGGCCACTTTTGTATGTGAACTTGTGACTCTCTCTCATACTGAACGAAGACATGTTGCCAGGTATAACTCTGTTCTGCCCTGTCCTTCTTTATTCATGTTGCCTCACCTATGAGGTCCTAGACAGTCCTCATATCTTACTTTGCTTGTCCTAATATAAGCATTCAGGTCATCCATTATCAACACTAATTCATGTTGTCCTGCTTCATCCAGTAGGTCCTGTAACTGCTGTCTGAATGCACTCTCTTCCTCACTATCACAATAATGCTGTGAGGCACAGGGTGAGATTATGAAGAGTTCTTTGTCCTTACACTGGAATCTGATTGCCATGAGTCTGTCACTGATGGTGGTGACATCCCTCACTGTCTTTTGAAGCCCACCCCTCATTACACTTCCCACACCATTTTTAGTCTGTCCTCTTCCTGAGCAGTTGACTCTGGATCCCAAGCCAAGTGGTTTCACTGCATTGCCTTTCCACCTTGTCTCCTGGGTACATACGACGTCCAGCCTCCTCCTTACCATCACGTTATCCATGCTGTCAGTCGTCTTGTCTCCTGGGTACATACGACATCCATCCTCCTCCTTACCATCACGTTATCCAGTTCCAAACTGCATCCTGTCAGTGAACCTACACTGAGTGTAGCAATCTGTTGTGCATGTTTAGCAGGTTTATTGGTTTGCTGTTCATCATTCACACAACAGGGCTAACCCAGGTAACCCAACCGGACACCAGACAGACAGTAGAGTATTAACAAAGGAGAAGTGGTCTTTATGAAAGGCACACACAGGCCAACAGGAGCACATACTTACAAAATAGGGTCATCATACTGACAAAATAAAATTCCAGAAAGCATTGCTGTGTAATTAGTGAAAGAGCTGTAGCCCTGATTGTGACACCAGCAGCCAGTGTTTGATGACAAGCCCTGGAAGCTGGATGCTGGCTGGGGCCAAGCATGACTGATCAGCATACTTTCTCTCCTTTCTGGGGGGAAGGGAGGGATAGCAGCCAGTCTTTGTGAAGACTGGCAAGTAACAGTGTCACATGCTGTTAATTATGGGAGGACTGGAGACCTTGAAGGGGTATGTCTTGATGTACATGCTGCCTGATTAAACATATTTTAAAATGTGGGTGTGGTGACCTCATCCTCTACATGCTACATCCTGACTTGATAATGACATATTTGGATTAATTATAGCTTCTAAATATTTTTTTCTGACTTGAGTAAATAACACTGTTTCTAAAAAAAAAGACAATACGTAGCTTTATGTTTATAATTACTGCAATTGTTCACTACATTGTTACTATGCTGATGGCCATAGGGCCTTTACATGCCTAGCCATGTAAAAACTATGAATACCCTAGTTGACCATAGTTAGATGGTTGTTGTTTGCTGAGCAATACTATCATCAGCCCCAAGTGCCCCTGTCCATGAGGGCCATAGGTGCCACCCTCAGGGTGAATTTGTGGTTCCCCATCTAATTGTCAAGGTTGCACTTAAATAGGGTCATTGAGGTGAGCTTTGCTAGTTTATTCCACAGGAGTGGCAATCTCTGGGAGACATATCTGTCTCTCTCACAAGTTCTATTAATGTCACAGTCTAGGTTGAGGTCCCTGGAGTGAGTGACTCTTGTCCCATTTGATGTGTGGATGTGCAGCATTTCCACAAGGGCTGGATCAGAGACTGGTCTGTAGACCAGGCACAGGTCACCTCTCAACAGCCTGTATGATACAGAGTACAGTGACAGGGCTTTCAGTTTTTCTATGTAGGTCATGTCTTGGAGGCCCTGAATTCTCTTGGTTAGAAACTCCTGTGGTCCCCCCAGATGCTGCAGGTGTCTGGTGAGGTACATACTGAAGGGAGCATTGTACTCAACCAATGGTCTAATAAGGTTTAAGTACAATGGAGTTATGACCTTCCTGGACTTGGATGTGATGCCCATATTTGTGAGATACGCAGTGCAGAAGGCTTTTCTTACCACTGCGGACACATGGAGATCAAAATCTAGATTTCTATCAACCTGTGTTCCCAAGTCTCTCACCACTGGGTTTGAGTTTACATGGTTGCTAGCTATATCCTAAATACCAGCAGCTACTTTGCCAAAGGGGATAATGAGGTATTTTTCACATTTAGTTTCAGTCCATGGCCCTGACACCAGTCAATTGTCTGTCTCAGTCCCTTCTGTAATTTGTTGATATCGTTGGGGACTCTATGATTGCGCTCAGGTTACAGTCATCTGCAGACTTGGCAAGCTGTAGCCCATCTACTTTTCATTGGACTTCAGAAAAATAGATCCAAAACAATAGGGGGCTCAGTACAGATCCTTGTAGCATATCACTGGTAGCTAGTCTAATGATGGAAGCAGATTCTCCAATTTTAACAGTGTGCATTCTGTCTGTGAGCCAGTTTGCTACCTATCTAGTGATGAATGGATTAATACTCAGCTGGGACACTTAGTCAATGATCCCTGAGTAGGGAATTGTGTCAAACATCTTGGCTAAATCAAGACAGGTGGTGTGTACTGCTTTCTCCTCATCCAGGGTTTTGGTCACTTTCTCAGAGAATTTCACCAGGTTTAACAAGTAAGATCTACCTGTGACAACCGTGCCCTGGCCCAGCAATCAAGCAGCCTCAATCCTCACCACTAACACCAGGGAGGTTGTCTCCTAGAAGAGAAAAGGATAACTAAAACACACAGTAAAGTGCAATTTCCCTTAAGTGCACACAGAGATCACAGTCCGTCTGGGGCTGGATATTGTAGATAGTAGGGTATGCCTCCCTCTATCTTTGTCTTTATTAAATTATTTTACATTCCACCATTTCTGCTGGCTTTTTTCTTTCATGCATTATTGATTTTTTTAGCCGAGCAGTTGCCATATGTGCACCACTACGTTGTTTCTTGCTCCCTTGCTCACCAGGTCCCCAATAAGACTCCCCACTGGCACAACTATAGGGTCCAGGTCTCAGCCTAACTGGACAAGCTAGAACCTCTTGTGCCCTCTCTGTCCAACCAGTGCTTCTTGTCTCTGCCAAGTAGCTGACACAACACACACACACACACACACACACACACACACACACACACACACACACACACACACACACACACACACACACACACACATACACACACACACACACACACACATACACACACACACACACACACACACACACACACACACACACACACACACACACACACACACACACACACACACACACACACACACACACACACACTTTGAGATAAGTATTCATACAACTTCACAGACACTCCTGGGAAAGGCTGACACAGATTCTCCAGCTGTGCCCCTTTACCCAGATTATATGGTAGTAATTACTGCCACCACCCAGTTAATAATATCAGCTACTAAAAGGCCCTTAAAAGGATGTCCAATTATTAAATGTCAATATTATTATCCAATGGTAGTATGACTAATGCACTGCTTACCTTACACATTCCCTCATGATAATGTGCTACTGACCCATATAATGCACTGCTTACCTTACACATTCCCTCATGATAATGTGCTACTGACCCATATAATACACTGCTTACCATATACATTCCCTCATGATAATGTGCTACTGACCCATATACATGATAATGTGCTACTGACCCATATAATACACTGCTTACCTTAACATTCCCTCATGATAATGTGCTACTGACCCATATAATACACTGCTTACCTTACACATTCCCTCATGATAATGTGCTACTGACCCATATAATACACTGCTTACCTTACACATTCCCTCATGATAATGTGCTACTGACCCATATAATACACTGCTTACCTTACACATTCCCTCATGATAATGTGCTACTGACCCATATAATACACTGCTTACCTTACACATTCCCTCATGATAATGTGCTACTGACCCATATAATACACTGCTTACCTTACACATTCCCTCATGATAATGTGCTACTGACCCATATAATACACTGCTTACCTTACACATTCCCTCATGATAATGTGCTACTGACCCATATAATACACTGCTTACCTTACACATTCCCTCATGATAATGTGCTACTGACCCATATAATAAACTGCTTACCTTACACATTCCCTCATGATAATGTGCTACTGACCCATATAATACACTGCTTACCTTACACATTCCCTCATGATAATGTGCTACTGACCCATATAATACACTGCTTACCTTACACATTCCCTCATGATAATGTGCTACTGACCCATATAATACACTGCTTACCTTACACATTCCCTCATGATAATGTGCTACTGACCCATATAATACACTGCTTACCTTACACATTCCCTCATGATAATGTGCTACTGACCCATATAATACACTGCTTACCATACACATTCCCTCATGATAATGTGCTACTGACCCATATAATACACTGCTTACCTTACACATTCCCTCATGATAATGTGCTACTGACCCATATAATACACTGCTTACCTTACACATTCCCTCATGATAATGTGCTACTGACCCATATAATAAACTGCTTACCTTACACATTCCCTCATGATAATGTGCTACTGACCCATATAATACACTGCTTACCTTACACATTCCCTCATGATAATGTGCTACTGACCCATATAATACACTGCTTACCTTACACATTCCCTCATGATAATGTGCTACTGACCCATATAATACACTGCTTACCTTACACATTCCCTCATGATAATGTGCTACTGACCCATATAATACACTGCTTACCATACACATTCCCTCATGATAATGTGCTACTGACCCATATAATACACTGCTTACCTTACACATTCCCTCATGATAATGTGCTACTGACCCATATAATACACTGCTTACCTTACACATTCCCTCATGATAATGTGCTACTGACCCATATAATGCACTGCTTACCATACACATTCCCTCATGATAATGTGCTACTGACCCATATAATACACTGCTTACCTTACACATTCCCTCATGATAATGTGCTACTGACCCATATAATAAACTGCTTACCTTACACATTCCCTTATTATAATGTGCTACTGACCCATATAATACACTGCTTACCTTACATATTCCCTCATGATAATGTGCTACACATTATGTGCTGATTATTTTGCTACAGTATGCATGCTCATAACTGTTCCACACTGTATAAGGTGACATCTTTAGCAGGGGCAGCAGAGGTATGTGTGTATGGTGTGGTTCTACAACCTTGGCATGAGTAAACATCAGTGACATTCACCTGACATACATATTTATTCATATATATAAATATATATATATATATATATATATATATATATTAGCAAAGTTAAAAAAAATGTGACCAGTGTTCCACATATTTATATATATATATATATATATATATATATATATATATATATATATATATATATATCTACAGATGCACACAGTTGCAGGTCTACTACATTCATAGTTAATGCCTATTGGGAAACTGCACACAGACTGTAATAAAGACATTCTTCAAAATACATTTCTTCTGTGCCCACTGCCAGCATTTGCATGCAGATGTGGTGCACCTTCACGTGATGTGTAAATTACTGTGGTTATAGCAATGCCTATCTGCTTCTTTGCATATATCACAATCACTGCAAGTAAAAAATCTAGTTGCACAAAAGCCCTACATCATCATGACCATACAATGGCACAGTTAGACAAACATCCTGTACTGTGGATATTTATGGTTATTTCACAGCACATCAGCAACAGCTGAGAAACTGCTTTCTGTATTCATGCCTACTATATGCATATATTTGTGAATATCAATGGATTTTACAAAAAACATTTCTGTAAAGATGTATACTTGTGCTAAACATGTAATGGTAACATATCTGCTGATTGTTTTGCTACAATATGCATGGGCATAGCTGGTTTAAACACATATGAAGTGCACCAACACTGTGATATGCAGTAACTACTGATACTGCATAATATGTATGCCATTGAGGCAAATATGTGCAATGTGCAGTGTGCTTGTACACACATACACACACACACACACACACACACACACACACACACACACACACACACACACACACACACACACACACACACACACACACACACACACACACACACACACACACACACACACACACACACACACACACACACACACACACACACACACACACACTTTGAGATAAGTATTCATACAACTTCGCAGACATTCCTGGGAAAGGCTGACACAGATTCTCCAGCTGTGCCCCTTTACCCAGATTATATGGTAGTAATTACTGCCACCACCCAGTTAATAATATCAGCTACTAAAAGGCCCTTAAAAGGATGTCCAGTTATTAAATGGCAATATTATTATCCAATGGTAGCATGACTAACAGTCAAGGCTTACTTTAGAGTGGCCTATTACAATAACCTCTATAAATATGCAATGTACTCTAGAGCTTATCTCTACACAAATCAGCCACAGGTAGAAGGTTTTAAAAATATTTAATAATAAATAATTAAAACACAAGACAAAACTACTACACCACAGAGATATCTAAGAGTTCAGAGATCACACAGAAACTTATATAATATATTAAATAATACAGTAGGACAAGTCTGATTTCAAAGAAAAATACCTAATTAATCTTTACTAGCTTTAACTATTCCTACAAGAAGTCACAGTGCTAAAACTTACATGTGAGCACAAGGCAGAGTGCTGAAAAGTTGGATTTCCACAGTCAAAATGCTTCCAGTCTCTTGTGATACATGACATTTTAAACATTACTAACAAACATGTTTGCTGGGTCCCTCCCCAAATTACATCATTTTTGACGCTTAGGTTTTCCCAGGCAAACAAACTGCATTATTTAGCAATCTAACACCTTCACAGAAACTTACAACAATAGAAGACATTTCACATGTATATTTTAACAGAAACTTGAACAATAAAGCACCTTCCACATCTAAATTCTAGTCATAAACTTTAGCCTTAAAACAATGGGCATGAAATCTTCATCCAGCCGCCCTGGGGCCAAATTCTAACATGAAAGGGTACAACATGCTTCACTGGGCCAGTAGAGTGCAATGTTGTCACATATTTTGCAGTTCCACATTTCAAAGTAGCTTTTACACTCAAGAAAACATGCCTGTATTTTACATTTATTTACAAATGCCAGATTTATATATCAAATTATATTTGACTAGGTTGGCAGCCTTCACCCATCTCTCTCCACTCATCACATCTCTTCCCCCCTACCGGGGAACTCAATCAAGTTTTTCAAGTGCCCCTTGAGAAACATTGCTTGAGAGTGTCAGGTCTATCTGGGTGTACCTCACCCAATTCCCTGTCTTGAGAGCCCATCTGCATTGGCATTGCTACTCCTACTGAAGTGCTGCATTGACATATCATATGCTTGCAACCCCAGACTCCATCTTAGCAACTTGGCATTTTGCTGACTGACTCTGTTTAACCATGTTAGAGGGTTGTGATCTGTCATCACAGTGAGTTTTCTTCCATACAGATAAGGCTGAAGTTTCTGTAGTGCCCACACTATGGCTAGACATTCCTTTTCTACTGCTGCATAGCATTCCCTCCCTGGGTTGGAGCCTATGACTGAGATAAACCACTGGGTGCCCTTCTCCCTCTGAAGAAATCTGGCTAAGTACAGCCCCCACCTCATAGTTTGAAGCATCCACCTGCACAACAAATTCTTTGCTGTAGTTTGGACTGGCTAACACAGGGGGTCCTCCTAAAGCTGTCTTAAGCTTCTGAAATGGCTGCTCACATGTTGGGGTCCACACTACCTTATCTGGCCTCTTCTTCCTCGTCAGGTCTGTGAGGGGAACAGCTATGGTACTATAATTGGGAATGAACTTTCTGTAGTACCCTGCTGTCCCAAAGAATGCCCTCACCTGCTTTTTGATAAGAGGTGCAGGTCATGCCTGAATAGCTTCCACTTTGGCAGGTTCTGGCCTTATCTTACCAGTACCCATTCTATGTCCTGGGTAGGAGACCTCTGTCATACCCACCTAACATTTGCTTGGCTTAATGGTCAACCCTGCCCTCTGTAGTCTGCCCAGCACCTCCTTAATATGCTGAAGGTGCTTTTGCCAGGAATGGCTGTAGATAGCAATATCATCCATGTAAGCAAGGGCAAACCCTCCTGCTCCTGCTAAGATATGATCTACCAGCCTCTGGAAAGTCGCTGGGTCATTATTCATCCCAAAGGACATCTTTGTGAACTCATACAAGCCAAAAGGAGTCACAAAGGCTGACTCCATTCTAGCACTGGGAGTCAAGGGCATCTGCCAGTAACCCTTGGTAAGATCAATGGTTGTAAGATACTTAGCCCCACCCAGCTGTTCTAGGGCCTCATCTGTCTTAGGCATGGGGTAAGCATCTGATTCTGTGTGACTATTTAATTTCATGTCATCCACACAGAACCTGGTGCTGCCATCCTTCTTTGGCACCAACACCACTGGTGAGGCCCAGGGACTGTTGGACTCTTGAATCACCCCTGGTTCCAACATCTCCTGTACCTTTTTCCTCAGAGTCTGTTCAACTCTCTCAGGCACCCTATAAGGGGCTTACCTGATAGGTTTTTGGGGTTCTGTATCCACCTTTTACTGTACCAGGTGGGTGCACCCTGGTTTCCCGGTGAACATGCCCCCAAACCCCTGCAACACTGCTTGGATTGCTTGAACCTGGGTAGGAGATAGATGCTGGGACATTGCTAACCCTTCCACCGAGGTGTTAGCCCTGGTCACACTGAGGAGATCAGCCACACCATCTCTCTGACTCCTCCTACAATCCACTGCAAATGCTCAGCACAAGGGCCTTCCTATCATGGTAAAGTTTCTTCATGTTAACAAGGTACAATTTGTGCCCCTGCCATCTGCCTAGCACTTCCACAATGTAGTTAACATCACTTACCTTTCTTACCACCTTGTAGGGTCCCTTCCAAGCTACCTGCAACTTGTTGTGGCTGACAAGAATAAGAAACATCACCTGTTGCCCTACAGCATACTCTCTAGCTCAGGCATTCCTTTCATACCACACCTTTTTCTGTTGTTGGGCTTCTGCTAGGTTCTCCTGGGCCAGGCCCATTAATTCCCTGAGCCTTGTCCTGAGATTCAGGAGATATGCTACAACAGACTCCTTGTGAGACTCACACTCACCTTCCCACTCATCTCAAATTAAATCTAGAGGTCCCCTCACCCTATGCCCATACAGCAACTCAAAGGGTGAAAAACCTGTGGATTCCTGTGGAACCTTTCTGAAGCAAACAACAGATGGGGCAAATATTTGTCCCACTCCCTCTTAAACTGATCTGCAAATGCCTGTAGCATGGACTTGATTGTAGAGTTTGACCTCTCAACATGACCATTAGTCTGGGGATGGTAGGGGATAGTCTTCATGTGCTTCACCCCACAGAACTTCCACAGACAAGCTAGCAGGTCTGACATAAAATTGGCAGCTCTGTCAGACAGTATTTCCTTTGGGAATCTACCCTCCTGAAAATCTCTAGCAAAGCATTTGCCATCTTCTCGGCCTTAATGGAGGACAAAGCCACTGCCTCAGGGTATTGTACAGCATAATCTACAATCATTAGGATATACATTTTCCCTGTGAAACTTAGGGTATTCAGAGGATCCACAATATCCATAGCTACCATCTGAAATGGCTCCTCAATCACAGGCAAAGGCATCAAAGGAGCTCTCACCTTGTCTCCTGCCTTGCCTACCTTTTGGCACTGCTCACAGGTCCTGCAGAACCCTGTTACATCTCTGGAAATTCCATACCAATAGAAGTTTTGCATAATAATCCTCTGTACATTTTATGCCCATAGGACTTGCAAAGGGAATATCATGGGCTATGGCTAGAAGCGCCAGATGGTAAGCTCTAGGCACTACCAACTGCTGTACTCTCTCACCTTCTAGCACACCCTCAGGAGTCCACTCTCTGTACAGTATCCCTTTGTTCCAGTATACAGATTCCTCCTTCCCTTGAGAATCAGGTGCCTCCCTAGCTACCTGCCTCATGCCTTGCAATGTAGGGTCTGAGAGCTGAACCTGTCTCAAGTCTCTCCTTGTATCCCTTCCCACTTCCCCTTCCACTGGACGTCTGGCATCCTCTGACAGCAGTGCCTCACTGTCAGCCTGGGTACTACTACTCACCTCTACCTTTGCAGTTACCCTGTCCAAGGGAACATCAGTACCCACAAGCAGCTGTGCTCACATTCAGTCTCACTGCTACAGTGTAGCTCACTCCCTGAAGTAACCACCTCAGCAGTCCTGGCTAGAAGTATGCAGTCTGTCTGGGTCTCCCCCAGGCTACCAGACACACATGCTTGTCTCCTTGCCTCACTGCATGTAACTGCATAAGTACATAGTACTGCCTCATCCAAACGTTTCCCTCCCAGGACATCTGAAATATGGTAGTTCTATACCATGTTTGTGTCAAGACAATCTACTATTGGCATTTTGTCTTTCCCACTTACTGGCTCCCTCACCTTTGGTTCCCCACCTTGCATCCATGGACATCTGTGTGCCACATGGCCCGACTGGTTGTATTCAAAACATTTAACCCTAGCTCCTAGACATGTACCTGGACAAGTGGCTTCCCCTGCTACTGGTGGATTCTGTTGGGGCAGTCTGTGCTGCCCACCATGGGTTCCATTAGTCCCATGAGCAGTACTGGGGGTCCCTTTCCTGTGCAGGGCTGCCCTGCTTGCTAGGTATAGGTCTCCCTTCTTCCCCAACTCCTCTGAAGTAGCACACTGTTTATCAGTTAACCAGATCCTCATGTCTTCAGGCAAAGTGCTAAGTGCTTGTTCCCTCACCAAAAGGTCTGCCAGCCTTTCAAAAGTGGTGGCCTGGCATCCACTCACCCAGCTATGAAAATAAGTGTTCAGTTCAACAACATATTCACATACATTTTCATCTGCCTTGCGTCTATGCTCACAAAACTTTTTCCTATACATCTCAGGTGTTAGCTTAAAACATTCTAATAAGTGTCTTTCTACAAAAGTATAATCAAAACAGTCAGTGTCATGCATTTTTGCTAAAGAAGTTATGGCTTTCCATGGAGTAAGGGGGTCAGAAACCGTACCCAGAGCCTTTGGTAAACTTCATACTGTTTACATACCTGCTCAAACATATGAAAGAATCTATCAAAAGTATCCCCCTCTTTAAACTGTGAAAGAAATGTACTGACCTTTTGTGCTTCTGGGGTCCGGTTACTCTCCTCCCCATTACCTCCATGACTCTGGTGAAGAGTCAGTATTCCTCTCTCATGCCTTCTCTGCCATTCATTTTCCTCAGCATGTAGACTCCTCATTTTCTTGGCTGCTTCTAGTTATATATGCCTGGCCTCCAACTCAAGTTTCTTTAGCTCCAGCTGGATTCTTAAGTACACTGCAGAAAGGTTGAGCTGTCCATTC